>NC_087513.1:24988546-25293738 GCF_963921805.1 Phalacrocorax carbo | reverse complement strand
CACGTCTATGACTGAGTGTATTGACCTGTAGGTAATACCTCTTCATACCTAAAGCCTATCCACCTATTTTTCAGGCATAGTTAACTTTAAGTAGCCTTATAATAGATAAGGGCTACCAAATTCTTCATGAAAAGAATAAAACGTATTTCATTCCTATAAAAAGATATAAGCTTGGCTTTTCTTCCTTTTGTGTTCATACTGATGATGAAAGCGACTTCAGCCAGGACGTAAGGTGTTTGACTGGAGAAGCAGACGTATTTCTGTTCACAGCTGTGCTAAGCAGAACAGTGCCATCTAGTCACCTGCAAGCCGGCGATTCCTGGTGCAGTTGTGTGACCTGTCAGGGAGCGGGCCGTCGTTCCCCACAGGGTCAGTTCAGTACTGTTATGACTTGGTTTTATGGAGGACTTCTCTTAAACTGCTTCTATATCATCAGTAATCAGGTTGTTTCAGACTAATTTTTTTTCACACTGTTTGTTGAACACCCTGACCACAAAGGAAATAGAGCTGAAAAACTATTCACAGAGTTTTGAAGGGGTGATTGTGGTTATAGTCAAGCATCATCATGGACCTGCCACCGTGACAACACAAAGTAGATTTGCTCCTATGAGCTTATATAAAATCCCATTTTTTTTCCCCACCTTATGGATAAATTGCATTCATTTAGTTAGGAGAGAGCAGTCCCACACAAAACAATGTATTATCCCAGTACAGAAATTAAGAATACATTACTTAGGAAACCCTTAGACGAAGGCAGTTCTCCTGCTGCATGACGTAACTGCTTTTCAGTTTTGCTACCTTACTCTTATTTCTTTATCTTGTAGATTTAATTAAGTCATCCAATATTGAATTTGATGAATATTTTAATGGACCTTTCCTGGGTAAGTTTTAGAGAGTACTAAGCAAATCTGAACAGGTAACTTTAAAAGGTCAGAGTAGACATATCTGTGAAAAAGCCCGAAATCTGGAATCACTCCTGTTGACATGTGACCTATTTTTAGAAGGTGCAATACATAATAACAAGACTTAATATATAATTTGTGTTGAGGAAGGGATCCTGTGATTAAGTGACAACACTTCATTTTTCCTCGGCTAAAGATGTACATGGTAGGAAATAAATGGTCCTTGCATATTGTAAAACCATGTTCAGCCCAGAACCACGTTATGCAGATTAAAACGAAAGCTACAATGCACAGGCTGATTCCTGCTCTCCTTTGATCTGGTTTAAGTTCAGAGAGTCTACTGGGACCATTAAATTCAGCAACAAAGGAATTAGGGCTCAGATCTTGAAACATTTATATTACTTCCATCACCATGGTGCTCAGGATCCTGAAGACCTGGTTCAGACCTGCTTATCCCAACAAACAAAGCACATTAAAGGTGGCCTCTCAAGTGTGACATAAGAAGTAGCAGATTTGACCCTGGCAGGGCAGTGGCAACAGCCAGTGCTGCCCGCCATTACTGGAGATGTCCGTCGGCACTTTCATGCAAGTCTTGGGGGGAGACAACCCAAAGGTGCCTCCTTGAAAATTTAGCAAGTGCATGGTGGAAGCTGGTGGTATGGGAAAACAAAGTTGTTAGTTAACTCCTGACACTGAGTAAGAGGTTCATGTGGAATAGACAGAGGCTGGGAGGAATTCAGGACACATGATGCATAGCTGGAGAGCAGCAAAAGGAGAGTCTGTGAAGAGACAGAGAGGAAAGCGACGCTGCTGTAGCCACAAGCCAGGAAGGTGCTCCTTGAATATGAATTTTGATAGGTACAATTGGGCAAGATGGCACATGTCAAAATCAGCATTAAACATGTCACAGCAATCAAATATTGAGATCATAAGAATCTAGCTGCGGGGTAGTAAGAAAGATCGTAATTTAGAAATATTATTTAGGAAAATTGTTGGCATTTCAGAGTTCTTGCCAAAGGCCCCGGCTGTGCTATGAGCTTGACTGATAGGCAAGATGGAGGTGGTTTCCATGGTGATGACCAAAGGTGGAGGAGACATAAACATAGACAGGACCAACTACCACATTAACAAACTAAAGGGCAGGCAAAGCAGGAGGGATAAGAGCTGATGAGAAGTCATTAAGGCTCACAGATTTAAAGTCATAGAGAGGTTGAACAGAAAAAGTTGATGAGCCCAGGACGGGCAGCCACACTGAGAAGATGCGAGAGACTGAAGACGATCCTGTAATGAGGAGGTCAGAGCAGAGCAGCACTTCCTGAGAATGAAGGCAACTGCGTGGCCCCCACAGCAGCTGAGAAATTTGTAGTCAAAACTGTGGGCTAAGCAAGGATCTGAGGGTAGAGCAACGAGTATGGAGGAGTCAAATGAGTGACAGAAAGCCCTGTAATCACCCAGGGTGAATTTGTCAGATTTTTAAAGGGGGTGCAAAACAGTATCGAGACTGTGGTAAGCTCCTGAGGTTCATTGAGGGGTGTGGGCTGGTTCTTAATTAAAATAGGGAGAACTTTAATCAACTAGCTGACAATCTATGGTATTCCTTCTAATGGACTGGTAGACATGGTGGGAAAGTCCCTGGGTATCAGCTAATAGTTGGCAGGCAGGTAGGGCAAAGCGGGTGCCTGGGAGTGAAGTGCCTGAGAGTGGAGCATCTAGTCAGGTGAGACCATTCTGACATTTCTGCTCAAGTAGAGATGCTACAGCAGAAATAATAGAAAGGATTTTAAAAGAAGTTTCCACTGAGACTCTGGAGAGACCAAAACACTCTCCATACATGCATGAAGCTCCTCTCTGAAGGCCTCAGATCCAGAAGCAAACAGAATGGCAGCCCGGCACCCCGTGCAGGACTGGTGGGTGGATAACCGCCATTGGCTGCAATAGGACTTTCTTGGCCGGGCTATGAAAATGCAAATTTTCTAGAATTCGTTTTTTTTCCTGTGTGTCTCCAGAAGGTGCGAGATTCTTTAGGATTAAGCTGAAAGGGTAAAAAGAAATAAAATCTGCCTTAGTCTCTGTGAAGACGATATAACTAAAGAGCTATGTCTCTCCTGTGCATGACAGGGAAACAGACAATAGCAATAGCAGTAGTAATGATAAAGTATGGGTAGATTAGTTGTATAGATATATCTACCCAGCTATGTATAATATATGAATCTTGAGATTATACAGTCCTATGCTTATACAGGACCAACTCATCAGCTAGTGCAATTCTATTAACATCCATCAAGCAACATGTAATTATATGCAGAGTGTATGACACTTACGCTTAGTTTTTTATTGCCCATTTTGAGGTGAGGAATCTGTTCTTCTTAGCAGGGACTCTCATTCCATTCAGGAAAACAAGTAAAGAATGGCACTGATAAGTCACTAATATTAATGAAAACTGCCTGTGTGGATTCCCAATTCATAAAATACTTCTGTAGCATCAACTCTTTAACTCAGTGGTATTTTCTCTGTAATCCATTACATTGTGTGATCTCAACATATGTTTTGTTAGCAAAGGTACACGGAATTATTGTAAAGCATAGCAACACGGGTGTGTTACAGTTGTAATTTTGTTTTGCATTTAGACAGAAGTTCGTTTGTTTTACACTGTCTTACACTGGGGGAAAAACTATTAAAAATTATATTTTCAGCTCTATATTTTTCCTGGTATGTTTTCTTTGCAGATGGTGAAAATATCTCTCACAAAGATTTAGTAGCAGCTAAAGGTTAGAAAAATTCTTAGTGCTGAGATAGGCCGAGCATAATCAAAAGTCAGGAGGCATGGTGAAAGATCTGAGCCTTAGCAGCTGTACTGTAAGGCTGTAGCGTGGTAGCTTTGCCTAGTATGGCAACCTGAAGACTTTACATCAGGGGAAACCTGATCCATGTCACTCCTCTGTGCACTCTGGTTTTCTCGGAAAGGAAAGAGATTGGCCAGGCAGGGCTCTCCAGTGGGTCCCTCTTGGCATCTAGGTACCTGTGTAACAGGGACCTCTGTGGGTGCACAGTTCACGGTGGAGACGTGTTCAGCAAGAGTTTACGCTGGCCAATAACCTGTCAACATTACTTCGTCTTACAAACCTGTGGCCTTAGCTCTAATTAGGTAATACTTCTTGTTCTGCTCTGTAAGTTAGTGGTCTCTTGCCAGATTATTTCTGCAATATTCTTTATTGCTTTGTTTTCTTGTTGCATTATTATTTATAGTCATGATCTTACTAGTTATAGTGAGTTCAAATGGAAAAATCTAAGGACCACAGAGGTGATACCAGAAAAAGTGCTAAAAATTTAATGAGTAGCCATGTTCTGTACTGAACCAGTGCCCTGGCATGGGCTTGCCTCCTGGAAATGCTTCCTCTTCAATTATAGGTTAAGTTTAAAGTTTACTACTTGCAAGAACAGAGCTCTACAAGCCTTCCCCAATTTAGTCTGAAAGAATGTGTATGCCTTTGATTTCAGATATGCAGGCTTAAAGGTGAGCGATGATCTTGCACTAAGAAACGGGGGTGAAGCAGGCAGACCTGGTTTCATTTCCTGCCTGTGCCACAGACTTCCTGTGTAACCCAAGATAAGCTACTAAGTTCTTTGTTCATTATTCCATGCTCTGTAAAACTGGGATAATAATGTTTCCTTTCCCATTGTATGCACTTATTCTTGCCTAATAAAATATTATGCTTTCTTGCTAAATGTAGCTGGTGTTGCATTTGTGTATTAAATGAACAAGCACATGAATACAGAACTCCCTTTCCAAGACTCCATATCTATGCATATTCAGGACTCACTCATAAATGTAAATTGGCCTTGAATGTGAGTACTTGCAGAACCTGTCTGCCTGTTCAGCTGGTTGCAGGTATGTTCAGGTCTGGGAACTGATCTATAATTTTTTCCAACTGGACTTAATAAATAACGTATCAGTTTTCAGGACCTAATTTTTCAATCAGAAGTAAGCTAGCTTTTTCTTTATTTAATGTTCATTATCAAGTAATGAGGAAGGTTCATTTCACCACATACCTCTATGACTTAGGTTATTTACCTGAAAAGTTATATTTGGTTAGAACCCTAGAATATAGTTTATCCAGATTTCTGGTGCATTATACTTGGAAGCCAGTAACTCTGGAAATCAAGAGATTATTTCTTTCTCTGCTTCCCTGGAAACTCTAGATTAGTTAATAACATTTTAATGTAACTAACAATCAACTGGGAATTCTTCGTTGGTATTTTTATGACAAACCATACCTGCTGTGATTGGCCAGACTGCACTTTATGATTTTTCTCAGGAAATTCCCTTACAGCCTTAGAACGCTAAGAGCCATTCAAGCAGAATAAAATGTTTATGCCCAACATTGATGAAAAGCTCATTAAAATGATCACTATTGGTTAAAGAATAGAAATACATTTGGATCCAAGGCTGATAATGTGACTGAGTTCAGGGCCGAAGTAAAGTTATTTACATCTCTTTACAAAAAGGATCAGAATGAAGGTTTTTATCATGTATCCTGACCCAAATTTGAGTAAATATATGTACTTTCCCCAAAGTCTCTCTGTAGTCTCAGTGGCTATGACTTTATGTGCTTTAATCCCCAACAGCCATGTAGATGTTAATTTGTACATAAACCAACGCTGTATTTTGGTTCGGATTTGGCTGTAGATAGAGGGATTGATCTCTGACACAGAACTGTTGCCAGTAGGGTAAATGACATCTGTCAGCTGCGTCACTGCCTTGTGCCAAATGGTGGGAGAGAAGCAGGGCTGTGTAACCCCACTGCCCTGGTAATACTGTAGTTTTATTTCGGAGAAAAAAGGTGCTAGTTGGATCTGATCATTAAAGCAGTGAAAAATTTTCCTATAGTTAGGACTGGAGAAATATTGTCCTTAAAAAAATAGTATTTTATTGCTTTGTTATGCTTGGACTGATCTGTTGGTGACATATTCTAAAAATAAAAATGTCCAAGTTTTTCAGCACTTGAGACTAAGAAATTAAATCAATAACTGTTGGTCTTCTGCATATCATGCCCTTAAGATTTACGTATTAGACTTAGAATTTTATTTGCTTACACATTTTAAGGCTTCTTTGGCACATATCAAGCATCACCTAGTGTTGTGGAAGCTACTGGTATAACTTAGTTCGAAATGCTTACTGTGTACTACAAATGTTGTTAAATATTCCCTAAATCCAAAGTCCAGACTGCATCTTGTCTGACGTGCAATGGAACTGTGATTTCATTTGCTTCAGAATGACATAACTTTTTACTGTATTTTGCTGTGAAAACCATAACCCCTGTCCTATTCTTCATCCCATTTAGAAACTTAGCCGGTCCATGAAAACTGCCAGTATTGGTTTAGAAACTGTTGGTTTCAGTTTCCTGTAGTGCAAGTAACCTCCCTGAAGTGCAGGTGCCTCCAAGAGCAGAACTCTGGTGGTGAGGAGGCAAAGGGTGCAAGGTCATCTCTAAGACACTACAAGACACTCACATTCCTCTTGATGCAAAAAAGCACCAGACAAAGGTAACGAGGTTGTATCATGGCAGCTTTTGGATCAGTTTGACTCTGTGCTGTTGTTTATGAGGGGGAGCAGTTAAGACATCATCTTTTCAAGAATGGTGATTATCAGAAGCATGAAAAGAACCAGTGCTGGGGAGACACCTTCAGCCAGACAGCCAATAAATCAAAGCAACAAAGCAGTCCTTTTCCTTGCAAGTCACAGCCTCGTCTTGTCTCCCTCAAACTATATCACAGAGAATAATTGTGATTTTTGTTTAATATTATAAGACAGTATATAGACAACATAACAATGAAATAATAAAGGAAGTCCCCGAGCAGTTCCGTTATCAAAATTAAAACCACCTTTTTATATAAGACTACTTTTTCTGACAGGTTTTTGCAAGGTTCTGGTAAGTATTCCTTCCTGTGTATAGAACAAAAGCATATCTTTCTGCAGAAAGTGAGCGACTGCCTGGACTATTCCTCCTAACTCTGTATATCCACTACACCATCTAAGTCCAATTCAGCATTTGGAGCCTGCCCATTTTAAAGTTGCTGATGTAACTGTGTGCTGTCAGCCGTGCGCTGAATAAGGAATTTGCATTATATTATCAGAATTGCTATTTAGCTTTGCTTTGATGTCCTTTCTGGTAGCCTTACCATCTGCAGGTGTATAAAAGTAACACCTGCTCAATGAATTCAGAATAAGGACAGTTTATGGAGGCATCCACACAGAACATTACAGAAACTATCGGGTAGCCTGGAATACTAAAGAGAACATCAAGAGATAAAATACTGATCTTATTCAAAACTCTTACAGCACTGAAAGCCAGACAATAGTACTCAAGGTTTAGGAAAAGGGTTGATATTTCTGACAAAGGGAGAGGTCAAGGTCAGACTTGTCATCAAAAATGCTAAAAGTCTGGAGCAACTCCACTGAAATCAGGGGAGTTTATTTGAGTTTACACTGATGAAAGTGAAATTAGAAATTAGTCTTTGGTCTCTAAATTTTTTAAGTACTCCAGTAAATGGATGTCTGTACCCTTCTTCCTTACCAGAGGGCTTTCTATTTAGCTCACATTCAATTTCTTCATCAGTCAGGTGGTTCTTGGAGAGACAGAGCTTTATCTCCTCCTATCTGTTAATTCACTTTGCTGGAAATGAATGTTTAACCTTTACTTGCCCATCAATCTAGTATTCTAGGACACATCTATTTTATGCCTTTGAATTCCTTATGCCTGTGTGTGCTCACATATCAAAACTCGATACTCTAGTACAAATCTGTAAACAGTCACCGTACAGTCTTCTAAGACCGGTGGCATTGCTTTTTCTTCTTTAGTTTTTAATACTGTTTAATGCAATGACACCCACTGTTACAAGTTTTCACTGTATGAGAGCCTTTGCTGCAGAGGTTCATTACATATGGACAGGCACGGGTCTCCATTTATCATGGTGAAGCAGGTCAAATGAATCAGTACGTAGCTAGGTGTTTCATAATAGAGTTTATATTAAGCAGGACAAACTCTGTGTTGACTGAGTTTTGTTATGCTAAAGCCTTATAAACATTTATAGCCTTTGATCACTTAACTGGCTAATAACATCATTATTTCGGTTTTGTGGAATAGCTCAATGAAATGGAATAAAACTGCAGTCCGAGGAAGGCTGTAATTCCTGTTCCACTGATTTTTACCACTCCTTTCTGTAACAGGTAGTAGTATGACAATTTTCTATTGCAGGACTTGAAAAGGCACAGAGACCAGATAACATGCATTGTTCGGGGATCGTCCTCTTCTCTGCCAGAGCCCTTATGATTCTCACCATTCCTGCTTTTATTTGTCTCAGCCTTGAAACATTCAGTTTCCAGCTTAGAAGCAGGGTATGGAACTAACTTAGCAGTTTGCTTTTTAAGATGCTGGCCACCTTTGTGTTGGCTGATCTGTACCACTTGACTTCGGCTGCAGGCATGGTGATTAAAAATATAGGGGGCATGATTCATTTCACACTCATGGCACTGTAAAAGGCAGCCAAAGTAAACGAAGTTACACTAATGCAAGACTCAGATCTCTTTCAGACTCTGGTTATAATGCTGGGATTAGACCGTGGCTCATGGAGAAGGGTGGAAATTAAAAATATTGGCCATGGCTTTTTCCTCCTGCAAAGAGTGTATTTAACCACTGGGGGGAATACCGGCAGGGCAGGAAAGGGTCTGATGGTTATAGTTAGGGACAGGCTCACTCTCAGGCAATGATCACAGAGCTGTTGAGTTACTCTGGCTGGCAGGGACTCGGGAGGTCATCTAGTCCTGTAATGCAGTTGGAGAAAAGCAAAACTCATTTTGGTTGTACTTATCTGGTACCTGCTACTGCCCCGAGTTAATTTAAGAAAGAAAAAGGTATTTAAAAGAATTATTATTTTAAACAGTTATTATTTAAAAGGAAAGGTTGATTTTAATTCTGTCACTTTAATCCAAAATGCTTATAATTTCTGAGAAGGTTTTCTCTGAAAGCTCCATATATGTGGGTATAAAAATATGTACTAACAAATCACGGTGACACAGTTAGCAGAAAAAGTTAAAAACAGGAGCAAATTCAGATATTTATTTAAATTTCTATATGACTGTAGATGATTATGATAATACCAGACTATAAAAGGAAGATATCCCTAAAGATTTCTCCTGTTTAAAGTTATGCACATATAATTACCGTATTATGAAACATAATTATGATACCCTCAGGATTTTTCTGTAGTCTTTACAAGCAACCTGACAAGGAATTGATAAAGTGCAGGACATAATCCAATAAAACAATGTGCATTAGTTTTATCTCACAATACCAATTTAAATACAAAACTATTAAAGTATGATTGTAATACTCTTATAACAAATTATTTTACAAAGTGCCCCTTAAGACTACATATAATAGCAAATTTATTCCTCTCCAGGGAAGTGGTCCTCTAAAGACTGGGAAATCTTAGTTTTCATAAAGCTATCTAGTATAAAACCAAATTTAGTTGCTTGGAAATAGTTGTTTCAAAGCTCATCCTTTTTGTATATAAAGTTAGGAGTGTTTATTTTCATGCACATCTCTCACGTTATCTACACTGAATTTCCTCTGCCATTTTTTCATCCTGTCGTCCAGGACCATAAGGTGTCTCTGCAACTCATTACAGTGGCAGTTGTCTATGTTACCTTCGTGTCATCATCAGACTTTGTAACCTCATCATTCATCTCCATAATTGTGTCATTATCATGGGGTCATATATGGATCCCATTACAAAAAAAGATGTTTATGAGATGGTACAAGATGTGCATATTTAAGGACTTGTATAGGAAAAAAGAACCGTGGTCAACATCGGCAAAAGTGGTGTTTGTACTGGTGGATTTGGGGATTAAAAGCTCCTCTCTCTCTGTCTCTTTCCCTTCCCCTGTCCTAGTGTGAAACTGCACTGGGCCACCTGGATTGAGCTGGCTTTTTACAAACTAAATCACAGTGTGGATCCAGAGTTGAAGAGATGAGGGCCATGTGCTTACAGGTGTGGTTCTTGGCTGCAGCTGAACATAATTGCCCATGCTATGCTGATCTGCATGAGATCTTTGAGAGAAGGCTATGCTTGAACATCCTATGATCCATGTGCTTCTGCAGTGAGTGCTGAGTGTCCACAAGCAGATGCTGTAGCCTAAGAGCCACGTCTTCCTCTTGAGTTCCTCAGCCGTTAAGGCCACACTGGATGTAAGGAAGGGACTTTATTACCTGCAGCAGCTCCAAGGATTGGTGAGCAAGTGCACATCTCTGGTGTGAAGCAGGAGAAAAGCTTCACAGAGTGTCTTCATGTGGGTAATGATACTGGAGATGAAGAAAGACAGGAAGAGGAGACCTTGGGTGGAGCACAGGCTGTACTAGCGACATCATTTGATGCAGTGGACTGCCCTTGACAGCTAGAAGACATGTATTGATAAGATGGGGAGAACCATCAAGCACCATCTTATTTCTCTCTGCCCCACACAACCACTATAGATGGGGGGTCATGGTTTACTTGTATGAGAGGGCTCCCCACCGTGTTTCATTAAAAATAATTCCTGCTGCAAAGACTGCTGATGGCTGGTCAGATCACGTACATTACTTTGTGTTCCTTTGTCTGTGCCAGCTCCCCAAATACTGGTGTTAGTGGTACAGATACTGTGCGAATTCATTCAGAAAGCGTGTTGGGACCCAGAGTGCTGAACAAGTACCTTGTTATCAATAAGGCAAAATACAGCCTTGCTCCCACAAACCTGTGTTCATTCTTGCCTTACTCCACCAGAGACTATAAACACATGCTTATTTTAAAGAGCACAAGGTACTTTTCAATTTCCGTGGGACTACTTCCATGCTTCCCATTCAGCATAGCTTTAATCACTTTGCTGAATCAGGGCCAGAAGACACTTGCAAGGACTGAACCCATAATGATCAATGTTTTTTCAGTGTTGGTTAGTTGCCCAGATGTGACAATATCAATTACTGTGCAGTTAAAGGAGAACATCCTCTTTGTTCAACAGTTCAAACTGAAGCATAAGGTGGCTTGCAGGTGGGTCCCCCGTGTGAGAAGTGTGTTATTTTGGCAGGCCAGTGTGCCACCTTCTAAGAATGACACCTTTCACCTTCAAAATACAGGGGGATGGCCAAATTACCAGCTGAGCAAAGATCAGGGCTGAGCCACCATCCTTGTCCTGCTGAAAAGATTACTTCATCGTCTAAGTGTGTCATGCAAGCTGCTTTAACTATGAGCTAATTTAAATTTCTTATGCTTTGGCTAAGATTAGTTCATATAGTGACATTTAAATTTTATTTGCTCACAGTAATTTTGTTGTGCAGAATGTTGCAGATAACAGAAATGGCAGATTATGTAAATAGCCATTTATAAACAGCAGCTTTTTTCAGTCCATTGTTCTGAACATCCTACCCAAATTGCCTTGTACATGTTCCTCATTTTAAATATGTTTGTTACCAGACACTTTGCTTCAATGAAAATTTTTAAGTGTCACCCAGCTCCCAAAAAGTACGTCAGTTAAATTAAAATTGCTGTTGAAAGCCAGTTATTTCATCAAACAACAAGAATTCCTGCACAAAGGGCAAAAGGTATAAACTAGCCATCTGCTACAAGCAGCAACAACACTGAAAAATATAAGAAATGATAATATTTGAAGTGAGATTGCTAGACGTTTCCCGTAAAGCCATATACATTTCTTTTTCATTATGATATTTGGAAGCCTTTTCTAATTATGGCAGTGAGAGCTTGGGACAGATAGTTAAGCTGAATATTCTTACAAGTCTTAGTGCTAAATTCTGCATCTTTCCACGTGTCCCTGGTTCCTGTAAGGATAGTGCCATCACACAGGTAAGCAGTGCTATTCAGTAGACGCTTTGTTGGAGTGGGGAAAGCTCTTACTGCCAAGGACAGGACTTCACAAATCCTACTTGAAAGAAGAACCCTTGGAGGAATTGCTAAGTGTCATTTCTCTTTTACTACTAAAATTCAAAATGAAAAATTAAAAAAAAAAGGAAAGAAGAAGGTGGGTTGCTGAAAAGGAATGATACAAGCTGAAGGCCAGACAGCAATCCTTAATGCTAAATATCAGAGGGAAAACATGAAGAAAAGCAGCACTTCCAGTTGTATTCACTGAGGGCAGATAAGGCATTGAATTAAGCCTTTCTTCTCCCGTGGTGGTGAGGGTGGCTTAGCTGATGTGATTTGTGGGAATGCTTGATCGAAGCCTCCCAGCAGCAGCAGGTCACACCAGCCCTGCCAGGCATGAAGGCTGCTTTCCTCCAGGAGCAGCACCCGCATTTGTGCCAGCGTGTTGGGTTGCCCATTGCCCTGGGCTTCTGCAAAACTCTCCATTCTCTGAATTGCTCCTCTCTGTGTCTTCCCTTTCCAGACTGGTGAGTGGCTTTCAGAAGTACCAAGGTTCAAACAGGAGCCAGAAGAAAATACTTTTAATGTGAATGGGATGCTGCTTGCCTCCTTGAGGTCAATTGATTATATTCAACTTGATTTTGGTTTCTCTGGATCAGGTCTTTCAATGCCTGACCTAGAGGAATCCAAATGAAAAAGATTTGAACGATCCAGAGAAGCAGCTGAAAAATGTAGGAGAAAGGTTTGTCATAAATGATATAAACTATATTTTGCATAAATAAATGGTATGAAAAAAAGACAAGGTTGCATGAAGGGAGAATGTGCAATTACAGTCATTAAAAAGTCATTTAAACCCAGTGATCATTGATGAATGTATAAATATATGCATAGAAAACAAAAATCTTTTAATTACATAATGGTTATTAGTAGCTATTATTAATGCACTCCTAAAGTATTTACTATAATCAGATTTCAATATTATTTATTAATAATGACTATCTTAAAAATGAATATGATGTAAATACATATTAATCCATTTTTTCAAGATAACCTCTGCTATGTTCTTTTGTTATAGCTTGGATATAAGTGAATGGTTTCTAGCATATTTTATTAAAATTGATAACTAGTTTTTAAAATGTGTTGTTTTATATTTATGTTTGAGGTGACAGAATTGTATAAACACTGCTTAGTGGCAGATGCAGGACAACAAAGTTCAACTATGCATAAAACTGTAAAGCTGTGTTGTATAGCTATATCCATAATATAGGCCAACTAAGGCGTCATCACATTCGGGGGGGGGAAGGCTAGGTTGTAATCTGTAAATTGTGACTATCTACTTAACATCTTACAAGCATGACTAAAGAAGAAAGCATGAGTATGAAGAGAGAGGGATGGAAAAAAGTTAGCTTGAGAGGCATTCAGTTTTATCTGAGATCCATTAAGATAAGGGTGTGGATGGAGCACACTGCATAGAGGGGAGCATTTCAACAGCAGCACTAGAAGCTTCCTCCATATTACATTTATTAGCATGATAACTGACTTTCTACCGTCCCAACTGTGAGTCATGCCTGCTCTAAAGCTGTGATAGCCTTTCAGAATATATCGGTCAAATCCCAGGGTAGCATATGCTCTCAGTGTAAAACTCGGGAGCTGTTTGGACACTGCAATTATTGCAGGCAAAGCATCAGGGGAGGCCGCCAGCCCCACGGTCAGCCGCTCGCACATGGGATAAACACGCAGGAGGGAGGTTGCCATCCAGAGTTTCAGGTTTTCACCTCCCCAGCCAGGGAGAGGATGATGTTCTTGCCTCAGAGAGGTTAGAATCTTTAATTGGACTGATACAAGGAAGAGGAGAGGATAGTACTTTTTCATAGAAAATCTGGTCAATTAGATCACAAAGTGGGTCAGCAAGACTAGGAAAAAGGCACAGTACAGTAAGTCAGATCTTCTCCCTCTTTCTTCCATCAGAAAGGAGGAGATACAAGGATGTTTTAGACACTGTCTAGTTCTCAGCCACTGAAATGTGTCTTGAGGGACTGAAGAGAAAGATGAACACCCCAAAGAAGGAGGATTCAGGAGTGGTAGCTGGTGACAAAGAAAAAAGATACATTTTGGAGTGAAATGGAGGCATAGAATAGCAAGGGTCATGGGCTGTGCCTGCAGCTTTTGTGCTGTCCACTATCTGGACTGCGCCATGTCAATGGGAGGACAACATGTATCCTGTTTTGGAGGGGAACAGGTAAGCAAGTGTGTGTACCTGCTTTGGGCTTTTCTAGAGCAACCAAAGGAGCTAAGCCAGTGACAGGTGTGACTGGGAGGCTAGTTGATGACTGTGTTGAAGTTATCAACTCATACCCCTTACAGACGAAAGATGGCTTTGACTTTGAGCCATCTAGCTCCCGGTTTTGAACTCATAGGCCCCCACTTTCCTAATAATCACTTCGAAGGAGATATTTAGCATATAATTTCAGAAGGGTATAGAGTACATGACAAATTGTACTCATTTAAATAAATTTCCCCCATGATGCTATTTCCCATTGCTATTTTCAGAAAAGTAGAAAATAAAGTTTAAAAAATGTTAAAAAATAAACAGAAATAGTTTAACTATTATAATTTCTTTTAAAAACTTTTCAAAACATGTCTTGTCTGGGATGAGCTATTATGTGTAAATTGCATAATATTTTCTCTCTTTTGATAGAAAGTAGAAGGAAAGGACTGAAGCTGAAAGCTGTATTCAATACTAGAAGCATACAGAAATGCCTATAGAAAAGCTGTATTCAATATTAACTTTGTAGAGGCTATCCACATTCTACATTCAGTCCTGAGATTTTGTTAGACTATTAAATAATTAATTGCATAGATATACCTTTACGAGGACTTTTGCAATCAAAACCTCTGTAGCTCCATTCAAGCATACCTATTGTCTCTTCAAAACTTGTTTGTTTTTCCTCCCTGAGGTTAAGTACAAAATTGGATGCAGCTTTTCTAAAACACTGCAGAAAATGTCCTTCCCAGCTCACCTCAGAACTTCTTCTCTCCCTCCTTTCCTTCTCAAGTCTCTTTCAGAAAGTATTTTTTTTTCATCTTCTCAACATGATGGAGACTCAAAAGCTCAGTTTTAGGACCTAAATAAGAAGTTTGTAGTGTAAGTGTCTCACTTACAAAGAGAAAACAGCAAAGAACTCTGGAGGGTAATGAAATCTCTAAATAAGACTATAAATTAGTTGGTTAACCTAATTAGTTAACCTAAATCTAAGTTTGGTTCTGTAAGTGCTCTACCCTGGTGCCTCCCTGACTTGTGGCTGAATGCAAAAATCCGTGAAGACTTATGGAGCAAACTTTCAACTACTTCATTCTTTTTGATGCTTGTAATTTACAGTTTACAGGGAGGTTTCTATTCATGCGGTGCACAATAGGAGGTATATGAAAAATAACTGGAAGCATAATGCAATTTAGGACTGTAAAACTCCCTTTTGATAAGAATTAAAATGAGTAAAATATTTAAATATTACCACTAATTCCTTTTCTGTTGTCTGCATCACTTCATCCATTTCACTTTCACCAAAATGAATAGTTTTCTGTTTCCTAAGTCTATTGCTATGTTGTTATTTATTGAAAAGATGAGATCTGGACTGCAGTGTGAGAGTACTTACAAGGCAGGATGGGTTATTAGTGAAATAACTGTCCTGATAATTTGCAACACCTTTTCCTGTAGTCTACATCCATCACTAACTTAACCAAGCTTGGTCAACTTTATTGAGGAAGTTACATATTTTCAACTGTAGAGAGACACAATGATTAAGTAACCACTCAGCTTAGCAGAGCCAGTAATTTTTGCACTGAATCCATTATTTCCTATTTAAGCGACAGTCTATCTTTTGGAAAGATAATTCTGGTGTAAAGATGTCAAATAAAGGAAAATCCACTCAAATACCTCCATGTGCTGTATCACTGCCTAAACAGAAAGTCTTTCTCACCACAATGATATTTTATTTTCTAAACCAGAATGTATCTTGTCCCTCAGAAAGTATAATTTAATGATTACTGGGGGAAACCTGCATTTCCTTTCAGCTGATTGTGTCTACTTTAAATCCAAAGTTAGGCTTACTTAAAAAACCCCCTCATACAGAGTATATAGTTCCAACCAATTGCCAGCCATTGCTATTCTAGTTAATGCTGATATTATTTAAGTGAACCTGTCAATCCTACGCTGTCTTACTGTAATAGACCACCAGCATGAGTGACCGGTGTCAGTTCCCGGGACAGAGTAGTGTCATATATTTTACTAAAAAGAAAAAATTAAAGGAGCAGTAGTTACTGAAGAGTTTGGGGCCAATAACAGTTAGCTGTATAGACCTATAATAATTCCTTCAAAATTAAAAACTACTTCAAAGCAGTAAATGTTGCCTGGAGCAGCCTGAGCTCTGAGCCTGCTCTCCTGTTCTGTGCTGACACTGGACAGCTTCCCACCACTGCAGACGGGATGAGGAAGGGTGTTCTGTCCCTCTGTGCCTGGTGAACTGGTGTTTTTCAGCAGATTATGAAACTGTAGCATAAATGCCACTTACTGATAAGGCCCCATGTCTTACCACGGTTACCCTCTAAGCACCTGGCCCAAAACCAGTCACTGGGATGCAGATGTCACCTGCACAACCCCATTATCTACAGTGGATGCTGGAAGTCACAATCTGTCAGGTATGCAAAGAAGCAGCTGTCATCCTTGATGACTGTTAGAAATAATTGCCAAGTTTTCTCATTCTTTCTACACACAGGCTACTAAGCTCCCTATTCCTTCAAGTAACCACTGAAGAAATGACATGGTGGCAATGTCTTGCCTCTGTGAACCAAAACAGCAGTCTCCATGCCCAGTCCATCTTAGTTCTGGAACTCGAGCTCTATTCTTTCCAGAATGGGTTTCACTAAAATTTATTTTCTGCTAGTTGAGTTTAAGTGACGAACTTTACTGATACATGAAACAATGTGAATTTATATCTCTTCTAGTTTATCTGTGTGGTCTATCAGGCTATCTATAAAAGCTATTTGCTTGTGTGGTCCCTGTCACCACAGTGTTGTCAGTAGAAAAACTGAGGGCAGAATTTCTTTTACTATTGGGAACTTAGCTAACATAGGGTAATGCGGAAGTCATGCTAGAGCCCCACTGCTGTCCTCTGAAATGTACTGGTGCTTTATTGCTGACCAAAGGAATGACAATTTCCTCCTGTCCCCTGTGAAATCAGATGGGACTCTGAACACTGAAAGAAACTTCAGTGAATAAAAGGGTATTACAGCGCAGCTTCATGGAGTTCCAAGCTGAAAGGAGAGGGAGAATATGCTTGTTGTATGGGAATTTCTGAGTTACACGACTCCTTAGGCAGTGCTAATAGGGAGGAAAATGGGTAGAGTTCCCTTTTGTGCATCCCTTTCAGAATAAGAAATTCAAAGGCGGCGCAGCATATCCCTCATCTCAAAGCCTCGGTGGTGGTTACACGGTTAAGGAGAGAAATGCTGTTTGCAACACTGAGTTATCTCATCTAGTTTAACCTCACAGTGTCTGCTGGTTTGAATGTTTTATTACAGCTGTTAAGACTACAATAACTTCCTTTCTCCCCAGCCTCATTATTGCTTGAGAGGGATGTGGTGGGAATAAATATGAACTGAAAGGATCTTGTTTTCATGCTTCTCACTTGTCACAAGCGCTGTTGCATAAGGTTGCTGGTTGGTGGAAAGATTCCCACCATTTTTAAAGAGCTGGTATTGTCTTCAGTATCAGAGGGTAAGGGTTTTTCCCTCTCGCTGCAGTAATTCTTGAATTAATTTGCCACAGAAGGTAGTAATCCAGGAAGCCTCCCTACTTTCTGATATTGTCTTCAATATCAGTCCTCAGGCATCTCTTTTAACCTACATTGGAGGTCAGCTGGCTGCTTTTGCTCTAGTTTAATGACAGAAGGAAAAGCCATCATCTGGGCTTTTTGCTGGGGGTGTGCGGTGGTGAGTCCCAACATGCAGGTCCCATCAACAACCTCGCAAGGCTGCCCAGCAGATCCCCCCACAGCTAGGATGGGGAGCAGTTAGTCTCCTTATGGGCTGCATGCCCAGGCTCCCTTGTTGGATGGCATTCAGGCAGGAGCACACCCAGTCTCACTCTGGTAATGAGCTGAGACACGGCTGATGTGTGCCAGGAGCTCCTGGCTTTCCTGCTCTGCGTGTAATCAAGATACTTGTGATCAAATGAGAAATGTGTTTGTCCCTTAGAAGACAAGAAAAACTGAGAGGATTTTGTGTGTGTGCTTCTCTATCCTATTTTTCTTTTAAACTTTTCTTTTAAATGATTATATTGTATAACATGACTCATTCACTTCTTTAGCACAAGGTTGGACCATCTGATTATCAAGCTTACTGCTATGTGGGACTCTAGTTCCCTGAGGGTCTTCATCTGCCAATAATCTTAATTGCAGTTTGCTGTAGTTGACATGTTATCTATTTCCTCTCCTTCTTTCCACTTAGAAAATTCAAAACGCTGACAAGCTAGCCCTAGTATTTGAGTAGTGTGATAATTAAGGAGGAATTGGCAACCACTTCATTGTCAAACTATGCTTTGTTTTTAATTAAAACTCCATTTAAGCTTTTGATAAGCCATAAAAATAAATCTTAGTCATAACCAGACCTAAAGCTACAGCCCCCAGTTTACAGCTGGTATAAATGGATGTCAGCAGAAGGTAGCTTTTCTCTGTTGATTTACATCAATCACCTGAAGAAGTGATTCACTGACCTTTTCTCAGAACTTTCTGGAAAATTACATCCTTCCTCAAAGACCTAAAAGGAGTAGAAAATGACCCATTAAAAACACTTTGACCTCGGTGTTGCAGTTTATTCGATTCTATAGAAATATTTCTACTCTTAAAATCTAAAATTGATACATGTAGTTTAGCTCTAATCTACATACACTTAACCAAAAAAAGCATTTAAAAGGGGGACAAAATCCAGAAGAAAATCATTAATTACTAATTATTAATCCTAATAATTATACCAGTAAAGTTGCATGTTGATACAGTTTTGCCAAACACTGATTTCTGAAGTTCTATCTAGTATTATAAATTTTGTGTGTCTGCATTTTTAGTGAAAAAATTGAAGAATCTGGTTGTCCTCCTTCACAAATATGTAGAAGGGACAAGTACAAATTCTGATGGCACTTTGGAACACCATGAAATAGATCCTTCCCCATCTAGGAAAGTTTGTAGGAGCCCTTTCTTTCGCCCAAGAAGTCCCTATCCAGCAGGTTCTGTCCTGGCTACTTTATGAGCTAGGCTGAGCAGCTGTCTGGCACTGACAGTATTTCTAAGAATTTGGGGCACAAGGTAAAGCAATAATAGAACATTTGGCTTTAGTTATTGTGCTGAACCGGCAGCTTTTGAGACACAGGCTGGGACACGTGTCTCTCCAAGATATCCCTGCACTCATCCTCCTACCCTTTTTGTGACAAGTGTCACCCCTGGTAAACCTTCTTTCACAGTTAGATATTTATGCTATTTCTACACTCTGTAGTCTAGAAGCAAAGGTGAACAACACCTTATTCTTCTGTGAGTTTTAGTTGATCTATCTCTTAAATTAATGACATCTTGGTTTTGCCAGCCTCTGCTCAGTTGAACTTTTGTGCCAATCATTTGGAACAGCACGTTGGCTATTGATTTATTGCTCCTTTTTGCATCACTGACAATTCACACAAACTAGGATTGAAGATAAAATCCAAAGAAATACACTTTGAAATTGCATAGTAGGGACTTGTACAAAGCCAAACAAAAGGAAGAAGTGCTTCACTCCATGCCTAGTTAGACCAGAACTCCTTGCTCTGGGATGTTGTGGAAGTTTGACATGGGTTCAAGGTGAGCCTGTGTTGGTTCACGGGATAAAAGTGCAGTAGCAGTTATTAAACATAGAGAAGTTGCCTTTAGTGAACTAGAGGAAATCTCCATTTCCTCTACTGAAGCTTCAGAGGATATTTGCTTATTCTGCATTGTACTTCTGCATTCAGACACCCTTGCAGGTTATATGAGCCCTGGTCATTTCCTCTGGAGTTAGCAGTAGTCCAGCAAAATTAAGGAATAAGACTGGAATGACCAGGGAAATATTATTTCAGTAAAGGGTTCTTTACAAGGAGGATGAAAGCTCCCAAATAATTTTTTTTGAAAAAAACCCAAAACATCTTGGGAAAAGCACCTGCAGAGGGATGCAGCCATGGAAGCAAAGCTTACATGCAGACAAATCCAGATGGACAAACTTGCACCAAAGCCTGCAAGCTGAAGCTTAGTGGTCATGAGTGAGCTTACACGGTTTCCCCTCAAATGGGAGAGAGATGGATCCAGCATCCAGCATCAGTATCAGTCTTTCAAGAGCACTCTGAATATCTTGCACAGGACTGGTGCAGGTTATTCCCTCTGTCATCACAAAACCATCCATTAAGCATGCTGTGAAGAAGACATGGTAGATCATTGCACCAAACTAACTCTCAGTTTTTATGTAGTAATTGACACTAACGTTACCGCAACAGATACAGTCCCGCAGAGGTCTGAAGGAGAGGAATGCAAATGAAGAATATACAGGCTGGGGGCGTAGGGGGAATAAAGAGGGAGCCGGTTTAGCAGCAGCCAAATTCTGACATTACTTGGAGAAGGGATGGGCTTTGCTTCTTTTCTGAGAAGGGAGGTTTGCTTTTCTCCACAGGGCAGTAGAGAAGAGAAAAGAAGTAGTATTTTTAGAGGATGTTAAGGAAATTGCAAGCTTGTGCTTAAGGGCAGTTTAAGTTTAATCCATAAGTGTGCCTTCTTACTGCAGAAAGGAATGGTTGGGGGTGAGAAAAGGAATCTGTACTGCCTCACAGTGGTTCATGTAGTAAAGGGCTTGTGTGTGCACGCGCATGTGTTTACATATATTGCCTATGCACTGTGACTGTATATACATATATAAAAATATATATATGCTTGTGTATACATTGTATTGCACTTCATGTAGAAAATCAAGTGGCATGAGAAAATACCCAAGATGGACTGGATCTGAGATGAAGCTTGGTGGTTTGTCTCTGACACAGGCTATGAACAGTCTTGAAAGGAAGGCCAAGTCACGCAGCCCCTGGCAGGAAGAGGATCGTGTTCCCTCCATCATGCAAAGGCTTGCCCGATCTGCTGAAAAATAGAGACTGAATAAACCTGCAGGGATAAAGTTTAACTTCCTTTCTTACATTTTGGTTTTTTTGTTATGACATTTCTGAGTATTACTGCAAATAATGCTCCCTTTGTCTTTAAATGCTTTGTCCTGCAGTCTGATTTGGAGATGCTTTCAGTGCAGTGCTTGGTGAGGCTGGCAAAATGAGAATAACCAGTCCTTGATAAGGGCGGGTCAGAAAGCCAGGGCGCTGCTGTCTTTTAAAATGGGAAAATTCTTGCTAGTTTCTACAGATGAAAAACACAGGCTCTGTAACCATAGAAACATGATGGGCCAAGGATAATGCTGAACTTCTGATGAATTTCTTTTGTTTAGAACAAAATGTTGTTTGGAGGAAGAGTTATACTGTAGATAAGGTGAAGTAATAATAGTGCTTTGCTTTCTGCACTTCCTTCTGCTCTTAGGCCTTGGAATACTTTACGTAGCTCTTATTATTCCATTTTACAGGAAGGGAAACAGAGACCCAGGGAAGCAAAGCTGATTTTCCCAAAGTCACATTTCAGAACCAGGTATAAAACCCAACTCTTCTCAGAATTAATCAGGGCTGAATTAACAGAAAGAGCTAAAGTGTTTGCAAGCAGCTCTTTGTGCGATCCAGCAGAAGTTACGAGGTGTGACATGCTCCTCCTTGTTCAGAAGGATGCTGCACTCAGTGTTGCTTTTTGTCTACATCTATACAATGGGAGATGCATTACACACATCTGAACTAGCAGCTCTGATTTATCCAAACTCTGGACAACTGCTTTGATTTCTTGCCTAAGCTATGGGTTTTATTTTCTGCCTCTATGACTCCTTTGCTTTTGATGTCAAACATATATAGATATACCTGTGCTAACCTGATGTTCCTGCCCTGCTCTGGTCACACCATTAACAGCATGGTGATGGAGCCTGAGTGTTTCACTCTGTCCATGACGCCAAAAGACATGCTATAAAATCCAAACATGCGAACTTCCAATAGTGTTTTGGCTAGTAACTCCTAAATGTTCACTGGGGATTTAGGGTAATACACTCTCCCATACAAGTAATACATTCCATTGACTTTTTTGTATGAATGAGGACAAAATTTGTCAACAGAAAATTGACAAGATAACAGAACACAGTGAGCTAGTCTGAGCAAGAAGGGGAGGTTTGTAGAAAGCTGGCCACTGTTGCTAACTGCCACTTGTCTTACATGTTGATGTGAAGCAAAAGTCTCATCAACATGAAAAAATAGATGTCAGCCTTAATGAACAGTGGAGATCATATGCTGCAATGGCAGAAAATAAATGGAACACAAATGTATTGCCTGGAATTATTTGCCAGGAATTTGATCTGTATCCAGTTTCTGAAAATACCAGCAATACAGAGGCATTTTGTTTCTAAACCCTTAATAATTGCCCTTAATCTGTGCAAGAAATTCTTTCTGTGAAAGAAAATGTTGATTAATATAAGAATGTAAATATCCCTCTTCCAAGATGAAAGAATCTCTATGTATGCATAAATATTAAGGGTACCCACCAAGCATCCACAGATATGACAGAGGATAAGATAATTAGTAATAATATGGCAATTACAGAAGTAAAAAACATTCTCAGATTCCACAGTAAGTAGCCTTTCTGTCAATGAAGGAACTCATTTTTCATACATTCAGGTTAGAAATGAGGCTTTTATTTGGAATCCCTTTTGATTTTTATGCAGGGTAATTAATACAAAGTTCTGCCCTGTGGAGGCATTCATAAAGCCAAAGGACATATTTATGGAAAAAAAGATCTAAACTCCTATATAGCCACAGGGAATAGATTTTCATCTCCACGCTACAGGAGTCTTGAGGGCCTTGTGCAGTAAGGTTGAGATGAAAAGAAGTCATTTAAACCCTGACAAATCAAATATTGCGACACAATAAAGTTAGGCACTAACCCCGTTAGGATAACTTGGAGGGTCAAACTAGGTCCACTATATTCCTTAGTAATGTAGTCAGGGAAAAGTGTTCAGTTCCCTTGTAAAGACAGTTCAGTGATGAGTGAGTTGATGCATCCAGCTGTCTTAGCTTGGTCTACAGAAAATCCCTTTGCAAGGGAGCTGCTTGGAGCTAATCAATGGAGGAAAGAGCACAGTATCTGAATTCCTGTTTCTCCTTAGCAAAAGCATGAATTGGGTATGCTCATAGGATGCTTCCATCCACTTGATAGTATTTGTAGTCTGATGGTTGCAGCATTCTTGTGGGGGATATGGCTTTGAATCCCATCAAATTAGGGAGGGAATTAAACCCTGATCTTGCTTTCCTGGATGGTAGCACTTGGCAGGATCCAACTGTACAAATCACTGCCACCTTTTAATTTTCTGTGAGTCTGAGAGAGAACAGCTGTGCCTTTTGTAGGACTTGGTGCTGCCAGTGACGAGGGTGTCGCCATGAGATTAAGGTCAGGTGCCAAAGGCAAGAGAACTTTCAGGGCCAAAATAAAACTGCCTGGTGAATTTCAGATTAAGTAGCAGCTCGCTTTGGATCATTTGACCTTAAGTACTGGATTATGCCTTATGGCCATTTTAAATACTATCCTGCAGGAGTGGTTTTTTTTTGTATTTCATACTTAACCTCTGTCATTTTGGTACTGCTTTGTCACATTCTCTTGAAGTGTTACTGTTGCTGAAATAATTGATAGCTCAAAAATCAAATAGAATTTCAAATGTTTTTGTCATATCCCGCCTTTAAGTGGAGAGCAGGGGTGTCAAGGCATTTCAATTATATGTGATGTGCTTTGCTTTTCTTTGGTGCTAGTTTCAAACAGCTGGATTCTGCATCTGGGAAGAAACAGAATTATTATTTTTTAAAACTACATAAGCCTGTCACACTCTCTTTGAAATGCTAATGGCAATAGAACTGAGAGCTCATTTTATATTCTGACAAGCAAATGATTAAATCAGCCTGTCTATCCCTTTGGCCTCTGTTTGAGCTGTCCAGTAGCCATGCAGCTTTGGCAATGAAATCAGATTTTAGAGGAGATATCTGATCACGGGGGAGCTTTCCTTTCTACAGATACACATGTGAATTTTTATAAAAAAACAAGATTTGGCTCTAGAGTACCGAATGTAGTAAAGTAGGAGGTAGAATAGGGCTTCTGTGATAAAAGAGTTAAACTTCTGTAAATAAAGTGTTGTTCATTTTTTGCCAGGCATGAAAATATCACTCAGTGACTTTTCTTTGTCAAGTCTGTGAACATATATTTCCCAGCATACATCAGACAGCCAGTCCACTCTGACCCAGGATTTTGGCTCAAAGGCCCTATTTCCTCAGGATAATAAACCTTTTCTACCACTTTCTTTGAAGTTTTCCTTGCTTTCGTATACTGCCTGGAGTTCTGGAAATGGTTCTTGAAAACAAATTTGTCTTTTAATGAGGAACATAGGTAGCTGATGCAAAATTTCAAACAGAATATTGAAAAATAAACTGTTCGTAAGAATACGAGTGAGTTTCACATGTAGAGTGCCATATGAGACCATTTAAATTCTAAACATAACTCCAGAACTAGACTTTGAATTGTGCCAGAGCAGGGAATTCCCCCTCCTGTAAAGATGCTCCAAGGGGAAAGAAGGAGCTTACTTGAAAAAACTAAATCTCTAGTCCCTTTCAGTGCTAAGAGTAACCACCCCTTGAAAATGTAAATTAATTTAAGGCAGTTGCTGTAAGTTTAGAAATGATCAGCAACAAACTACGTATGTGTGAGGGTATAGGTGTGTAGGTGGCAGGCAGAAAGGTGGAAACAAGATATAATTCTAATTCAGTAACTGAGATCTGGGGGGCACCCAATTAGACTAATGAGTTGGAGTTCTGACTCTCCGCCATCATTGCCCCCTCATCTTGCCCAGTGCAAGCCCACGAAAAAAATTCTCCATCTCTGTAACAAATGTAAGACTTCTAGTATAAAAGACAAAAATTTTGAGTGTGCCAGGGAAAGAGTGCAGGGGAGTGCAAGTACATTTCCAGTGTCGTGTTAACCTCTCATCAACTCAGTTTACTTGCATAAACGTGTTGGAAATATAAGTAACTATATTTTAAATACAAGGGGTTTTATTCTGTTTAGAAGTATAGTCCAGTATTTCCATGCATTTCTTATAGACTAACAGAATAAGGAGAGCCATGCTTTATTTAGAATTTTATAGGTTTAATTTTTTGATAGAACAAGGCTTGATATCTCAGCCATGGCACTGATAATTTTCTACAGAAAATTTTTGCAGGAAGCCTTCCAGCCTGGTGGCTTCTCTTGCACGAATTTTTAGCTGCCTGAAAATTCTCTTCAGTTGTGTCTCCTTATAGCTTCCAAATGTACAAAATCTTATGTCTGGTGTATTTAGTGACTAATGCATTGTGCTTCCTCTAGCCCATCAGTGCCTTCATTTTCTATAGCATTGGCTAGTCTCACAAAACTTTTCACAGTAAAATGAGAACCCATTAAAAATGTTTTTGTTGTCTGCAGCAGTCTGTTACCTAATTTTGTGAGCCTTGATTCCTCTGTCTACTTTATTAACCCAATCAGATGTGGCCAATTTTTTCTCCTGCTGCACATGAGTTCTTAACGATTAATATCAGTAAGGTGAGTGTATTTAGCTAGTTCATTTTTTATCTGAAGTTCTAAAACTCCAAAAATATTTATGTAAAATGAATATAAGTTATACTTTCTTCTTGATTTCAGATCTTGTAATTTAAAATCAATTCGATGTTTAATGCTTTTAAAAAGGGCAGTATTATGAAGCAAGGCAATAGCTTTGAATCTATTATGATAGCATCCATAATCCTGGGGCAATTTCAGTGTGCTTACATTGGAAGCATTTTAGTACATTGGAAGTTTTAATAAAACTCTTGACTTTGTGATCAGTCATATCTAAAGCTACATTAAGATCTAATGATTTCTCCAGGGATGTGTAAATAGTATACACAGCTGTGTTTGCCCTAATCCATGGGTAAAGCATGTACACGAGGAAGCGACATTTTGAACCATCATGACAATCTGAGAAAGACATCGTCATCTTGGCCATATATGTTCTCAAAATAAACCAAACAAGCTTCAGAAATCATCTATTTTTACTTAGGTGCCCAAACCTTAAGCTTCTCAGCCTCAGCTAGATATCTGAGGTGCCTTAACCATCTACATGGGCAAATAGGCAAGAGCAATTCAGCTTATTCTAAGATACATCTCTAGTATAAGCCTGATAAACCATCAACAGGAGGTGCCTCTTTTTACCCCTCAATTAGAAACAGAGCACAACATCAGCTAAGGCATAGACATCTAACTTAAAGATGTCACAAGTAAATGGAATAAGCTTTACACCTGTTGAACAGATTTATGAAAACTGTTTTTTTACATCTGTGTCTCTGATACACAGCACATCCTCCAAATCTAGATCTTCAAAGAGTCTTCTGAAGATCAGAGGGGTAATTTATCTTTAGTATCTTAGTCCCTGGGTAATTTAAATCGACGTCTACTGGTATATAAGTGTTTAAATTTAGAACTGATAAAGACATGAATTGTCAAGGTATTAGTGATCTGTCTGGCATACCTATTCTTAGTCTGTTTGTGCTCTGGCTTATTTTTGAGAAACAATACTGCCAAAAATTTCTTTCAACTTTTCCAGGAAGTAAGCTTTTCATACCAAAAGTGATTTTGTGATATCAAAAGAACTTCCCCTCCAAGATCAAATAGTTGACACCTTGAAAGTTTTTGGCACAATGATGATCATATTTGTGTTTGTTAATTTGGTTGTGGCAATCAAAATATAGTGTTCCAATTGACTTTGAATGGTTTTTAGATATTGGTTCACTTTTAACATCTCTTGGTAGCTTAAATTATAAAACTAGATATAATTTCAAACTGAAAAACTGTAACTTGTATTTTTATAAAAGAAATTGGATAAAAAAAGGTCAATACTGCTCCTTTTCAATATTTCAATTTCAGTAAATTGTTATTTTTCTGAGAACAAAGCATATCATCCCCAAAACACCCAACAAGTTTTACTGACTATCTTGTTTTCCAGGAAACAGGTGTATGACATTCTAGTCTGAGCTGGAGAAAATAAGAAAGCTCTGTCCTACTCCCCTGTCCTTGATGGGCCAAACAAAGGCTGTGTGATAGTAAGAGACACCAACTCTTTATACGGTGTCAATGTACCATGTGAGGATGTACTACCTGCTAATGAAAGACAGAAAGTAAAAGTAGAGTAGAAAACAAAAATAAAGAGATCTCACTAGAAGGAGAAATAGAGTCACACAGCAGAAATGCACAGAGATCAAGGATCTTACAATCAGTCAGACACAAATTCATTACTTCCATAACTGCAGGTTGTTGTTCTTCCATTCTTAAATAGGCAGATACACCACAGACTTAGAGGAGCCATAAGGATAAATCTTAACTCATCTAGCTAGGCAAGGAGACACATTGTCTTATAAAGTGTCTGATTTCCTGGGATTTTATTGGCAAAAACTACTTGGGAAGTAACCCTGAGAGGGTGGTCAGTCACTGGAACAGGCTTCTCAGGGAAGTGGTCATGGCACCAAGCCTGTCAGAGTTCAGGGAGTGCCTGGATGATGATCTTAGTCATATGGATTAGTTTTAGGTAGTCTTGAAAGGAGCAGGAAATTGGACTCAATGATCCTTATGGGTCCTGCAACAGGGGAGGAACAACCCCAGCTGGAAAGTAGCTCCGTTGAGAAGGACCTGGGAGTGCTGATGGACAACAAGTTGACCATGAGCCAGCAATGTGCGCTTGTGGCCAAGAAGGCCAACGGTACCCTGGGATGCATTAAAAGGAGCGTGGCCAGCAGATCGAGAGGGGTTATCCTCCCCCTCTACTCTGCCCCAGTGAGACCACATTTGGAGTGCTGTGTCCAGTTTTGGGCCCCCCAGTTTAAGAAGGATGTGGAACTGCTTGAGCAAGTCCAGCGGAGAGCTACCAAGATGATCAGTGGACTGGAGCATCTCCCTTGTGAGGAAAGGCTGAGAGACTTGGGTTTGTTCAGCCTGGAGAAGAGAAGACTGAGGGGCGATCTTATCAATGCTTATAAATATCTGATGGGTGGGTATCAAGAGGATGGGGCCAGACTCTTTTCAGTGGTGCTCAATAACAGGCCAAGGGGCAATGGGCACAAGTTGGAACACAGGAAGTTCCAGCTAAACATGAGAAAAAACCTTTCCTGTGAGGGTGCCAGAGCAGTGGCACAGGCTGCCCAGGGAGGCTGTGGAGTCTCCTTCCCTGGAGACATTCAAAACCCACCTGGTTGCGTTCCTGTGCCCCTGCTCTAGGTGTGCCTGCTGAAGCAGGGGGGTTGGACAAGATGATCTCCAGAGGACCCTTCCAACCTCTACAAATTTCTGGTTCTGTGGTTCTCTGATTCTTTGGTTCTGTGATTCTGTCCCTTCCAAGTCAAGATACTCCATGATTCTAGGCATTGGAGGCATTGATAGTGGTGGACTGAACTATGATCTCACGGATACCCAAGAAAAATCTGGAATGTGTTTTTCATGGCTTGATGCTTGTACCTCACTGCACAACCTTAGGTTATCTAACAGCTTCACCCTTAGAGAGAAATGAATTTGATCCCTTATATAATACTTTGCGGGAAGTTTGCAAGAAAGTTAGCAAAATGGTGATAAAGGTTTTATAAATGAAGTTAAGAGAAATGCAGATGGATGGACCAGGTTTAACTTTAGCACATGAAATAAGACATTTTCAAGGGCAGAAGTAATAGTATTTAAGGAATATCTGCGATTACATATGCTGAGATAAAGGCTAAAGACCTGACAAGGAAAATATTCTATGAAGACTCTTGTTATCAATTAACTCTTAACAGTTAAAGCACAGGTTATGCACAGTGTCTTTTCAGTGATGGGTAGGTGAACTAAGCCTTGCAAAATAGGCCCCTACCCTAAAGCTAGCTTGGTATATTCAGGCTCATATCTCATTTTAGGATGAGTATCATTCAGGGGAAAAAAAAGTCTTCAGAACACAAATATCACTTGCTAGTATTTCACAGGGGAACGACGTCTTCTTTAGTTCAGTAACCTGGGTGATTTCCTCCCTCTTATCTCTTTACAAATTTTAGAAGAGCAAAAACTGTAAGCAACCTGGAAAACTCCCCGAACAAAAGAATGTCTGCAAAACTCATTTGCTGTTTGTTTTCTGGCTTATGCTAATTTTGAGGTTCGTTAATCGTTAGCAAAGGTTAAGTACATTTTTGTTACTTAGCAACCATGATTAGTTTTTAAAAGTTTTGTTTCAAATGTTATCATGTATTTATCCATGTTTTTCTCGGCTCCTTTTTTCCTCACTGGGATTCAAACTCAAGAAAGTTGAGTTTGAGCCAGACATCTGAACTCACAATCTTTGCACCTACCTGGTTGCAATAAACATGGAAAATAAGAATTAAAACATAAAGCAGAGCAAGAGAGCCAATGCTATCTCATCTACATGAAGATCTATTCTTAGCTGGTTTTCATTTTGCACTGTGAAGGCTTAGGCAGAGAAAATAACCTAGAGCAAACCACAAGGGTATTTTTAGCCTTTGTTTTATTTATTTTCCTTTTCAGTGTTTTGGTTGTGGTAGAGCTTTGTGCTTTATCAGTTCCAACCTAAAAAAGGAAGCCTGAAATGAGTGGTATTTTCAAAATTAATTCTGAAAAGTGTGATTAATTTGGGGATTAGTTAAAATATTCATCCTGCTGTGTTTATCTTATGCTCATGTATATTTTAACTTCAGATGAATATTTAAGCTAGTGCAATATGGACTATAAGGCTTGTTCACCCAAAAGCTTACCTGTTTTTTCCAACTGTGTCAGTTACTGCAATAAATGATGTTTCTTGTCTTTAAAACCTTTGCTTTCCCATTTTACAATATTAAGTTGACATCCTAGCCTAGCTAAAATCAATGGGAACTTTTCTATTGAGTTTCCTGGGGTAAAGATTTTATTCTAAGTGAAAAAATAAAGGCAACTGTAAAAAAAATATCTTACCCTGAAGATATGAAATGCTAAAGTAGCCAGTTATCACAGCTGCTAAGCTCTTGTTTCTCCCTGTGAAGCACAGCAGGCACGTGAACTGCAAACTGCTGAGGCCTCCCGCTGCCCAGGAGCTCCACTCTCAGGAGCTGGTAGAGCAGAAGTTACCTGGATTTTGGTAGTTCTCATTGTTTGTCCTTTTTAACATCAGTGCTGTTCAGCAGTCATCGTGAATGCCGTACGGTACAAGCCATTGCAAACGTACTGATGTAGTGAAACGGATGCTTATTTTGGAATTTTTGCTGTGCTTGTAACACGCCAGTTCTGCTCATAGCAATGAGGTGAGCCTGTAGAAACACTGGAAGCCAAGGAGCACGATTACTTGACTGCTTTGGTATATGCCCTGAGTCTTGGTCCATACTGGAATGTATTGTTCTAATTAGAGCAAAGATGAATTTCAGACTCTCAGGCAGTCAACGTAGAGATGGATTCCACTTATCAGGGCAAAAAAACCAAGCCTGTTTCAAATCTCTGTAGATACCTGGAAAGCTTTGGAACAGTAAATGAGTTTATAGTCACAGCATAAGGAATATAAAGAAGGGTAGACCTAGAAGGACGGGAGGAACTTTTGCAAAACACCTTTTATTTCCCTCTCTTTGGGAAAAGGTTTCTGCTCTTACTCAGTCTCCTAAAAGTAACAAAGGCAAATGCCTAAGCCTGACATCACAGGAAGTAATGGTGAAAATGAACAAATGTTGGTCTAGGCAGAGAAGAGTGGATGTCTTGGCCTCTACCCAAGGCATTCAAGAGCCTAATTCTGGCCATAATGATTGTTTTTTTCAACCTTCCCACTCTAGAAAGGGCTTCTAACTCTCCATCTCACTTTCCTTCAGAGCAAAGGTAGTGTGATTTTTTTTCAGAGGGAAAAATCCTAGACGAGGCTCAGGGCACAGGCACAGGGAAGAAGAACCGGCAGCCTCCAGAAGGGGCTAGCATGGGGCAGCCAGCATGGGGCTGCCTCCCAGCCACAGCCCTTTCAGCAATAGCCCGCAGAAGCGCTGCTAGTGTGCAAGCTGCTTGCTTTGCAGAGATGCATACGCCTCACCTGTGTGTTCTTAGAGACTGCTGCCCTGCATCTCTTCTCAAAGCCTGGGAAGCTTCAGGCAGGCATCCACACTTCCCATTCCTCCCTGAACAGGACTTTACTCTAGGAAAAAGACATATATCTATGGTGGGACATGTAAATAGGAGGTTCTTGCTTAATTTGAGGAGTGTTCCACAGATATGTCCCCAGATGGGTACCAACCCGCAGCATAAGCCACTCTGGTTTGTCCATTAATGGTTTTATCCCAGTATTCATTTGCATGGTCTTTGGGTTATTCAGACCCAGAAAACTGTCTTAATACTTTTAATGTGCTTGTGTTCTTCTTCTACACAAAAAATAATGACATTTTCCTAGATATAATCATGAGATTAAGTGCATTTTCCAGAGTTTCCCAAATTCACTTTCAGAAACAGCAACTGACATTTCCTTAAAAAAATAATAAGGGGGAGGAGAAAGAAAACCATCCCTGAGCTGACAGAATGCAACAGTAGGAGGCAAGCATTCAGCTGGCAGTTACTTACTTCCTGGCATGCAATTTTAATTAAGGAGTCAGCATGTCTGCTACACAAGCCCACAGGAGGCAGTAACTAAAAATGACTGGGAAAATGTCCATGGATAAAAAGGTAGGAGAAAGAAACGGTGACACTGTATTTCAGGAAGCCAACTGAATATGTCCATCCCTACTTTTCTCTAGATAAGACCTATTACCAAAGGAAAAGCAAGCACAAATTACCGTATCACAGGATGCCCAGGAATACCTATTTTGCAGTGTATAGTCAGAGATTCACTATTGATCCAAGATAATGCAAAGACAGCATCTTTTTTTTTTTTGTCTTTTCAGGTAGGCCTGCATTTGACCAGTTTTCAGATCTGTGCAATAAGGTTTTGTCTTTCTTTTTATGCTAGGGTCATTGCATTCACAACAATTATGCCTTTCACTGAGCAGTTAAACTGCCCAGTGCATAAGAAGCAGAAATGGCCTGCTCAGGAGTCATGTTCTGAGATATCAATTCATCTTTTTAAATCAAAGCCACTCCAGAAGTCTTTCTTTCATTTCTTTCCTTAGACAGTAGCCATAATGATTACCTAGCTAAGTAAGTCAGCAAGTAGATTGCTTTAAATCACTTCCAGTAATTTTTCATAAGTACTTTTTTTCCCCTGGTATGATGATTTTTTCTTCTCACAGAGCCAATCATCAGGACACAGAGGCTGATTCATATCCTGTACTTTCAACAACTATTATTAATCATAGAAATATCTTTCCAAAGAGGTACTGTGAAATCCTGCATTGAAATCTCGTCGTTGGGTCTTACTTTCTCTACTGGTAAATATTCAAATATAACACTGAGAAATGAAAAGGAGGGAGCTCATGTACCTGCCTTGTTTTATATCTATACACATCAATCTGAAAGGGCTGGGACTAAAAATAGTTTGTGAAAGAAACGCAAATTAATATGATATGACTTAAAATTAGAGCTATGGGTTCTGTGGAGAAAAGAACTGGTCAGCTAATCTCAGTCTTTCTGTCACTTTCACTTATTAAGAGCTCTTTGGCTAGCAGGTACATAATTTATGCTTCTGGTTAAATAAATTGCTGGGTGAATGTTAGAGAAGTACAATGAAGTCAGAAGACAGAATCAAAAAATCTTTCAAACTTACTTTTTGGTTTTTTTGTAAGTGTCATTTAATGGGCTCATTATGGGTCAAAAAATATTTCTGAGGGAATGTGACTTGGGATGAAACAATGAACAATCAGTAATGACTTTCTCCTTCCTTCTGTTGAACTGCCTTTATGAATCAGGATTGATGGGATAGTGTTCGGAGCAAGCTGGGACCACGGTGTGAGTTGTTTGAGCCTGTACACATCTCTCTGTTCTGTTTCTCCGCAGCCCTGGAGACCGTATCAAAAAGATTCTAATGTCATTGCTTAAGAATTTGATGTCTTGCTCATATGAACAAAATTCATGAGAAAGTGTTTTTTTTTTCTTTGCTTTTTGTCTTAAGCTAAGCTACAGGGGGAAATTTTCCGTTTACTGAGCAGAGAAGAAAATATCCTTGATTTTTTTTTTCTCATAACCCTGAGAAGTCCAGACACTGATACAATAGCCTGAAGATTTCTGTAATTTAAACCAACTGACAACGATCACTTCAGGAGCCATAGGCTCCCTGAAAATTGCCATAGTTTATTGACTGTCAGTTGCTTCTCCTACCTGACTTAAACTACAAAATGCCCTAAGGAATTGCAGAAAGGCATGAATAAAGACCAATAATAAGCTCTGTATCACTGCAGCATTGCCAGGAGAGTATTTGTAGCCAAAAAACGGAAGAAGACAATAACCAGTAGCTCTAGGGCTACTAAGTTTTGCTCCCAGACCACAGCCATGCCTGTTAGCTGCTGCACAACCTGGCCATCCTCTGCAACCTGCTGGCACCTGTGGGGAGCTTTCAGTTGATGACATTTGCCACCAGGTTTAACCAGCTGATGTTTCTTGGCTCTTTGTGAGAAATAACTTGAGAAGTTATTTTGAAGCAAGCTAAACTTTTAGCCATTTTACTGCTAAACTTCCTAGCCGAAGCATTCTCTTGCCAGTCTCTCTCCCTTGCCTCTGGGAGGAGCCATTTCAGAGGGCTGAAGCTGTGCGCTGTAGGATAGCTGCTAAGTCAAATGGATCTTCTCCTGAGGACATCTCTCTCTCCCTCTCAACTGGAAAGGGACTCGAGGCAAGTGGATTAATTGAAACATCTATACAGTAGATGGCTAAAAGGTAGGGAGAAGAATTTCATGCAGAGGTGAACATAACCCATTTCAATAGCAGATTTTAAAATATCTCAGGTCCTACTTCAGTCCATACTTCATTTTGCTTGGTGAATCTCAGATTTTTATTGCTTTTAAACAGCAACCATGGCTTTAACAGTGAATTGTTTATCTGGTACATGTAAAGAAGGGGACAAAGGCCAGAAGAGGCTACAAAACTGCTTTTAATAAACTCATTTAAAAACAATAGAATGCGTATAGTCTCTATCATTTTATGTGAAGACATGAAAAAGTTTTTTAGATTAAATACACCTGCCTTCAGGCAGTTTTAATTTGCAATGGAAGAACTAGTTCAACTGATCACGGTATTGCAGACAGCATGGTTCCTGGTTGCATGGCAGGGACAATGTTTTTATACGGATGAGCTGTTCTTGATTAATTTATTTGTGATAGAAAGCTCAGGTAGGCCTCTATAGGCATCAGAGCATGGTTGCAGTGTGATCGTCTAAACACATGCTCACATACATGCTCATTTATTGTATTTAATTGATAGCAGCTCACAGACAATGCTTCCTCCTGTTGAGACCTGCAGGAAGAAACCCAATGCTTCTCAGGCCATGATGGGGGCAGAGAGTCCCCTCTCAGCTCCCAGGCGCTCCCCCCTTCTCTGCGCACAGCATGTGCATAGAGAAAAGCTGGGAATGGGAAAAGAGCCCAGGTCTTGTGACTCCAGGAATGGAGAGAGGTGGGGGAGAAAGAAGAGAAAATTTGGAGGGTAGGAAGTGCCTGAAACAAAAGCAGAGCGCCCTCTCCGAGGCGATGTTAGGAGTCTGCAGGAGCCTGGGAGCTGGAAGAGCACCTGATTAAATGCATCACTGGTGGTGGATGTCCAGCAGGGCTTGGAGAAGAGTTCCCAAGTCTGTGAGCATTGATTTTTCCTTTATGGTATACCCACAATATTCCTGAAACTGTAAGGAAAATATTCCTTGGCAAACACTAGCATCCTTTTGGGCTTTTATAATGAAAAAGCTATTTAAACTTTTAAATTTATAAAATTTAAAGTGAATATGCAAGAGCTATTTGTTTCTCTTCTAAATCTTGTGTCACCCTTATCTCCAGTTTGTCACTGCTAGAATCCCTTTTCAAGGATATTCCATGATTTTACACAAACTTCCCTGCTTATTTCAAATTTCTTTCCCAAAATCCCTACCATGAAATATATTATTTTTGGAGTATATAGCAGCAACTCATATCTGCCTCTGCTCTTAGGTCATTAAATATTTAAATATTAAGTTTTGGGGTTTTTTAGCGTATTATTTGTACAAAGTGTATAAGCAGCCCAGAGGCTGGCCAAGAACAGAAACAAAATTAGAACACACATGAGGGTCAGGGAGTCAAAGAAGTGGGAAAACAGGAAAAACAGGAGAATAATTGCCTCTGGCTATCATTTAGCAGTTTTTAGAAAAGTTTTGAAAAAAATACTAACGCATTTTCCCCCTTCCTTATCTAGGTACTGTCTCTGTGACTGCAAGGAAAGAAAAAGCAACTGTGTGAGATGGTCCTGGAGCTTAAAAATGTCATCACTGCTACTGAAAGAGAATATCTCTTATTACAGGTACTTAGGCTTGGTTTTTTTAAAGCATTCATCCTGTCAGGCAGCTGGATCCCCTACAAGACAGATGGAATTTAAATGAACAAATATCATGGTCTTCAGAGTAAAGCTATTCATAATAAATAGAAAGGAAAACACTTGGGTAGGTTCCCAAATACAATGAACAGATTAAGACACTCTTGGGTATATCCAATTTATGTTATCTGTAAATTTTATCTATACAACTGCAGCATTAAAAGCTCAGTGGACTTTATCTTGCCTGGTATCATTGGCTGCTATCCAGTAAAGCACTTACAGATTGCTTAGTTTTAAGGACATGATGCCCTGGTTTCAAGCCAGAGTACCCGGCAGCATGTTGGAACAAACTAGTGATAAGCAGTTTCACAAGCCCTGTGAATAGTGTCCTGCTGGTTCTTAGAGACACCTATACGTAGTTGATTGAAAAACGTTATTTTACCAAAATATATTGAGGATACACCTAGATTATTCTTTTTTCTCAATTTTTTTCAGTGCTAAACAGGTTGCAGAATTATTGCTGTCTCTGCAGTCTAACATCCAGATAGCTAATAATTCACTTTTGAATCTGTATTTGACAAAGAGACTGGAATAAAAGGAAGTGATAATGTGCATTTCTGTGATGTCAATATTTCATTGCTGCTGTTGCTGAAATATAGCCATAGCTTGTCAGATTAGGATTCCTGGAGATTCTGTCTGTGAATATATGCTTAGTTCTTCCACCTTGTTATGAACATATTATTAGATTTTTCACATCTGTCATTTGCTTACAGCCAGCAGTTGCTTTTTCTTCTCCCCGCTTTTATTAAGAAGTAAAAGGATAATTTTCTCATCCAGCTTCAACCAGAATGACTAAAATAACAACAAAAATGTACCCTATCACAACATTTTAATTTATTTCCAGCAAAACTCAATATTTAGACTATCTTCCTTTACATGAACACGGAACAATGAAAGAGCAATGCTCCTTCCAACCACCATCAAACCCATGGATGATAAGGGTTGTTAGTGTTACATGTATTAAAGGGTAACCTCCTATCTTCAGAATCTTTAAGGGCAGACAAGACAGATTGTTTGATCAGAAGTCACCTTTTGGCTTTAAGTTCTGTAACTCACATTAACAGTATTTCCATTCAGTGGCTGACCACATAGCACAATCTTAAATTCTCAGAGAGCAGTAATTCTTCCTGTAGTACAAAGACACTGATTTGTCACAAAATTTAAACGTTAGTCTGTGAATAAACTGTATGTATTCACAAAATTCTTAGTTGGCCACCTGTGAGACCCTTTCAACAGGTTATTTTTACAATGGCCAAGCTCTCTTGGTACAGTCTTCAAGGGATGTTTCAACAAGACAGTGTCTTAAATAAGTCATATCACTTTCTTTTGATCTCCACACGCTAGCACTCCTGTCTGGGGGGGATTTACCCTAATACCAGCTGGTGTGGCTGTGGGTCACATCAAAGGAAAAGCAATGATGACTGAACAAACAGTTATTATGGCTGTTGAAAATTTGGGATTTATTGACTGCGTGGCATTTTTGTGTATCGAAGCATTCCTACTGTTTTGTGAGCATTTGAACAAGATCAGCCAAACCCTAACCCAGTCTCCTGAGAGATGTCTAGACAATTTCCTCCTCTTTTGTGCATGTGCTTGAACATTTCTCTCAGGATAAAAGGAGTGTGACAATACAGAGGAGAGGATTGTTTTTATAAAAAGTAGCTGGAAACTGAACTAGTTAGGAAAACCAGCCAGCCAGTAGAGAAGCTTACAACATTCCTTGGTGTAGGTGCTAAAAGGGATTTGAGGTTTTCTTTATCTATTAGCTTCAAAATGTGAGGTCTAGGGACCATACCTGGTCCTACTGGGCTCTACTGTCTCAAGAGGAGGCTGTCTCACCTATGGGCAGTTCTCAGTCTGGGGAACAGCTAACCTTAGCTGACTTTGCTGTTACTAGACCTGTATAATATACAATATATTACCACATCATCCTCAACATCCTCATAAGTCTCATCTGAGTTACTTTAATACAATGCAGAGTGATAATCGATACACTACTCAGCTATCAGCAGGTGGTGTACTATATTTGTTTACAGCCACATTCGTGTCACAGTGTACATATGGGTTGGGTAAGAACTTCATATAAATCAGTCTTATGATCAGCTCATCTAAAGCCCATTTCAATGATTTAACTATTTGGCTAAGGCAGACAAGACCTGCACTGACCATTAGTATTTGCTGCCAATATATTATGCAGGTGTGAGTGATGAACAGTGGTGGCCTGCTTATGTGTAATGAAGCAGTAGTATTTTAATCTACTGCTGGACAGTGCTGCATCACTTTTTCCTGTTCCATCTGTTTGACCCATACCATCCTTCTCAATAATACCTGGCTCTACATTTTTTCCAGGTACTAACTCCCTCTGACCAGGTTAAGAAGTAAGTATTGCCCCATTTACTACTGAAGAGCTTCCACATTTCATCCTGAAGTTGGCTGCATTTTGACAAAGCTGGAAAGTGGTATGATGTACTGAATTGTATTATCCTGACGAAGATGAATTTTTATGTATAGATTTAACAAAAATTATAGTGAAAGTTTCAACACACCATGCACCTTCTTATGATGTTCATAAATCTCCACTTTCTCTGGGTTTTCTCCTGGTTCCAATGAAAATACTAACTCTAACTCCAAAAATATTGAGCAACTTCTTTTGAAAGTCAGCAATCTCCTAGAAGAAAGAGTGAGAGAGGTTTTTTTCCCCCCCCATCACCTTTGATAGTGTTGGTACAGCCAGGAACAAAAAACCAAAGGCACAGGAAGGTTAAGCTACTTGTTAGCATGAGGCAATAGCAAAACAGTGAAGAGAAGGCCCTCAGGGTCCTCCCTGAGCCACTACACTGAACTTCTGTACAGAAACTCTTTTCCAGTGAGAGTTGAGCAGTGAGTAATATGTCGCTACAGGAATATAATTTATCATTTGAACAGACCCATTAAACAGTTTCTGGTGTAAATATGTTTATAGCTGAGTATGTAATGTTGTATATTCACCTCACTTTAACTGTGATTAGCTGAGGCAATGCCAATTAAAGTTGAAACTAAAAAAAGTGTGTGGATAATTATTTAGTTTCTTCTTCCTGTGTTTTTCTAACTGCTACCTGCAGTCCAATTAGTGGCACAGACCATTAATAAATTCAAGAACAAATTATATTACCTTTCTTAAAAATAAGAGGGAAATGAGCTAGAGGAATGGAAATATCAGCAAGGCAAAGCTCAAGGACCCTAATAGATTTACTGACCTTTATTCCTGAGATGGGTTAGTAGTCATTATAGTGCTGTGAATGTTTCCATAAATAATTTAGATGCCATTGCTTGCTTCTTGGAGGCACTTCATCAAGGTTCTGTGAAGCCAGCAAAGCATGGATAAATATGGACACTCCTTAGAAATAAAATAGACAAAATTGCCACTCCATTGCTTCCTGGGTAGATACCTTTAAGTTTCTGCTCAGCTGTTTAAAGAACTTCTAACATGCTTCTGAATAATTACTTCAGTAATGATGTGCATCCTGAAGCAGAAAAACATGAAGTGACAAAAAGCCCATTTATGTGTTCGTTCACACTGAGAATTTCTTCTATTTTCATTTTAGCAAAATTCCTTTATCACAGGTGGCCCAATGAGAAAGAAATCAGGTAAAGAAAAGTTGTAAATTAAACTACATAGTTGCCCTATGTGAAGTAAAAACAAAATCATAGAACTTAATGTAAGTACCTCCTGTCTCCCTTAAAAAAATCAGTGGCAAATCACATCCATTCCACTTTTGTGTACATTAGAGGAAGGGACTCATAAGGGTACCTGTGAGTACAACATTGGGGTTCCCATGGCTTTTGCAATGGCATGATCCTGAAGTCTAGATATCCAATAATGCCCACACTTCTGCTGCCTGACATGCACAAAGACACCGAGCTGAGCAGAAGCCATGAGCTGGGACTGCTTACTGGTAGCTACTTACTGGTTCCAGCCAATATTCAAAATGCGCTATGAGTAGCAAAGGACATAAAAAAATAAGACAAAAAAAATATTTAACAAATGAATTAAAAGGATTATAAAATGTAGGCCGTAACTTACAGGGAAGAGGAGCAATTAAAAATGTCACTGAGAAGACAAAATCTTCAGTCTTTTTGCTTTCATTTTAATTTTCATACAGAAGGTCAGTGGTGACCAGATGCTCAATACATGGAAATTATTACAGGTATAGGAAGCAAGCCAGAACAGGAAAAGAACAGGTGAAAGAACATTTGGATAGGTACAATGTACTCAGACCAGTGTTAACTGATCAAATTTGCCCTCTTGAGTACTTAAGGAATTCACATGAAACAATTTCTAAGTAATTAGCACTTGTGTGTGAGACCTCATAACAGATGGTGGGGTCTGCCAGGAGTAAAGAAAAATCAACTAAGTGTGTCAAACTCACTCTGACATCCAGAAAGCTACTGAAACAAGTAATTAAATAATCAATTTTAAATATTTAGAGAATAATAACTTGATAAGAAGCAGCAAACACTAATTTGTCAAGAGCAAGTCATGTCAAAGGAAGCAATTCCTTCTCTGACTACCCAGTGACTTTGACTGGGTTAGTAGATAAGGAAGCAATAAAAGTAATGTACCTTGGTTTTAGAAAGCTTTTTGTTCAATTACATTCTCCTAAGTAAATTAGGGTAATATGACCTACAAGAAAAGTATATAGTTTGGGCATACATCTGTGTTCAAAATCTGCACTCAAAAAACAGGGGTCACTTGCCCCAAAAGTGGAAGCGTATATCCAATAGGTTACCTTGTAGAATATTGTGGTTTGATGGTTCCAGCAGTGTAGTTTAATCTGTGATTTAGATCATGTGTAAGAGAATGATATAATAAAATCTGCAGATAACAGAAATGTTTTATGGGTTATGAGCTCTTTTGAGACAGGTTTAGAATCCAAAACTGTATTGCTAAATTGGGTAAATGATTTGAAATTAAAAAAAAAACCACATTAATTTAGTTAAGTACAGAGAACTGTATTTAGCAAAGCAAACCAACTGTACAAATAAAAAATGGGGAATTAGAATCATAGAATGGTTTGAGTTGGAAGGGACCTTCAAAGATCACATAGTCCAACCCCCCTGCTGTAAGCAGGGACAACTTTCAGTATGTCAGGTTGCTCAAAGCCTCATCTAACCTGACCTTGAACACTTCCAGGGATGGGGCAGCCATAACTTCCCTGGGCAACCTGTTCCAGTGTCTCATCAACCTCATCACAAACAATTTCTGCCTTATATTCAATCTAAATCTACCTTCTTTCATCGAATCATAGAATCTTTAAGGCTGGAAAAGATTCCTAAGATCATCGAGTCCAACCGCTAACCTATCACTGCCAAGTCCACCACTAAACCGTATCCTCAAGCACCATGTCTTTTAAAAAGCCCTTCTTTTAAATGCCTCCAGGGATGGAGACTCAACCACCTCTCTGGGCAGCCTGTTCTAATGCCTGACCCCTCCTTCAATAAAGAAATTTTTCCTAATATCCAACCTAAACTTCTCCTGATGCAGCTTGAGGCCATTTCCTCTCATCCTATCACTTATTATTAGGGAGAAGAGATCAACCCCCGCCTCGCTACAACCTCCTCTCAGGTAGTTGTAGAGAGCGATAAGGTTTCCCCTCAGCCTCCTCTTCTCCAGACTAAACAATCCCAGCTCCCTCAACTTCTCCTCATAAGACTTGTTCTCTAGACCATTCACTAACTTTGTTGTCCTTCTCTGGACACGCTCCAGCAACTTGATGTCCTTGTAGTGAGGGGCCCAAAACTGAACACAGTACCCGAGGTGCAGCCTCACCAGTGCCGAGTACAGGGGCACGATCACTGCCCTACTCTTGCTGGCCACACTATTCCTGATACAAGCCAGGATGCTGTTGGCCTTCTTGGCCACCTGGGCACACTGCTGGCTCATGTGCAGCCAGCTGTCAGCCAACACCCCCAGGTCCTTTTCCTCCAGGCAGCTTTCCAGCCACTCCTCCTCAAGCCTGTAGCGTTGCATGGGGTTGTTGTGACCCTAGTGCAGGACCCGGCACTTAGTCTTGTTGAGTCTCATACCGTTGGCTCTGGCCCAACCATACGACCTGTCCAGGTCCCTCTGTAGGACCTTCCTGCCCTCCAGCAGATCGACACTTCCACCCAACTTGGTTTAATTTGCAAACTTACTGAGGGTGCGCTCAATCCCCTCATCCAGATCATCAGTGAAGATATTGAACAGGACCGGCCCCAACACTGAGCCCTGGGGAACACCACTCGTGACTGGCCACCAACTGGATTTGACTCCATTCACCACCACTCTCTGGGCTCGGCCATCCAGCCAGTTTTTAACCCAGCGCAGAGTGCACTTGTCCAAGCCGTGAGCAGCCAGCTTCTCCAGGAGAGTGCTGTGGGAGGCAGCGTCAAAGGCCTTACTAAAGCCCAAGTAGACAACGTCCACAGCCTTCCCCTCATCCACTAAGTGGGTCACATTATCATAGAAGGAGACCAGGTTAGTGAGGCAGGACCTCCCTTTCATAAACCCATGTTTGCTGAGCCCCAACGCCTGGGTGCCCTGCATGTGCTGCGTAATGGCACTGAAGATGATTTGCTCCATGACCTTTCCCGGCACCGTGGTCAGGCTGACAGGCCTGTAGTTCCCCAGATCCTCCTTCCAACCCTTCTTGCAGAGGGGCATCACATTCTCTAGTTTCCTGTCATCTGGGACCTCCCTGGTTGACCAGGACTGCTGATAAATGATGGACAGTGGCTTGGTGAGCTCCTCTGCCAGCTCCCTCAGTATCCTCAGGTGGATCCCATCTGGCCCCATGGACTTGTGAACATCCAGGAGAAGGAGCAGGTCAGTGACTGCCACTTCTTCAACAAGTGGGACTTCGTTCTGCATACTATCTCCATCTCCCAGCACAGGGGCCTGACAACCCCAAGGATGACCAGTCTGACTATTAAAGACTGAGGCAAAGAAAGCATGAAATACCTCAGCCTTCTACTCATCTCTCCTGGCAAGGTTACCTTCCGCATCCAACATCTGTTTAAAACCATTTCCTCTTGTCCTGCACTACAGGCCTTGGTAAAAAGTTTTTCTCCATCTTTCTTATAAGTCCCCTTTATATATTGAATGATTGCAATAAGGTCTCCCTGGAGCCTTCTCTTCTCCAGGCTGAACAACCCCAGCTCTCTCAGCCTTTTCTCATAGGATATGTGTTCCATCCCTCTGATCATTTTTGTGACCCACTCCAACAGGTCCATGTCTGTTGTGTACTGGGGACTCCAGAGCTGCATACAAGTGGGGTCTCACCAGAGCAGAAAAATGGGGGGGAATCACCTCCCTCAACCTGCTGGCCATGCTTCTTTTTATGCAGCCCAGGATATGATTCACTTTCTGGGCTGCAAACATACATAGCAGGCTCATGTACAAATTTTCATCCACCAATCCTTCTCTGCAGGTCTGCTCTCAATCCCTTCATCCCCCAGTCCGTATTGATACTGGGGACTGTCCCAACCCCCGTGCAGGATGCTGCATTTGGCCTTGTTGAACTTAATGAGGCTAAAGAGTTCATTAAGTCCTTCATGAAGTTAAGGACTTCTTAACTGGAGAGCAGTAAGACAGAAAAAATCCAAGGTCTATAGTGGATCACAAAGAGGGCAAGATGCACCACAAAGTGTTTAGACGGACATTAGGAAGCATTTCTTTACCAAGAGGGTGGTCAAACACTGGAACAGGCTTCCCAGAGAGGTAATCGATGCCTCAAGCCTGTCAGTGTTTGAGAGGCATTTGGACAATGCCCTTAACAACATGCCTTAACTTTTGGTCAGCCCTGAACTGGTCAGGCAGTTGGAGTAGATGATCATCGTAGGTCCCTTCCAACTGAAAAGATCCTATTCTATTCTATTCTATTCTATTCTATTCTATTCTATTCTATTCTATTCTATTCTATTCTATTCTATTCTATTCCATTCTTCTCCAAAAGGAATTAAAAAAAATAATCTTCATTTTGGGATGTATAAACAGAGGTGTGAGGTTTAAAATAATTTTTGCATTGCACTCAGAACTGATGGGGCCGTATGTAGATTTATCAGGTGTACCTGCCTATATTATTGGATCCACAGGGCTCCCCATCTCTGTGGGCACCCTTGTGTTCAGGAGGGATGTGACTATACTGTGAAGTGTCTGGCAGAGGACAAAAAAAAAAAAAAAAAGATGTTTAGAAAGTAATTATTATAAAGCGGAAAAGAACCAAGGTGATTTAGCAATGCAAAATGGTCAAATGTTGAAAAACTCGTCATTCAGACATCTTACTGAAGATTTCTTGTATCAGTTAAATGCTTACACTTTGCTTAAAACACACATGTCTTTTCCCATACTCTTGTGTCACTTTTTCTGGGTACCCAGGACCTCAGGCTACTGAATTTCAAAGAGGAGCTACTGCCACCATACACAGATAATGACATCCTGAGTAAGCTATAGATTGTCTCTTTGCACATGCTTGATTTCTTTAACCATGACTGGCCACTGGCATCATGCCCAGGAACGTACAGAAACTTCTTAGTTGTCTAGGCTACAAAGCAGAAGTCTGAGTGAGGGGCAGAATGGCAGCTTTAAGTGTTAAAATAGACAAAAAAAGAATCTTCTGTGGGGAACAGTGACCAGCTGGTCACCATGCCCTCTGATGCTATCTGAGATGTGACTAATTTATGTGAGAAAAAATAAGATTATATATCAGGGATTAGAATCTGTATTACACAACTTTCTGTACCATGCTATACAAAGTCTACTTTGTTGAATGATTCAGCAGATGAACTTGGCATTTATCTGAACACAGATCTCTCTTCTCATTAGGTATTAGTTTCTAGCTGGAGTAGTACTTCCCGAAGATAATAGCAGCATTATCACCTGCAAACATTAATGTTAACTGAATTCAAACCACTGCATTATTTTACCACACGTTTTTAATTCACAAGTATTGTTAATACAATTTCATTACTGTCTATAACCAAAATGACAAATAAATATTTCTCCTTTGAATCTGTAGTAATAAGTAGCTACAAAAACATCTTGCTATTTCTATGCTTTGAGGTCTTAGTAGCCACAGGGAAAAAAAAAACAAACATGAAAAAGCCCAAACCAATTCCTCATTCCAATCAATCTTTAGCTATTTTCACAATTAAGAAAGAAGCCAATATAATGCTGGCAATGAATTGCTTGGTCCTGCTGAGATGCATCATTTTGTCCTAGGGGAGCATGGTATTTTGGGAAACAGTTCTATTTAATTTGCAACCATAATTAAGTGATGTGATTTTATTTATGTAGGGAAAGTGTATGAATTTTATTTACAAATGGATTTCAGCAGGATGTGGCTCACAACCTTGGGTAATCACGCTGAAAGGCTTACGACTATTCTTATGAGTAAAATGAGTGGGATTTTCTATAGCTCTGATCCACTGCTAAATAGCTCAAAACTTCCATTAATGTTGTCTGTCACCAGTTTCTCTAAAGGTTTTTTACTTTCATTTTCTTTGCTAACCTGAAAGACACAATTTTGCTACGGCCCTGCACAATAGAGTAGCTAGCAGTAATTAGTACTCTTGTTTTCTTAGTATTTTTTACTTTTCTGCTAACACTATCTATTTGTCAGGAAAACACCCCAGTGGTTTCAAATCAGAGATAGCTTGACTCTTCTCAGAGGTGGACAAGGAAGAGGACCCAAGATGTGCTTAGGAGAGACTGATTTTGAAGCTTGTTGCAGAAGCTCCTCAGGTCCTCAGGGTGAGGATGCCTCCTTGGACTGCAAGCTGCTTGGAGTGGTATCCACTGTCAGAAGACCATCTCCAGAGCTCTCCCAAGACCTGTGCTCCCAATGACAGAGGAAAGTAAACTCCATGGCAAGAGGCTGAGCTGGGGTCTGGCTAACATTTAGCTAACTGTGTGACACAGTTTGAGGGAGCATTATAGACAAAAGACCTGTTTGGCTGGACCGAGATCTGCTGTCCACTCCCGTGCTTTGCTAGCTTTGAAGGGGAACCAAAGCAGATGGGAGTTTCTATCTCCCATTAGCTAGGAGGATGTTTAGCTTTCCTGTGATTTAGTCCCATCATGACTGTGTAGCAGAAGCAGAAAATCATGCTCCTGGCAACGTCATATAATAGCCTTCTTTGACCTTGTCAGCATCATGCATAACACAATCTATTTTATCTATGTGGCCTGTAAAACCATCCTGGAAGTGCAATACAACTGGAGAGTGAGGGGGTAAGTGACTGCAGGAGGGCACTGGAAATTTGGTTCTGATTATAAGGCTTCAGTCATAATCCACTATTATATGAAGGGTGCTCCACACCTAAGAACTTCAGGAGTGGTGTTCAAAAATATCACTCATAAGGTGTTGCTTAAGCCATGAATTCCAGAATTGCTACACTGAAAATATGCAGTGCAACCAGGAAAGGGTTAATGGCTTACTGGAATTGAAGAATTGTTCTTAATGGGTGCAAAACTCCATCTGCTTTCACAGTGTGAACAGGGAAAATTATGGTACTATATATGCCATCCATTTCCTTCTCCTCTGATGCATTATAATGGGATCTAAAGAAAGAACTAGCCGGCACATGGGTTTCTATATTATGTAAACTGAACTTTTCAAATCTATGAAGGATGTCAGCAAAAGCTGTCAGTCTTGTACAAGGATCAACACCAGTTTTGAAAGGTGAGTCTCAGAACTACAGATTGTAAGTTAGCTTCTTTCTCCCTCTATCCCTTCCCTTCCTTCTTCCCTGCTCCCTTGCCCCTCTTATTTCTTTTCCTTTCATCCTTTTATTTTTTTACAATAAGAAGCAGATTTTTGCAAGACAACATAAATGTCTGATAAAGGACAATTGTTCAGGGAAATCATCTAGGAGAGCAGAAAATGCTTTTCCATTTGTTATGCACCCAAGCAAGCGCTACAATAAACAAAAGACTTTTATTCTGTTTACTTCTGCTGAGCCAAATAGTAAAAGCTATCAAATGTTTGTGGCTTAGTTACACATGCCTGAAATGCTTATGTTGTGTAGCTTGAGTGTGTATGCTTGCCGGTATGTTGCCTTTGCTAGCTACACTCACGATGTGCACAGATGAAGATGGACAACACATAGCATGAGTTACAATGTTTGAGGTGAAGAACAGCTTATCTCAGTGATACTCTGTGCAGTGTAAAGGCTGAGCCTCTTAGCCTGATAAATCCTAGCGAATCCTGTGTTAAAACCCACTTATAATAAAAAGATTTTTTTTTTAATTTTTAGTTAAAGAGAATCACCTGACCTGAAGGTCCATCTTTTTTAACATAGGTTTTGAACTTCTCTTTTTTTCCATGCTTACTTACCCAAAGGCCTATGTCCAAAGGAAAAATTCACAAATCTAACTGCCTGCTAAGTCCTGGAAATATTAGATTGCTCTCTCAAACTGTTCAGATTGGGTCCTACTTTAGGCATCTCTGAACGTCACTGTGCCTATGTCTCTCTGGGTGGGGGTAAGACCGTGATCCAGCTACAGCAAGGCATTCTGACCCTCAGCTGCCCATGGGGAGGGTCCCTCCCAGCTCCTTGGAGAAGTACCTGTAGGAGAGGCCAAAAGTGTGACTGTGGTCAGCTGGCAGACCCAGACCTTCCCCTCACAGCTGTTTGCCCATGCTATGGGTTTATAGTTATCCTTTTGGGCTCATTAATTTTTCTCTGTGGGCTACACAGAGTCTGTCAAGAGAAGAATGCATCTTGTAGCCTGGTAACATCGGGGTCTCCCTTGGGATGTAGAATTTGAGAAAGAATCACAAAAGAAGTTTTCATGCTCCCTGTGTTGTTAGAGGATGTTGGAGGTTGGAAATGGAAATCTCTAAGTGAAGAAGCAGGTTGCGCAAAAATGCCCTGCAGCACTCTATGATCGATGCCTGAGAACAGAGTTTCAGGCACATGCTTTTCATTAGCATTTTATTTTGGATGGTTTGGGTGTATCAATTTGCTGGTTCTTCAGCCCTAATGTAGTAAATACTTTTTCCCTGTATCTCGTACAGGAGTTCTGAGAATTTAGGAGGGAAATCTGAAGCCCACTCTTGGAGCTTGACACCCAAGCTTCCACATTTGCCACAACCGAATGCGGCAGAACCTGAGGCCATTCGTCAAAGGATGTCCAAATGAAATGCTTGGAAGTGACTCTTCCAGCCATTCTTATGAGTCTGCTGTAGCACCCTGACCTAAAATTATTCCTCCTGACTTCAAGGGGCACTGAATCAAGTACCAGGCACTCAGGGATTATTTTGCACAGATGTATGCATTGCTTTCTGATTTTCTAATGAAGCACCAAGCAGTTAAAGACTCTGATATATTTGTTCCGTTTGTAGAGGAACTTAGTAGAGAGCAGAATTTTTACTTTAACTGCTTTATAAAGCAGTTAAAGACCTTTCTACTTTTTGAATTCTTTTAAAAGTGGACTTTTTTGATAGCCAGTAAGCTTAAATTATTCTCAGCAGGTACTCTTCACTGCCATGTATGTCAGTTGTTGAGAGTAACAATAAAAAAGGTTTAAGAAATCTCAGGCACTTTTATTGAAAGATAACCTTTCTTCACAGACACAATTTTAGCTTTTGTTAACTTAGCCCTAAATACATGTTTGACTGTACAACATTTGGGAATTATTTATTTTAAAAATAGTAGATAAGTATTGTAAAAGAACGTTGTACAGAAATTGAACATTGTGCAGGTAAAGTAACATACAACAGCTTCCAAAAACACAAGGCAAAAGTATTAGGGAACAACACTGACAAAGAGTTCAGTAATTGTTAAAAACCATAAATCGTCAAATCAACTTTGCAGAGACAAAGAACCAACCTGGTAACAACTTATCATTTATCACTAATAGCTGCAAAGCAATCTGAAATCTGTGTGGACCTGACCTCTGGGGAATATCCTCAGCCTTGGGAGCTCTGGGGCATCAGGGCAGCTGGCATCCTACTGGGGGCTGCCAACGGCAGGGCGGGAGTGAGGGGCAGGAACAGGCTTCTGTGCATCTAAGGGGTCACTAAAAGCCTTCCGGTCCTGCCAGCAACAGCACATAACATACAACAGTCTTTTGATTGTTGTAGCCAATATGTGGACTGTCTTGGTGTCTACACGTAGTTAAAAAGTTGTAAGATCCAGGGTATAAGGCGCTTTTTTTTTTCACTACACCCTTCCTGAGCTGCTGTGCCGCATTGCTCCTCAGCAAGCCCTCAGGCTATAGGCTGCTTGGCTTCAAACAAGCAAGACTCTTGTGGTAAACAAGCACAGATATTTCACTGTAAAAATACATAAGGAGGTTTACACTGCAAGATTGATCTGACTATTTGATCGCAATAATTGAACAGTCAAGAGGTAATCTAAATCTGGTAATCTAAAAGCACAGCTTCTAAAAGCAAAGGGAAAGTATATTAAATATAGCACACTATAGAAAAGGAGAACAAGGACCTGGCACATCTCCCCTAATGAAGTACATGGCAAAGGCTCCATTTAATTCAGCAGGAATGAGACCACAAATAAATAGTAAGTCATAAATACTACTTATGTACTAATACAGTAGACTAATGAGACTCAGCTGAGACAAAGAGAAACCACACCATTTTATATGAAAATTATACACAAAGCAATTTAATGTAGTCATCATATATTAAGCAACTCTTAAATAATTATCGACACATTTCCATTCGTCACAATATTCTCAAATTCTGGACAAAGCAATGAAGCAATGAAGCAATGAAGCGACATATGAAGAGCATGTTTTCTGCTGGCAGTCAGCATGGTTCTCTGTGCCTGCAGTCAGAGCCAAATCGGCCCATTGGGTACCCAGAGAGCCAAATATTTTGAAATTCTCTTTTCCCTGCATTTCAATGCTCTCAGGTGAGGAAGTTCTAGCAATATTAATCTCCACACTGCAGAGCTGTTACTTTTGACTTAAAAGTTTCTTAAAAGCTTTAAAAATAGGTTAGAAATAATAACAACTCAGCTCAAAGATTTTGTCTTACCCATTCCTTAAACTTTGAACAAAACAAGGGAAAAAATTTCCTGGTAAAACCCTACATTCCCACTACTACCAATTCGTTTATTTACTTACAGAATACAGTCTCTCAAAAACCTCATGCCTAATCATTTCATTTTTGTCACTAGTTTGTCACATTATGACAGTTTAGATTCTGGTCACTGAAAGTCAATTTATTTATAATTCTGCATTTCATTTTGATAACTTATAAATCCATGTGGTTCAACAGATGACTAACTTCCATTACAAATCCCCCCCTTCTCTCTTTGCATATTTTTTGCTGCATACACAGATTGTAGTGAAAATAGTTTTTAAAAGTGCTTCCTTCATTAGGCAATTTGACTCTTCTTTCTTGTTTACTAAGACACTTTATCACACTGTCTGGCCTGAAAAAATAGTTTCGGGAAATTCTGTTGTCTGCATTATGTGAGGATTCAGACACAATGGGTCTTTCTTATCATATTATCTATGATCCTATAAATAAGCCAAAAAGTACAGCAAAAAAAGAGCTGAAAATCATCTGGCACAAACTGAGCTTCAGCTTACACTAAAAACTGTATCACTTTATACAGTTGACAACTTCTGAAGGCTTCTTTTAAATGGTACAAAAGGATTATTTTCTTCCATGAAGATATGCAACTTGAAGAGAGAATACAGGTGTCAAAGCATGATTTCACAAAGCAGTGCATCCATGAACCTCTGTAGACCTCAATGTCATATTCAAGGCCAAGGTTACAACAGCCGGTTCTGTATTTTGACCATTAATAAAACTTGGGGACAGCTCATAGGCAGTTAACAAATTTCCTCTGGCTTAACAACAGTTGTCACGTGGTTATAATACTGGTGATTCTTTGCAGTGGAGACTGAAAGTGTCAAATCCACTGGGAGTGGTGAATGTAAGGCCACAGAGAGGACTGTCGCCCTTTTTCATGTTTCATTTAAAAACAAAAAAAAACAGTTTTACACACAGAAGAAAATCTATCCCAAATAAAAGGAAGGAAAAATGAGTCTATTCCACTCAAACTAATATATGCTTGTTCATTTGTTTAAAGAAAAAACATTCCACCGCGAGGACAGCAAAACACGGGAGAACATTACCCGGGGAAGTTGTGCAGTCTACATCTTGGAGATTTTCAAGATATGACTAGGCAAATCCCTGAGCAACCTGGTCTGAATTCATTGCTGACCTGGCTTTGAGCAAGAGGTTGGATGAGGTGGTCTTCTGAGATCCCTTCCACTTGAATTATTCTATGATTCATTGTTTCTGTTGCTCTTGAATAATCTGGAAATTACTGACAGAACGGGAAAGGTGATACCTGGAAACCTTATAGTAAAAGCACTCTCTTAGCTGGTTCTCCTCTCTAAACCTGCAGGACCAAAAGGCCTACATAAACCATGAGCTCCTTGTTTTTGTGTTGCACATCGTTCTGGGAAAACACTGTATATTATAATCCAAGATCTGTGTCTTGGATTAGCGACTTGCATAAGCATTTCCCTCTAGTACCTGATGAGTTAGAGGCTTCATTGAGCCAGGTGTTGCATCTCTGTAATCATAATCATTGCTGCAGGGAATCAACTAATATTATTTGTATAGTGGCAGCTCCAGATTGACCTAGTTTTGGACATAGCCCTATTTTGCCAGGCACTGTATAAAAAACACAAACAAAGAAAAAGGGAGGTAGCCATCCTAAACAGATGGCATCCTCAGTCAGGCTGAGAAGTCTGGTGGCATGTACAGATAGCAGTTACTTACACAAAAACATCATCATTAAGAAAAAGTGCTTCTTTAATAACTCATTGCAGCTGAATCTGCAACCAGTAGCTAATGAAAGAATACTATATATATAACAATCCTATACACTGTGTTCTGGCATTATAGAAGTCATGACTGACATCTCTACTCTAAATAAGCACTATCAAAAATAGGTGTAAACCATCTAATCAAAAAACAAAAAGCACTATGTTGTTGTTGTTAGGAAAAATTGATAATTTACAGTATCTGTAAAGGATAGATTAAGGTTTACAACCATCATAGAGGTGCCCCAGGGTCTGACCCAAGATAAATACATGCAGATTTTATTCATACTATTAACTAAACACTCTTTACAAATTATCATGGGTCTTCCCAACAGGTGAAAAGAGCAACACTGTAGTCCTTACAGTGAAAAACACATAACAACCATATAAAACATCATTATTTGAGCATAGAATCATAGAATCTTTAAGGTTGGAAAAGACCCTTAAGATCATCGAGTCCAACCGCTAACCTATCACTACTATGTCTACTAAACCATGCCCTGAAGTGCCGTGTCTACATGTTTTTTAAATACCTCCAGGGATCGTGACTCCACCACCTCTCTGGGCAGCCTGTTCTAATGCCTGACCACTCCTTCAGTAAAGAAATTTTTCCTAATATCCAACCTAAACTTCTCCTGATGCAGCTTGAGGCCATTTCCTCTTGTTCTATCCCTAGTGACCTAGGAGAAGAGACCAACACCCACCTTGCTACAACCTCCTCTCAGGTAGTTCTAGAGAGCGATAAGGTCTCCCCTCAGCCTCCTTTTCTCCAGACCAAACAATCCCAGCTCCCTCAGCTTCTCCTCATAAGACTTGTTCTCTAGACCATTCACTAACTTTGTTGCCCTTCTCTGGACACGCTCCAGCAACTCGATATCCTTCTTGTAGTGAGGGGCCCAAAACTGAACACAGTACCCGAGGTGCGGCCTCACCAGTGCCGAGTACAGGGGCACGATCACTTCCCTGCTCCTGCTGGCCACACTATTCCTGACACAAGCCAGGATGCTGTTGGCCTTCTTGGCCACCTGGGCACACTGCTGGCTCATGTTCAGCAGCTGTCAGCCAGCACCCCAGGTCCTTCTCTGCCTGGCAGCTTTCCAGTCACTCTTCCCCAAGCCTGTAGCATTGCGTGGGGTTGTTGTGACCCTAGTGCAGGATCCGGCACTTGGCCTTCTTAAACCTCATAAAATTGGCCTCGGTCCATCAATCCTGCCTATCAAGGTCCCTCTGTAGGGCCTTCCTGCCCTCCAGCAGATCGACACTTCCACCCAACTTGGTTTAATTTGCAAATTTACTGAGGGTGCACTCGATCGTCTCATCCAGATCATTGATAAAGATATTAAACAAGGCTGGCCCCAACACTGAGCCCTGGGGAACCCCGCTTGTGACCAGCCACCAACTGGATTTAGCTCTGTGGATTTAGCTAAATCTGCTAAATCTGTGGATTTAAACCACAAGTCTCTGGGCTCGGCCATCCAACCAGTTTTTTACCCAGCGCAGAGTACGCCCATCCAAGCCACGAGCTGCCAGCTTATCTAGGAGGATGCTGTGGGAGACAGTGCCAAAGGCTTTACTAAATTCCAGGTGGACAACATCCACAGCCTTTCCCTCATCCACTAGGGCGGGTCACCTTGTCATAGAAAGAGATCAGGTGGGTCAGGCAAGACCCGACTTTCATGAAGCCATGCTGAGTGGGCCTAATCCCCTGGTTGTCCTGCACATGCTTGGTGAGCTCACTCAAGATGAGCCACTCCATAACCTTCCCTGGTACCGAGGTCAATCTGACAGGCCTGTAGGTCCCCGGATCCTCCTTGTGGCCCTTCTTGTAGATGGGCATCACACAGGCAAGCCTCCAGTCATCTGGGGCCTCTCCTGTTAACCAGGACTGCTGGTAAATGATGGAGAGTGGCTTAGCGAGCTCCTCTGCCAGCTCCATCAGTACTCTTGGGTGGATCCCGTCCAGCCCCACAGACTTGAAGAAATCTTTGAACTCCAAACTTCCATTCTGACTACATTGCACTGTTTTGTGTTTAAACCATTAACACAGTCTAGAAACCTTAAACTGCCACCTGTCCTGTAGAGATCATGAGCCTCCTGGTGAAGATGCACTGTAGTCTTGACTGATGGATTGAGCATCACGTCTTCAGCACTCTATCTTGTGCTTTCATTCATCAAGGGGATATATCTCTACTTTTGGCAGGGAGGTATGATGATAATTTAGTCCCTATTCATACAAATCAACTCAGATCTATTGATCCATGTCTGTCCAGAAAAATACTAGGAACATATTTCAGTGAGGTCCTGGAAGGAGGTAGACTAAACATATGCTTAAGTATATATTCTCCTTCCAAATTACAAGGTGCTTAACAGATAAAGTGCTGCATAAGTGGCTGTGCTGCTCTTCTCCATTTTCTGTGCATTTTTGACAGACCTGTAAACTATGTGTTCAAGACAATCCCCTGCCTGATCTTTTGCTTGTGATCAACACCATTTCAAACAGTGTTTGAATCTAGAAAACAGAAAAACAGTATGTTCTTGGACAAACCCCATAATATAATAAAAGTAATATTAAGAAAAGTATTTGAAATAATAAAAGCTGAATCTCAATATTCCACTACCCTGAGAATGGGGGCAAACTGCCAGTGATAATGGCTATGCACATTAATGTTTTCCTTCATAACATGAACATATAAAAATTCAGACGGGCTGAACTAGATCAGAAACTTGGTCTAAATTTATGATATTTAGAAAGTGTAGCACTCTTCCTGATTAGACTCTCAGACTGGATCATCAGTCTCTGGGACAGTGAAATATGGTTTTTACAGTAATGTGGATCCCTATTATTGTGGTGACAAAAAGCATTTTAAGTGATTCACCACATGTCAGTGGAAAAGAAAAGAAACAAAACCAATCCAAACCAATCCCCAGGATTATTTTGTTTTTTACACCCCAGTGCTATTTGTAGAAGGAATGATTGGTGCCCAACTTGGGTAAGTGTAGAGATCGAATATAGGCACTATCCATGTCATAATTGCAAGCATAACTACAGCAACTCCAATGATGTTAATGCCCAAACCAGCTTTCACCTAAAGGAGAAGACAAAGAAAGGAGAAACTTACATCAAGATACTGAAGAACATTTTTAAAAAGCTAAAAATCCCCTTTAGGGAGTTTTGCTTAAAGCTCACCATGTCCGTAACAGCTAAATGACCATACGAAAATACAATGGCATTGGCTGGGTTGGCTACAGGAAGCAGGAATGCAAAGGAAGTACAAAAAGTAGCAGGTATCAAGATGAAAAGTGGGTTCACGTGAATGGCTTCAGCCTATCATAAAATAAGAGAGAAAGAACAGCTGTAAAGGGACACATTTGTAAAATGAAATACATAAATACAAATTCATTATATTAACACAAGTGAACTGTGAACATAACTGCCAGTTTAAACAGTGAGAAATAACCTTTTCTGATAACTCATTTTTAAGGTTATATCTGTGAATGCTTCAGAGGAGAAAAGGTGATTCTAATACAGAATAGCTACTGAACTTTAAATTCACACCTGGTGTTTCTAATTGTAGTTGAGCGCATAAAATAAGACTATTGCAAATAGTGTGGGCACTGCACAAGCACTAAAAGCAAAACACTGCAAGAAAGTCGTTAAAGTTGACTTTGTATACAATAAATAGGAGAGATTCAATGAAGTGAGGACTGAGGTTTCTTTTTAAGAGAGGGAAAGGGCATCAGTATGTATCTAGGCTGGCCGAGAGGAAAATCTGCAGACTAGAAAATGATCAGTAATATTTGAAGAAGAAAGAATGGCATTTTGATAATGATGAGAAGAAAGGACACAATTCAGCTAAGGAGAGAAGAAATGAGAGTTACATATAAAGCACATCTATTAGCCCTTTCCTCTTTGGTGACAGCTTGAAAATTGCAGTGTTAACCCTTTTTGCTGAAGATGTGGTCCTGAAGAAACACTAAGAGAGCTGTCCTTTTTAAGCGCTTTGACTATTTGCAAATAGGAATAACAGCGTTGATTTTTGACTATTGAACTTTTACATAATTTTACTGAATGTTCAGCATATCTTATAAGAAAGCCTCAAAACAACCAAGTACCCAATGCACAACACAGAACAGCAAAAAATTGCGTGAAGTATTTTATGGAGACTTAAAAAAATTACTCCTTTGAGCAGCTGTATTATTACATGGATGATAGAGCAGTTTCTGATTACAAACAACCTGTGTTATACTCACCAAAGGAGATAGTATGGGCAAAAATATTGTAATGGTTGCTGGATTGCTGGCCACTTCTGTTACTGAAGTGACAATAAGGCATGATATCAGGATAATCAGCCACAACGGCAATGATCCTAGAGGGGTCAATTTACTTGCTACCCACTCAGAAAGTTTTGAAACCTGCATAAGGAATATGACAACATGAATATGTTTCACAAATTACTGAAAAGAAAATTTAATAAATGGTATAGAACAGGAATTTACTCATCTGCTAATTGTGAAGTATTTGTGTAAAAGAGAAAAAATCTGAAATATTTTCCATATTCCTACATGTTTTTAAGCACATTTTTGTAATTCAATGGTGTCCTATAGGAACGCATACAAACTACATTCCATTATACATACGTGCACCTCTGAGGTGTTTGGAGGAGTCATAATCAGAAAATTGTAATATGCATAAATCAGGCTTAATATCCAGAGTTTGGGCCCAAACCTGCTCAATTTACTGGAGTAGCCAGCAGGGCTCCGTGTGGGAGGTACCCCAGTGACACGGGATATTAACCCTAAGGCTTTGGAAACAGTGTGTCCACACAACTACCGCCACCAGGTTCAAATTAAATAACAAACAGTAGTCATCATTGTGCATAGCCTTTGAAGACTTAGAAAGCCCTGCTTTCTAAATATCTTGAATATTCGTCACATTTTCATGTTCAATATTGCTACAGAATAGCTTGCTAAAATGAGGGAATAACTGTGAATTCACTGCATGTCTGATTTGCTCCTGATGTGGGTCATGTTAATTGTTCAGTATCTTCTATAAATTGCATTACCTCACAGCCGTCTGCCAGTGCAAACCCGCCACCAACAAGAATAGCTATTTCCCAGGGCATGCATGACTGAAATTCCTTCCAAGTAATCAGTGGAGTGTAACCAAAAACAGCTGGAGAAAAAAAAATTAAAAAAAAAACCAAACCCAAACCCCCACCAACATTTAAAAACATATTGAAAAACATCTTGAAATAATCTCTCTGAGGAAGTACTTGGGAAATATTAAAAGGCAAAATCTCATCATTATAACAGGAAGAAAATCTTTGACGTGAACAACTTGCACTTTCTGGGACAGATCCTTAACTGGTGAAAACTGTCGCAGCCTGAAGACAATAGAGCTACAACAGTTTCCACCAGCGGAGTACTGGCCCCTCTCCCCTCCTTCCCTCTGTGGAAGATAGCTATGGGATATCAATGAGTTTAATTTACTCAATAAAACTGCACTATTCAGACAGATTGCTGAGAAAATACTGTTTCACTTAGACTCATTTATGTTCTGATTTTGCATTCTCTGTGAACCCCCGTATCTCATTGATTTCAGTGGCAGAATTGAATGCATAAAGAGGACAAGCTGGAGGTATGCTTTAAACAGGGTAAATTCCATTTTGAAAGGGAAAAATTAAATGAGAATGGACTCATTTACTGTGTTGAATTTTATAGAGTACCTCAAATTAGCAGTATCATTTTCAAAAAATAAACCCAACCCTGCCCCATGCCGTCCCATTCAAAGCCAATTACAGTCAATGGAAAGGTGGCTTCCATTGGTGGCAGTGGGCTGCAGGTAGCAGGGACATGCAGAGCATTAGCTCCTGCCGCTCACACTGCTTAACTGTGGGCACTGACTTCCAGGCCAGGAATGCTTTATAACCCAGTAAGATATTATGCTGTATTAAGCTTGTAACATTAGTATTTAACAACATTCCTCTAACAAGTGCAATAACTTATATTTATGGTTGCGTCTTAGATAACTCATTGTAATACAATCCACATCAAAATATACTCAACTGTTTTCTCCATTTGAAGTCCTAGAAAACGTTTTTGCTGGAATAATAAAAAACAGGATTCCTATCACTAAGGCGGTTGTTGAATCTGTAGCATAGCCTTTATACCTAAGGAGAATTTAACAAGAAAAAAAAAAACACATAAATATATGTAGTCAGGAGAAGCAGGGGAAAAGAGTGAGAAGGAGGATGGAGTGGCAGAAAGGAGCTGTTATGGACTGACCACAATCCCCATTCCCCACCCCTTACATCGCTTGGTGTGGTGGAAAGAGGTAGAGGAGTCAGGAATGAAGGAGTGAGGTTGGGCCTGGAAAGAAAGAGGGTGGGGGAAAGATGTTTTAGTTTTTGTCTTTTTTGCTTGCCATCCAGCTCTATTTTTAATTGGATTAAATTAAATTAATTTTCCCCAAATCAAGTCTGTTTTGCCTGTGACGGTAAGGGATCTTGGTGTCTTTATCTCAACCCATGAGCTTTTTGACTTTATTTTCTCCTCTGTCCAGTTAAAGAGGGGCAGTGAGAGAGTGGCTGGGTGGGCATCTCGCAGCCAGCCAACATCAATTCACCACATCTGTAGAAATATTAGATGCAAGCCCTCTAAATTCATAAATAAGCATCTTGAGTAAGCTTGCGCTATTTTGTCACACAGAAATAAGCTGGGGGAGGGGAATGTCTGGGAATAGCTGATGCTTAAACAACTAATTTTCACAGTTCAATGATAAATTTAGTAAATTTAAAATGCTTGGTAATAGATTCAGTCCAAAAGGCCTTTAGAGCACTGTGCATACCCACAAAAGATGATGCTTTTGTAGCTAAGAGAAGGCAGCAGATCTTTATTATCATCCTCCTATGGATGCTACTACTAGGGTCATAGACACGAGGGCCATGTTTATTTTTACCATTTCCAGTGCCTGAGAACTGCTTGCACTAGTGTTTCTTAAACTGATCCAATATTCTTCTCACTGGTACAGAGTAGCCCCAAGATCAGGTGAAATAAAAACCTGAGGTCTAAGGCTGTTTTAACACATCCATCTGATTCTGTTACACATTGTTAGGTGGTGACATATCCCAGTCTGTCTTATTTCAGTAAAGATGGTCATTCAAATGAATAAGAATTTTGTTGAAGAAAGTTAAACCCAGCATTTTCTTAACCTTTGCTATTATTTTTTTTCTATTCTCTATAAGTTCCTCTGTAAGTTTTCCCTGAACCAATATACCAATATATTTGTCCTCTCAGCCTCACACCATATGCTTTTCTGCATATGCAGCTACAGTAGGTCCAAGCCAAACTTCCTAGCAGGTTGTCCCAGCAACTTAAGGTTTTATATTAAACAAGGGCTTTTCACTGAAAGGGAAAAGTCTTCTCCCAGTTACATTTTGCAGTTGTATAATCTGGTAGATTGCTTTGCTTCAACAACAGTGTTAGGTAAGATTAAAAAACCCTTAATGTGCATAGCACACTGACGCCACAACCAGCATAGTTTTAGCTAACACTTTTACAAAATGAAGCTGCCATAGAATTTGAAGTGGTTCTCTAATATATTCTGTCTCCTTCTTCCTGTTGTCTGTTAGCACAGAAAACACTTTCAAAAAGCAAGTTATTATTTTGTTATAGTTTCTTAAGGTAGAGGGTTCTGCTTATATATCACCTTTAGCCTAGGACCAGGTGCACTGGGTCTAAAAAGCAGAAAATCTCTTCCTCTAGGAACCTATCCTGGACTCTTTTAAGACTTGCTAGGAGTTTTGAAGGCAGGCAAGCTTTAGATACAGAAACAATTCATGCTGCCACTTTCTTCTACGCAGCCGCTTCTTTACAGAATTGTTATGGTTGGAATGGACCTCTGGAGGTCTCCTGGTCCAACACCACCCTGCTCAAGCAGAGTCACCCAGAGCAGTTGCCCAGGACCATGTGCAGATGGCTTTTGTATATCTCCAAGGATGGAGATTCCACAGCCTCTCTGGGTGACCTGTGCCAGTACTCGGTCACCCTCACAGGAAAAAAGGGTTTCCTGACGTTCAGGAGGAACCCCCTATGTTCAGTTTGTGCCTCGTGTACTGTCACTGGGCACCACTGAGAAGAGCCTGGCTCTGTCATCTTTGCCCCCTCCCTGGTATTTTTAAACATTGACAAGATGCCCTCACAGCCTTCCCTTCTCCAGGCTGAACAGTCCCAGCTCTCTCAGCCTTTCCACATAGGAGAGATGCTCCAGACCTTTCCTCATCCTTGTGGCCCTTTGTTGGACTCTCTCCAGTGACTCTCCCCACGTCTTGTACTGAGGAGCCCAGAACTGGATGCAGCACTCCAGGTGTGGCCTCACCAGTGCTGAGTGGAGGGGAAGGATCACCTCCCTCGACCTGCTGGCAACACTTCTCCTAATGCAACCCTGGATACCATTAACCCTTTTCTTTTTTTTTTTGCAGCAAGGGCACACCGTTGGCGCAAGTTCAACTTGGGGTCCACCAGGAGTCCCAGGTCCTTTTCTGCAAAGGTGCTTTCCAGCTGGTTGGCCTCCAGCCTGTACCGGTGCCTGGGGTTGTTCCTCCCCAAGGCAGGACTTTGCACGTCCCCTTGTTGAACTACGGTGGTGTAATTTTTTGCTCACAAAAAGTTAGTATTCCTGACGCAAAAAGACTGCTCTCAGAAAACCTGCTTGGGACACACAGAGCATCCTACCATTAGTAGAACTGTTATGAATAACATGGCACCATTCCAAACAGAAGCTTTTTAATCATTATCAAATTTTGAGATAAACATTTTTGAAAGACCATTTATCCAAGCAGTAATACAATTACATATATAACATTTACCTGCTTGTAATCTGCATTCCACAATTAATCTGCCTATTGATTATACATATAAATAATCTGCAACTGCAAACCTGATTGTCCTATAAGGAAGCAAAAAAGCTGTTGATTAAGGAGTTCTCACAATGACTCCAAATGAGACCATTGCAGAGAGCAGGGATGTGGGCAAAAGCACATAGTGGCCTTGTATTGGCAGTAAGGAAAGGAATAAACTATGCAGAAAAAAAGGAAAAATATACTCAAGCAATAGTCTGAGGAAGCTTGAGGGACGACCACCTTGCATACATCAGCTATAACCAGCTGCAGCCCAGTGTTGAACTTTCTGTTTCTTATAAGATTCATAAAGTCCTGGCCAAAGACCAATTTGAAACTGCTCTAATTGAAGCTAATACCCTACAGCCTGGAATCAGGCCAGGACATGGAAGGAAACTGTTGTAGCAGAAATGATGTGTAATCCTGTGCTGTCAACAGATGGGGAGGAAACAGGCATTTTTTACCCTGTGCTGCTCTTTGTAGTGTTACGCAACATTCATTAAAACATCCTGCTGCTGCCTCCAGAGGGAGATAACAGGGGCACACGGCAGGACAATAAAGGATCAGTCTTTAAGAGATTTACAAAATTTTCTTAAGAAAAATTAACTGGTAAAGGTAATGTATACTTGAAAGACATCTGATAATGCTGCTTAAAAATGAGCTCTACCCAATACTGATACAGCACATACATGGGTTAAAAATCGTCTGACATTTCAAAAAGTAGCCCTTAAAAAGTGGGGAGATATCATCATTAGATACCAATATTTCTGCTGGGATTTTAAAAAAATCAGTGTTTTTATTTTAAAGGGGTATTCAGTAACTTGTGAGTATGCACACAAGGGGTTGAGAACATGAGTATGGCTGGTGAGAGTGACGGGGATTTGTTTCTTGAAGCAAAACTTTGAACATTCCATTTAGTTTGTCAAAACAAAGCTTATAATGTAAATTAATTAAACCAGATACTTATATCCTTAAAATACCTATCACAGAAAAGTTTTTAATGCAGCAGGGAAAGACAAAACCAGATGGCTGGAAGCTATCTTCAGACAGAAAACGAGGTATGAGTTTGTCATGTTTAGTTTGGCAACAGAGATGACTATATAACAGACTACCAAGGAAAGTGGTAAATTCCAAAATCTGAGGAACCTGCATTTTGCTACCCTGAAATCAAGCCTGGTTACTTTCTGACAATTCATGTTCTAGTAAAATAAAACTATACCAGGCTGAACACAGGATCACAGAGTCACAGAATGGTAGGGGTTGGAAGAGACCTCTGGAGATCATCTCGTAGCTCTTCTGATCTTAAACACGTTAGAACAAATGAACTGACAGTCCTGTCTGGTGTGGTGAATCACACCTAATAGGACCTACTCACTGGCCATAGAGAGCCTCAAGGTTACTTATAGTTCTGACATTGCAGCTTTTCCTAAGGACAAAGATCATCCGTGCAGGTGACAGAACTTCCCCGAGGCTGGCTTGAGACTGTGGGATAAGGTTCTGTGCAAAGCAAGTACTATGAGGTTTCTGATGAGAAATTAGGTTTCTAAGGGCAGAGAATATTTCCTCACAGTTGTCTCCTATAACATAAATTTAAGGAAGCTGTGCACATGCCTATCAGTATACTTTAATCCAAAACAATGAACAATTTTGTAGCAGAGGCTATAGGTAACACGTGAGAAGAGATATAAGCCGCAGTTCCTGCACTGCTAGAAGCCTCTTGGACATCGTGGTGATGTGTGCGATGTAACCATTGACAGAACAAAAGTCCTTTTCCTGTTTGCTTCTCTGTTTTCTTTAAAGAAGATGGCTCACTACTACTCCCAGCTGTACCTGTGCTGGCTCTTTGCCCCACTCATGTATCTTGGCTGAGAAGTCTTCTGATGCTCAGAAAAGTAAAAACCCAATTGCCTGGGTTTATGGCAATTAATGCAATTGACTGATAAATTAAAGCTATCTAGAAATAGGCAAGGTCTAAATAGTAAGAAATGCTTTCTTTCCCCTTAAAGGTTTTGTTAGGCAGTAACACAAACTTTGTTTCTCTTCAGGTTACCTCACCCAAATTATGACATGATTCAGCCTAATGTGACATAACACGTGCTTGCATTTCCCTCCAAGGAAAACATTAGCAGGCATCCACAAAGTAACATCCCTGTGCAGAACCTTATTATAAGAATAAGGTAACTACACTTATTATGAGAATATTCTGCTTTTCCCTGCCAGTGAACAAAATCCTCAGACAACAGTAAACAGACAACTTCAGATAGGATCTCTGGACTGAAATAATCCATTTGAACCATAAGTCCCAAATCTGAAAGGTTGTTTATAACATCTTTTTTTCAGTATCAGATGTATCTTGTTAAACAGTGCTCAATGAGCATTGAATGTTAGTATGGAGAAGAATGAGAAACAAAGCCAGCCTGATTGCTTAGCTGGCTGATTGCTTGATTAGGTCAACACCCCAAAACCCCTTCAATATAGTGTTTCATGTGAGACAATGATCATCTGCTCTGCTGTTGTTATAAAGGAAAAAAAATTCTTTTGTAGTTTTTTGGATAATTAAAAAATAGTTTTAAAATAATCTTAGTTTTTATTGCATTATTTAATGCTATTTTTTACAGAAAATAATTTTGATTTTCACTTTAAATCTTTAAAGGGCCACAGTTATTTGTTGTAATATCCCCTACCAGACTTTCTGACAGAGCACTAGTGCGTGGGTGCATGTGTGTATGAATGGTGGGAGTATATTTAAAGAGAGGAGGCATGATGGATGCACGTTCTCATGTCATTTATGACAGACACACAGGAAAACAAAATGAAAAATTACTATCCAAGTCTAGCACTGACCTTTGACCCATCCAGTAGCAAATGTTAAATCCAGAAGGGCCTAAAGAGCACAAAGCCCTGCTCCTCCCAATCCTGCAACTACTTCTTAGTACTTCAGAGCAAAACTCAGACCTTTAGCACAGAACAGAACTGAAATTACAGTAATTACAAGAGTAATTACTTGCAAGAGTAACTGGTTTCTTAGGGAATAAACTCTAGGTGACCCTGGGGAAGGGACTGAAAACCAAGCTGCAGCAGAAAGGGAAAAAAAATGTAATAGTTCCTGGCTTTTTGGTGGTTAGTTGAACTGTGACATTGAGAGAGTTATGTATGAACAGATGGTAATTTTATAATTAATTAGAGCTGTCAAAGCAGGGGATGTTGGCCGGTACGCATACAAGTATGGCTGTCACTAAGGGCAGTGGATCAAAAAATTCTAACCAAAGATTTATTCTTGAAATTGTAGGTTTGATGAGGAAGTAGGATATTGTAACATCAATCTTTATGCATTCTCCCTCACTGGATCAAGATGAAAAACTTGGCATAATCCCTCTAAGGAGGCACTTAATTTTATCGTGTAATAGGTTTAGCACATTTCAGATATTGCACATATAGGTCTATGACATTGCTGGTGTTTACCTATTCTGTGTACACTAAAAAGGTTTTTCAACAACTTCAGCCTGGAATATTTCAGAAGTATTGAAAGTTTTTTGTTTTTTTTTAATTGAGAAGAAAAGAAGGTATGTAGTTAAGACACAGTAAAGTTCTTGTTGGTGTATCAAAAAGATGACTTACTTTGGGAAAAGTGAAGACCATCCTGGGATGAAGCCAGGATCTCTGGTGAACCACAGCAGAGTCATTAGAATGAATAGGATAAGTGTAACAATTTCTGGGTAGCTATAACAGAAACAGAATGGGTTATACATTTTCCTGAATTCACACTTGGATTTACTTGCTCGTGTTTGCAGATTTATAGTTTGGTGTACCTTATTGGTCCAAGCTTCTTGTACTCCTCCTGAACCACCTGTGCTGAGGCCTCTTCTCTAGCTGTTTTCTTCTTGCCACACTTGAACATGTTTTTGAAACTGGAATGTAAATCAGCAATATTGAACAATGAATTAACAGTGTACACAGAAAAAAAACCTCCATCCTTTCCAGTTACCAATAGCACTTTACAAAAGTAAAATTTTCACTTTACAATGCAGTATCTCCCATTTAATTATTGTACACCAAACTGAGCATATTGGAATTAATTGACAAAGCCCAACGGGAGATTGACAGAGGCAGCAACAAAATGTGTCCTGTTATTGACTAGCTCATTTGCCCAGGAAGGACGAAATAATGGGAACTAATTGAAACAGCCAAATACATGACCTGGCCATTTAATGAATGTCATCTCTGACTTTGCTTTACTTTGTATTGAAAAAGTTTGCATCGCATGAGTAGCCTGCGTACTGATCAGCAGACTATTTGGTGCGAGTTAGGTTTTCATTCTTGGATAAGACCCTTACACAGTATTGAAAAGAACATTATCAAAACAATAAAGGAAAATGAAACAATAAGTTCATATATGGAGTGGTAAGCGTGGATGATTTTAAGTCTGCTTAAGAGTAGACAGTCTCACTCTTCATGTCTTGCACCACACATAGCTACGTAATTGTGGAAGACTGGTGTCCCCGTTGTTATCTTTGCAGAGGTTAGTGAAGTTATGGAGAACAAGGCTTTGAAGAATCAGCCCAAAGAAGTATTGTCCTCTCCAAAACCTTAAAAGCACAAGCTCTGAGGGGAAAAACGTTCCACCATACCACTGCATATAAATTTTGGAAAAGGGGGAGTTTTTTACTTCACATTTACAAATACAGTTATCCAGTTTATAAAACAGATATTGCTCAAGTATTCAAGCCATTCCCTGACTCCAGAGAAAGGCAAAATCCTAACTATAAATCTTCCAGTCTTAGACCAAAATGTAAAAATTTTCAGTATTCTTCTGTCTTGCACACGTGCACCATTTAATGATGATGTCTGCATATTCTAAAGGAACGGGTATCATCATTTGTCATATGGACTTTTCACTTTGTGCTGAGTAGTCAAGGATCCTTATTTTAGAACATTCTTGTACCATCCAGAGACTCAACCATACTAATAAAGGATGCAAAATCAGTGTTGCTTCATTATCTTATTGCTACTTTATCTTACATTGAGCCTGTTAAACTTGGACGCAATATTTACTCCTGGTACAAAGTATCTCTTATATCATCAACCTTTAGTTTTATTGATTACAACATTTACTTACTCAAACCCAAGGAAAAGCCACTGGAGCCAGACCCAGGAGAGCAGCAGAATAATAACTGTGATAGGGATGGAAAGGATAAACCAGGATCCAAAGTTGATGCACTGGCAATCTGGGTAACGTCTGGATGAAAGTAAAAAACTGTTCAGTTGAGCTTTGCAAAGGAATGAAGAGTTGTGAAAGTACCAGAAAGCCCTGCTGCAAGAAACTGGCTCTGGCTGGCAGCTGACTTCAGCATGAGGTGGCCTCCAGCGTCCTCTTCCCTTACTCTCCTGTCCTGTTCCTGATCATCATGACCACTACAGACACTATCTGTGCCAGTTATTTGAGCACTGGATCAGCAACAGGTCTGGGGATCTGACACCAATCTAGGTGTGTCTAACCTGAGTTCAGTAAGCAAGGAGGGGCCACTCACAGCATTAAGGACCATTAGGCCTACAAAGAAACAGAACTTGAAGAAAAGCAGTTCTTTGAGAGGAGATTTTAGCACAAGAAAAAATGAACAATGAGCAAGCTCCAATGAACTTCAAAGACAACAGTAGAGACAACATTGAGACTTGTATTGTTTAAAGTTCCATAAGGGATTCAAAACCGATTGGAACCAATATTATTATTATTGATTACCAGGAAAGGCAGGAATGTTCATTTGTTAAGTGGATTGTCTCTGCAGTCACCTTGTCTCTTTGAGGTTGTCTTAATCTACTGTTTACAGATGTGGGCCATTCAACCAGAGCTCTTCCTGTCATGTGCATTTAAGAAAAGGAAAAATGGGCTTTGGTTTTCTGAAAGAAATGAATTTACTGTTGAATGAGATAGATGCCAGACAGGCAAAAAGGCCAGGTAAATGAATCCTGTTTTCCAATTTACTTTATGAACAGAAGTTATTCTTTCTTTGAGCTCCTCCAGCTCTACTGAGAGAGCTTTTAATGCTAAAAGTGAGAAAATTCTAGTCTCCTTGAACAGCCTTCCTCCCTGATGCAAAAATCAGATGGAGGGAAATAATAGTGTCCAGACAGAGACTGTAATGACCCTTTCCAATTATAAGCCAATCTTTTGTATTTCAGGCCTTGTTAGAAGAAAAGTAAATCTGATGGATACATAGGTCTTTGAGGCAGTAAATGCTTATTATAAATGCTTTCTCAAGTATTGTGCAAATTGTAGGACTGATCTGTATTTAGTGTGATGCTTACATATATTGCAACTAAAATGCCAGCAGGACTGAACCAAAAGTCCTACCCGTTTCTTGAGGTGATGCTCTAAATTGCAACAGTACATAGTGATGAGACAGTGAAAATGGAACAAGAAAAAGCATTGTGCTAGTATAGATAATTTACTGATTACATGGGTGTTCAACTTTTATTACATGATTGGCCTCATTGATCTTTGAATCTATGAATTCCAAGATAGGGAAAAACTGGCATCTGCATTTCATCACTTGCTAAAATGTTTATGATCTTTCCTGAATTATGTGTGATAATTCCTTACTAAGCAACAGAAGAAGCACTTGAAAGAGTCAATTCCAGTATCAAATGTTAATTTATTGTGGTCAGGTTTCGCAGTAAGTTTGTGCAGGGCTGAATATATATGTAAGTATTTCTAGTAATCTTAATATTAAAGTTAGGCATTCTTCATCTCCAGAGCAAATACTCCTTGGGTAGACTGGATGATCAATTAATTTAAATTATTTTAAAAATCATCTGTTTTATAGTGCTGGGTGGATTATCTGCTATTGTTGGATTATCTGCTATGGGTCTTGCCTGAGGCAAGGATGGGCAGGACACACTGAACTATTTATTTTCTAGACCTATTCTCTTTGGAAAATGAAAAAGTATGATTGATTTTAATAATCCCCATTTTACAGTGATTCAGTGCCAATAACAATAAACTCTATCCAGGCAAACACTACAAATGCCAACAAATTTGGTTCATAGAACAAATCCAGATAAGATTATTCCTTTTATGACTTTTATAACATTGCTTAAGTTGAAAATAATGTAATGTTGGCAAAGTTTGATTCTTCGTGTTGGAAGGTCAAAGTCAATTACCAGAACAGGATTCAGGAAATTGAGTAACCTGTCAGTGAGCCTGACTGGAGAACCAAAGGTTTCATCATAGGATTTACTCTTCCTCAAGCATAGAAGAACTCAGTTTTCTCCCTGACACAGTGTTGTCTGGTAACCCTTTATCCCTCTGATCTCTCCACAACCTTCCCTTCACCCTGGGGGGGAGCTGCCTGTGCTCCTAGGATCCACAGCCCTGCTCTAATATGGCCCAGTTGTGAACCTTGGCTTGCAGTGCTGAAGAAACTGCTTCATGTGGGAAAGAGCTTTGAGAAAGTCTCTACAGCAGAGCTATGTAAGATTAGACAGGTGGAACTGCAGATGTGGGATAACAAGGAGATTGGCAGCAGCCTGAAGGATTAAAGAGGAAAAATACCAATACAGAAAGGCATAATATACTAAAGGAAAAACATATGGAGTCAGAAGAGAGGGACCCAGCATCACTGAGGGTCTGTTTCAGGAGCACTGAGGACCAACCCATCTCATCCTCACTGATGCCTTCTTGGCCAGTAAAGGCTTCTGGGTATCTTATGGGCAGTGGTGAGCAGACTAATGCTTAGCCTACTAGCTGGTCACACAACTTCTTGGTGGGTTAGTCAATACTTATTTTTCTTTTTTTTTTTTTTTTCAGATGGATATATTTTAGATGCTGCATTGTAGTGTCTCTTTGCATACAATTAAAGAATGAATAGAGTGACCCTGAGAGGATCAGTAACAAATCTGTCTTGAAAGGGAGCCCTTATGGAAGTTGGTCTCACTGGCAGGGATGCTTAGCACTGCATCAAGGTTTCCACTGCTTGCTTCTGCCCTGTGGAACACAGGATATTGCATGTCCTAAACCAACAGCAGGGTGAGGATTCCCAGCAACACACAGGTATAACACAGGTATACCAGTTTCCTTTTCATATGACAAATGAAAAGGAGAGAACTGTAAACACTAATTCCAACTTATTTAATAGTGAAATTGGGAAGATATCAGGAATAACTAATTTCACAGTGCCATTTTAAGTGTTTTGTCACTGAGTGGAAAACCCAGGAATGCACTGTATGTACAGCTCTTTTGCTGAATTATTGTACTTCAGATGCTTATGGTACATGAAGGTAGACTGCAAATGCGTCCAAATCATGCTAACAGGTAAATTCCCACTTCAGACAGGGCATAAATACAAACAAGACCTCTAAGGAGAAGGGGAGCAAGACAGTTAGAGATAAAAATATTTGCACAGTTAGGTGGTAGTTTCATCTTAAGTTAAGGATTAGGCTCAGTGGTTGGGTAAAGATTAGACAAAATCCTGGTGGGGTATAAAACTGGATCACATGTGCAGTGCTCCATGTACTGCCCATGCTCCTAGCAGAGGGTGAAGACCCGGGGAGAGAACAACAATCTGCTTGTGCATTCTTGAAAAGATTGTTAACAGCTAAGACAAACTGAAAAACCAGCTGCAAGCCAGTTTTCTTCAAGTTTCCTACAACTTCAGGGAAATGAACAAGAACAGGTCTTACCCCTAGTAATCAATCTTGGATTCTTCAAGGCTCCTGAGTGTGAAGCCTGCTTGAACCAGAAATGCTTATATGTCTAAGAGTTTAAGTCTGAATGACTTATAATGCCATAGTCTGCCCTGTGTAGTTCTTCGGCCCCAATAACAGGTACTCTCAGAACTTCCATACTGTATCCACTGTTACTATTCTCTTAGCACAGGCTGATTTACAGACTGTACAACTTCTCTTTAGCAGCATGTTGAAGCCAAATTTCATCTATTCATGGAACACAGGTTGGAAGAAAATCTATCAATAACTGAACTTTCACCATGTTGCTGTGTGCAATACAGAATAGTGGGCAGAGGGTAATAAAAGGATTGTGCTTTATTTTTTTCTGTTTTAAAATTAGAGCAGGAATATTTCTGGCAATGAGTAGTTTGCAGAAGGAAAAAAAGTTCAGCAAGAACTATTGATTTTTCAAAAGCTTTGGAATTAAATCTGCCGATTTTCTTTTCACAGTAGTTCTATTTAGAAAATAAAAAGAATATTAAGGAATGTTTTTAATAACCTCAAAACAAAGGCTGAATGCAAAGTTTCAGGCTGGTTTGAAATTACTTCCTTCTTCTTTGATTAACAGACCTAAATTCTTCATTTCAAAAATGCACTAAGCATAACCTCCTTAAAGTCTCCTGAAGCTCTTTGCTAAGCAGAACCGAACTTAGCTACTGCTGTACTTAGAAATGAATAACAGTCCTCTAAGGTCAGATAGTGTCTGTCATATTCATGCTGGATAGTGTCTTCCTCCTCAGATAATCCCATCTTTTCCCATGGAGCTATTCAAAGAGTAAAGTACTACTTAACCAAAGAATGGTCATTGGTTGCATGTGTTGGATGATCACTTATAGCCTTTCCTGGTGTAAGACGAATACAACTGTGCAATTCATTTTATCTTTTTAACAAAAAAATAACACAAAGAAAGTAATAGAAACAAGTAATATCAAATCAAAGGGTAAGGTTTCTAGTGCATTTTTGGGGACCCATGTGAGTTCTTAAGAAAGAATAGTTAAAATTCTGGATTAAGAAGAATACAAATAATTTAAGATAGTCGCTTACGTATTGAAGTGCTCAGCAAAAATCAGATTAGTTGATGTTCCTGTAATTGTGGTCAGCCCTCCAATGGTAGCAGAATAAGCAACACATAAGCTCATCACTTTGAAAATCCCACTGTATTTGTCCTCTCTGCTTTTTTTCCCTGTTTCAGCAGGTGGTAGGTTCTGCTTAGAAAGAATATACACCAATTAATATATAAGAAGGGCACATCACCATGCACAAAAATAGGATTTAAGGATGCTCCAGAAGAGCCACACAACTTGCTGGCAATATAGCTGTATGCAGCGTGGTTTGGTTTGCTGTTAGTGATACTACAATTATTCACGCAAGGGAAAAGGAGGGAGAGTCAAAGTCCTTTTCCTGAGTGGTCTCAGTCTTTACCCAAGAGCTTCCTTTATACATCCTGATGTATATACACACCTGTTATATAGAGTTTGTACTCTGATGAGGTTGGTTTAACTTGTGTAACACACACTGGGAGCACAAAACCAATAATGAAATAACTACATAAGCATACTGTACCTATATGTATATCAATACATATATCTCTTATTTACATGAAACTAGCTTCATTGCTGGCTGTGCCGTGTTAGGTGTTGCACAGAAGTGCAATTTAGGTTAAAACTAAGTTACACACATTGCCTGCATAATAAAAAGACACCTTAAGTACCTGTTTCTTTTCTTTTTCGTTTTCCTTTTCAATTGTGCACACGGTACTACCCACATTGTTGTCACAATGTCTGGAAAAACAAAAGTATGTATTGTAATAAGCAGATATTCCATTTAGATGAATTCTTAGGACAGATTTTAGTAAATGAATCACTATTACCCATTAACTTGTTTTTCGTTCTTTTTGCAGTCACTGCTTTCACATTCTCCTGTATTTTCTGTAAGACATTGATGCGAAGACAGCTAAGTATTTAAGGGAGCAAAACTGGAAAGGCTTCATAAGCACATCCCATTCCATGCAATCACTCCACTTCATCCCATGAATACATTTACAAGTGCCAATCTTAAAAACAGCTGAGTTGTGTTCTACTCCTTCACGACTCCTATTCCCCAGAATCTGAATCTTCTAATGAGAAATCTTTCTAATTTACAATCCAACTGTGAACGTAACCAGTTTAGATTAATTTGTTCTCCCAACACTACCCTAGAGCTTACAGAGCTCTGTTTTCTGGCTAAAGTTTAACCCCCACTGTATTAACAGCCTGTAGTTATATTTCTTTTCAGACATTTTACTAGGCTGAACAAGCCAGCCTCTCCTCTTCTCCCCTCCTCTCACATAACTGCCATATGCTGCACCTGTTCAGATTTAAATAATCTGTGTGAACATGACAGACCTCATGCACAGTAATCCAAGAGAAGTCTCACAATTAAGCGTGCAACCATGCTAGTAATTCCCTAGCCATTCAACTTTATTTTATATGGCGTTTACTCTGCTGCAGAGTGAGGGTGGGCAAAGACACAAACTGCACCGTGTGCCTACCGTCCAGCTCCAGTGCCGGGTTTATGGAGCCGTTAGAGCAAGACATCTCCAGCGCATCAACTTCTGCTTCAGCTCTGATGATCTGCTGAGCTACAGCCTCTACAATTGGCATCACCATGGCAGTAGCAGAGGTGTTGCTGAGCCACATTGACAAGAAAGCACAGCTAACCATGAAACCCAGTGTAAGCCTGGAACAGGAAAGAAGAGTCTGTGGATGCTACAGCAACACCTCCTATCACCACTCTATTTAACATAAATGGAAAGTGTTTTCAGCAGAAAGCTTGAATGTAGGAAACACTGAAAATTTAAAGCTTGTGGCTGACCTCTGAGAATATTTATGATTTGAAAATTTCTTGATCAAAGACACTGAAATTATCGTATTTTAGAGTTAAAGGATCAAATATATTATAAATTGAAAGAGAAGCAATAATGCCTATTTCCAGAATTATACTATATTTGAATCATCTTTGAAGAAAGACCACCATGCATGTCACAAGTTAAAATGGCTTTACTGTTAATGCTATTAATCTCGTATTGTACAAGTTAGGTCAAAACCCTGGACTTATCACCTAGCCTGTAGGTCCTTTAGAGATCAGTCCAGGCGTTATAGGAAGAAATACTAGAAATACTAACAATTCAATAAGTGGTACTTAACTTAGCTCTTAATCAGAGCCCCAAGACAGGTGTAGGGATTATTTGTGCTTCAATAAACATCACATTTGATATTAAATGGGAAAGTGAAGGTCTTTACAATGTCTTAGCCCGGTCTTGGCACAGCTTATGCTAGGTTTACTACAAATAGGAATTGCATCTCAATTCCTGATTGCACCGATGCAATGCCCTGAATTGCACCAGTGACTGGAGACACTCGAGTTTTACACTAAAAAAATAAACTATTCCATGTCATAGCTGGTGAAGTTGGACAGTAAACTTAGAATACAGGCCACATTGTAATTTTTAATGCATCTCTTGGAGTTGCAAATGAGAGTAGTCCTCCAGAATTCCTGTCCTAAGGTGTTGGCAGTGTCATTAAACACCTGCCACATCATCACAGCAAGAGAACAACTGTGAGCGGAAGGACTGTTTTGCTGCAGCGTTTTCTGACAAGTCATTTGTGCAATTTGTAAAGGTCTCTGGCTAGCCTTGATCAAAAACTTCACAAAAACTGTAAGGATTTCCCAGCACACCAAGACAAGATTTTATACCAAAAATAATATAAGCAACAATTTATTACATAAAAAAAACCATTCAAAATGCCTCTCATAACCTTTTGTTTCAGCTAATAGCAACATTTCAGACTTGATTTTTTTTTAACAGGGGCACATTGTCTTTTCTTTGTGCATTTTTAATTGCATAATGATGAAATGATCTGCAGACCTGCAAGTGGTAGACCTGATTCAACACAAATTGTCATGAGAAGTAGAAAACCCATTAAGGTTACACAGTTTATTATTAGCTTCTCAGATGGAAGTTGGGGAAGGATTGTGTTTTCAGGAGAAAGTTTTATGCAGAAAATACTGGTCAGGCTAAGCACACTGAATATGAATTCAGTAGAGAGAATTAATTGTAGAGAAATATAATTTTAATACAACTTGCAAGAGGATTTAAAACCAAGGCAAATTAAGTAACAGGTTTCAAAACTGTTAATCATAAATTTCCAGCATTTGAAGGACTGATGATCAGGTGACCATTTAGTACCGTGTGGTGTTCTCTAATGAGTAATTCTAAAATTGATTTTAAAAATAATAAAATATACCCTAACCTGTTCAGCTCCAGTTTTTCTGCATTATTCTCCCTCTGGTGTTGTTAAAAAGTATTCTGCATAGAATCTTGGATGATAACTCCATTTATATTCAACTGTAAAGTCACTCTTTGATATGAAACGCACAATCAATGTTTTATTACTCATTCTAGTACTTGCAGGTTGCATAGACTTATTAACCTTTCCCTGCTAGTCTGCAGACCATACTGCATAGCTCAAATGATGGGAGGCCTTTAGGGACTCATAGAACCATAGAATCATTTAGGTTGGAAAAGACCCTTAAGATCATCAAGTCCAACCATTAACCTAGCACTGCCAAGTCAACCACTAAACCATGTCCCTAAGTGCCACATCCACATGTCTTTTAAATACCTCCAGGGATAGTAGCCCTGGGCAGCCTGTTGCTTGACAACCCTTTTGGTGAAGAAAGTTTTCCTAATATCCAAAGTAAACCTCCCCTGATGCAACTTGAGGCCATTTCCTCTTGTCCTATCACTTGCTACTTGGGAGAAGAGACCAACACCCACCTCGCTACAACCTCCTTTCAGGTAGTTGCAGAGAGCGATAAGGTCTCCCCTCAGCCTCCTCTTCTCCAGAGTAAACAACCCCAGCTCCCTCAGTCCCTCCTCATAAGACTTGTTCTCCAGACCTTTCACCAGCTTTGTTGCCCTTCTTTGGACACGCTCCAGCAACTCAATGTCTCTCCTATAGTGAGGGACCCAAAACTGAACACAGTATTTGAGGTGCGGCCTCACCAGTGCCGAGCACAGGGGGACAATCACTTCCCTACTCCTGCTGGCCACACTATTTCTGTTACAAGCCAGTTTCTCCATAAAAATGCAGAATGCAGAATCCAGAAGACTCCTGCTATTCTACTTCCACTGCTGCATCCCCCATGCTCTCTAACGCAGAAACCTCCTACAATGATATCTCTGCCTTGGGCCGGATGAGGCTCCAATGTGCACAGGCTGGCTGGGGACTCCTTGTAGCGGAGGAGGGCCGTACACAGCGAACAGCATGCATCAGTTTGCAGTGGGCACAGCTAGGGAGCAGCAGATGCTGAGAGGTGGGAGGATCCTCTCCTTCACAGATCATCTTATCATAATCTTATCATCCTTTTGTCATGATCAGGATATGCGATAGTGCTCAGAGAGCTATGAGGGATACTGTTTCCTCAGGGTTACAAAGCTGTCTGTGGAGTTGCTCTAGGTATCCTCAGCAGCTGGCTGGGGTTTCTATGTCCACAGCAAGTTCCCCCACAGTGTTCAGATTAGCACAGTATGCCATCCACTTGTATTGTCCCTTGCAAGATTTCAGCCAAAAGGTGAGTGATCAAAAAAGAGAATTTGAAATAACTAAAACAGCATAGCTCAAGAATATAGCTAAAGTTAAAGGGAGGCAGTTGAACAAGAACATAAGAAGCATTTTGTCAAAAATAGAAAGCTATCAGCTGTCAAAAGATGCAGAAAAAATCAAAATATGTGTGACATTTGAAATTAGGACAGACAAATCACTGAGGAATAGAAATAATCCAGCATTTCCATGGGGTTTTATTAGTTAGATCTAACAGGCATCTCATTTTTTTAGACCTGGAGTTTCTATTTTTCTGACATCTACTTCCTGTCACTGTCTGCTTCCTGACAAGGAGTCATAAGCATCGTGTATTCTGGGAAGCCAGACTCACTTTACAGATCTTATCTGCCACCTTACTTGTGTGCTGACAGATGAATCTGTGGGCCTAGGACTTTTCTGCAAGTTTGTAAAACAAGCAAAGAAAAGAGTTTTCACTTCATAAAATATATGCTCATAGTAAGTAAGTAGAGAGTGTGTGATTTCATTTCCCTCATCACCTCATCCAGCTGGGGAACTTCCTATTCTTTTGATATTTTCTGCATAGGTAGACAAAAAACATAATAAAGACATTGTGCTTAATGTGTTTTTCCTTTCCCACTACATCTTTAATTTTATTGCTTTTTTCCTCACTGTGTATTTGAACTCTTCTTGTATTTTTGGGAAGTGTCTAGAATTTTGCAAATGGTATTGAATTACAAGTTAATAATAAGCGTAGCACAGGTTTTCAGTTGTAGGCATCAGGTATGTGATGTACTACCACCATTAAGAAACAGCATCTTTGCATTATTCACAAATTCATCAGGTTTTTGTTCAGAAGGATCCTTATTATGAACAGAATTACTGGAAGGAACTTTCAATTAGGATTTCAGCAAAAAAAAAAAAAGTGTCACCTACAAATCAATCATATAATTTCAAATATCTATGTTGTTTCAGCAGAAGAGAAAGCCTGGATTTCTACTACAGAAAAAGCAGTAGGCAATTATTGCTGGAATACATAGCTTTCCGCAAGTATTATTGTCCTTCAAGACATTGTGTAACACATACCATGCAGGGTTGACACCCACCAGCATCACCATTCTTAAAGCCACTCTTTTGTGAAAATTCCATTTTTCTATTGATGTTGCCAAACAAATTACTCCAATCAGAAGCAGATGAAAGTCTTTAAAATAAGCAGATGCCACCTGAAGTAACAACAAAAAATATTTTGTTAACTAAATGGTAACTTTCTTTTTGGTATTATCAGTGTAATGAAAACAATTTTGGTAAGGGTATATATGGAAATAAATATCGAGAAATGTTTTTGGCTTAAGTTTAGACTGTTCATTTAATTGAAACTGTTAATTTCATTTAACCAAATGATGCAAGAGTAACTGCACTAAAGTGCATAGTGTTAAAACAAAATGAAAAATAAGGCTTACGATATTAACAACCTAAGATCGTCAGTCACATCTCACATATGAACCAAATCACCAATGAAATGCTGCTTTTATTATTTTAGTCATCTATCCAACAGGTAAATGAGCAACATTAAACATGCAACATGACAATCTGTTGTGTCCTCTCTTTGACATGTAGATGTATACTCAGCATTTTGCACATGGGCTCTTTAGTGTGTCATCTCACTTCTGTAACATTAAGGATATTTTATATCTATCTAGCATTTTCCCATCAACTGGTACCTAAGCACTGAATCACAGTCTAGAAAAAAAAATATTAAAGAAATATGAACAATTCCCTGAGGTCAAAGCATGTATGCAAGTCTTGAGGTGGTCCTACTGTGATTGGCACTCAGTAAATCCATGGAACAGCCTATCAGGTTTCAACATTACGTGCTTCTTTCTTTTGAGATTTTATCATTGAAATCGCTAATAAGATAGAGAGGGAAAAAAAGGGTTACCTCCTTGGATTCCATTATACCAAACAATGGGAACATAAAGGCAGGGAGCAAAGCTGAAACAGCCAGAGGCAAAGCTTCTGTGAGCCAAAAGATCGCAACTACAAACAACGTGTATGCACATTCTGCTTCCTAGAATACAAAAGGCACCAACAAAAATATGAGTGGATCATCCATGAGAAAAATCACAATTGTAAAAGGTCCAGCTATGTCAGTAAAGAGATTCCCCCCACCTGGAACAAGTATGAGTAAACGGACCTGAATTTGGGGTACTTATTGTCTGTTGTTGACAATCTTATTAAGATATGAAACATAGTCTGTAAATTAATTTTAAAGATTTTTTTTCTAAAAGATAGTAAAATTGCTTAAATTCTACCACTTATGAAAGGTGGGAAAAAAGTCAGCTGCCTTTTCCTTCAAGGACAATTAATCATATAGGTCATTCTGCCTCATTCTCAGACCATGAATTAACACAAATCACAAACATTCTGCAGCTGCAAGCAAACCTTTAAACCCCTAGGAGTAGTCACAGTCAATAATAGGTCAAATTTTGTCTCCCCTCTAATCAATGAAGTTTTGTCATCAGCATCAATAAGGCAAGGATATCATCTAATGTAAAAAGCATTGTGCAAGACTGACAAGAACAGCTGTTTTTAAGACTTGTAATTTTAGTGAGTGCCTTTTATTTAAACTCTTGGAAAACAGGATTTTTTCAGGAGAATTTACTTCAGCGTTGCCTGTAAAATGCTGCCACAGACAAATACAGAGATGAAGAGATCCTAGTTTCTTCTAGAATGCTAGAAGCCTCTATTGTGTAGTTTTGATTTATATTTTTGTTCTACAGTAAAATGGTTTAGATCTTTTAATGCCACTGGTTAGGGCATGCAACTACTCAACAACAGCAGAGATGGTTTGTATTGGGGAAGAAACAGCTTGATGAAATGGCTCTGGGAACCTCTGCCTGGAAACCAACAATGTTGAATCCAAGTCAGTCAGCTATGGCTAGCATTTATTTTTCAGGGGAAGCTCATGTTATGTATGAAACAATTTGATAGTGTCAATTAATTTATCACCTAGCAAATGTTCATCTCACTTAAGTCCTACTGCATTAAGAATTTCTCATTAATTTCCTCACAGAGAGGAAACTGCAATACTGAAACTGTGATGTGAGACAATGTGAAGCACGTTACTCTGTAACCACTGTGTGGTGCAAGGACTTCTGAACTGGACTTTCATGTATTGTATAATGTATAATACATCCTGCATAATACATCACAGGAGAATTCCATTTCATTCTGCTGACATTAGAGCTGTAACCAAATAGAACCACTAACAAAATTTTTAGATAGCTGTTTCATTAGCCTGGAGTTGTTACAAGATTTATTGAATGTCAGAAGAATTTATTTCAAGTAAATTAAAATTAGGGTGTCCTGTCATAACCTTTGCTTTATTTAGGAACCAAAGGGAATTTCTCAGATCCTTGATTCCAGTCATTTGCTATCAGACAACACAATATATGATGATCTTAACAAAATCCCTCATCAAATAAAAAGGTAATTGCAGCTGTCTTTCTGACACTTCATCTCCATTGTCAGTCATACACAGTTGTTTAAAAGTGGCCAAAATGTAACAGTAAGGACAGGATTTTCGAGGTAGTCTAGATGATGTTAAAGGAGAAAAACATTTCCTGAACAAGAAAACAAACACTTAATTCAGAATTTCATGTAACCAGCACAGAATCTTATATTAAAGCTGTTGTCTCCTCCATATTTCTATGCAACTCCTCTGAGTTGACCAAGACAAAAAAAAAAAAACAAAGAATCCACAATGCAAACATCATAAAGTTATTCAAGGTCCCTTCCAACCCAAACCATTCTATGATTCTATGATTCTGAAAGGATCTGGGAATCTCAGGCTTGACATACAGGTGCAAAATAATTACATCTCGAAGCAGGTCACTTACTTTGGTTTTGATGATAAGTGGAAGTGGAAGTAAAAGCAGTGGGGTGAGGACAATGAGCAGGAACCTCCGGTAAACCAGGAGGTAGCTAAGAATCTTCATGGTTGACGGCTGGGAGATGAACTTTCCTGCAGAAACTGCCAAAAAAAATAGATCTGACTTTAAATAGCTGACTCTGATTAATGTTTTTCCAAGCTATCACCTTTAGCCATTGCTAAAGCACGCCAGTAAACCAAGTTAAAATTAAATCTTGCTCTTTATTGTTTTAGTGAGTTTATTAACAGTAGGTTGATAAGATAAGTGTTCATCATAAACCAAGGCTAGATGTCAGCCTCCTCATGACTTTCTCTCCCTGCCCTTCCTCATAACAAATTGTATTGGGTCTGGCTGAGGTGGAGTTAATTTTCTCCACAGCAGCCTTCATAGTGATGTGGTTTGTATTGGTAGCTAGAAAGGTGTTCATAACACACCAGTGTTGTGGCTACTGCTGAGCAGCACTCCACAGCATCAAGGCTGTCTTTCCACCATTCCCCCCTCACCAGTAGGCTGGGTGTGGGCAAGATCTTGGGAGAGGACACAGCCAGGACAGCTGACCCCAACTGACCAAAGGGATATTCCATACCATATGACATCTGCTCAGCAACAGAAGCTAAGAGAAAGGAGGAGAAGGGAGGTGGCATTCAAGGGAGCATATCAAGCTGGAAATAGCTCATGTGGTAGCTCTTGGGCCTGACCAGACAGGACCTGCTGTGCAAAATGTACTCTACACTCCAGCTGGGGAACACGGTCTCACCTGGAGCCTCTGGCAGAAAACATCAGGAGAAACCCAAGGCTGATCATCATGGTTTTGGAGCTGGGAGGATCGAGGATCAGAAGCCCACTACCCCCCAACTGAAAAAGAGATACTAGTAGCATATAAGGGGGCTTGAGCTGCTTCAGAAGTCATTGGTACAGAAGCATATTTCCTCTTGGCACTGCGATTGCTGGTGCTACACTGGCTGTTGAGAGGAAACATCACCTTTACAAATCATGCAATCAACGCTACATGGAGTAAGTGGGTAGCACTGATTGTGCAATGAGCTCAACAGGGGAACCCAACCACCAGGAATCCTGGAAGAGATGGACTGGCCAGAAGGCAGAGATTTTGGAGCAATGCCTGAGGAGGTGGGTTATGTCCAAGAGACACCACCATATAATGAGTTATCAGATGAAATACATTATGCTTTATTTACTTATGGATCCTGTCATATGATAGGAAACCATTGAAAGTGGAAAGCTGCTGCTTGGAGTCCCACACGACATATCATTGAAGCCACTGAAGGAGAAGGTGAGTCAAATGAATTTTGAGAAGTGAAAACCATCCAAGAAGCTCTAGAGATTGCTGAACAAGAAAAGTGGCCAGTGCTCTGTCTCTGTACTGGCTCCTGGATGGTGGTTAATGCCATAAGGGGGTGGCTGCAGCAGCACAAGCATAAACCCATCTGGGCTGCTGCATTGTGGCAGGACATCGCTGCCTGGGTAGAAAACATGGCTCTAAAGGTATGTCATGTAGATGCTTATGTGCCCAAAAGCCTTGCCACTGAAGAACATTGAAACAATGAACAGGTAGACAAGGCTGTCAAAACTGAAGTAGCTCAGGTGGACCTGGGAGTGTAAGGGTGAGCTCTCTGTAGCTCGATGGGCCCATGAGACATTGGGACATCAGGACATCTAGGGAGGGATGCAACATATAGATGGGCTCGTGATTGAGGGGTGAACGTGATCATGGAGGCCGTCCCACAAGCTACTTATGAATATGAAATGTGTGGTGCAATCAAGCGAGCCACAGAAGTAAACTCTCCCTAGAATACAAGATGGTGGCAGGGTTTTCAATATAGTGAGGCCTGGCAAATTGACTATATTGGACCACTGCCGTGAACATGACAAGGCAAGTGCTACATACTCACCATGGCAGAAGCAACTACTGGTTGGGTAGAGACATACCCTGTAAACCATGCCACTGCCCAAAATACCATCTTAGGCCTTGAAAGGCAAATTTTGTGGCCACATGGTACTCCAGAAAGAACTGACCCAGATAATGGGACTCATTTCCAAAATAACCTCATAAACTCCTGGGCAAAGGAATATGACATTTAGCGGGTGTATCACATCCCCTATCATCCACAAGCCTCTGGAAAGATTGAGAGATATAATGGGCAGTTAAAGACTATAATGATAGCATTGGGCAATGGGGCATGGAAGTGCTGGGATACAAATTTAGCAGAAGCCACTTGGCTGGTTAACACCAGAGGATCTGCTAACCATCCTGGTCCTGCCCAAACAAAACCCCTACATAATGTGGGAGAAGATAGTGCACACAGGGAATTGGCTGGGGAAGGAGGTGTGGATTGCTCCTGCCAAGGGAAAAGGCAAACCCATTTGTGGGACTGAATTCGCTCAATGACCTGGGTGTACTCGGTGGGTAATGCAGAAGGATGAGGGGACCCAGTGTGTGCTTCAAGGAGATTTAACCTTGGGGGGAAAAATAATCTGTGGTGTGAGTTGTATGTTGTAGGAAGTAATGTAGCAGGAATGACCTGAACTAAGAGTGAGTTTCACAAAGAACTGGATGAGTGCAACAATGACCCAAACCAAGCCGATGGTGTGTAACACTCAATTATACTGCTTCTTCTGTCCTAAGCACCCTTCTTGACAGATGGGCCCCAAGTCATAGTCTGTTCTTATGAACATCTGGAAGAGTGGAGGAAGTCCATGGAATGGGAGAGTAATATCTATCTGTCAAAGGACAAGGGATACTAGTTAATGAGAATATATAAATATGTTGAGTATAAAGACGGTTTAAGTATGCAGTTTAAGTTGTAAGTGTTGCTAAGAAGGGATTTCAGAAATGAGAATTAAACACAATGGGATGGTTAGAGTATATATATGTATTAAATTCTGTGGGACCTGAGCATGATGCAAATGGTATGGAATAAGGGGTGGAGACTGTACTGGGTCTGGCTGAGGTGGAGTTAATTTTCTCCACAGCAGCCTTCATAGTGATGTGGTTTGTATTGGTAGCTAGAAAGGTGTTCATAACACACCAGTGTTGTGGCTACTGCTGAGCAGCACTCCACAGCATCAAGGCTGTCTTTCCACCATTCCCCCCTCACCAGTAGGCTGGGTGTGGGCAAGATCTTGGGAGAGGACACAGCCAGGACAGCTGACCCCAACTGACCAAAGGGATATTCCATACCATATGATGTCTGCTCAGCAACAGAAGCTAAGAGAAAGGAGGAGAAGGGGGGCAAGGTGGCAGGTGAGGACATTGGTTATTATGACATTTGGCTTCCAGAGCAACCGCTACATATACTGAAGCCCTACTTCCCGGGAAGTGGCTGGACATTGCCTGCTGGTGGGAAGTAGAAAATAAAGCATTTGTTTTCCTTTGCTTCTGCACACAACCTTTGGTTTTGCTTTATTAAACTGCCTTTATCTTGACCCAAAAGGGGTTTTTTAATGATATTTTCACCCCTCCCTGTCCTGCTGAGGAAGGAATGATATAGCAGCTTGGTTGGCACCTGGTGTCTGGCCAAGGTCAACCCACCACTGTCCTTCTTGGCTCCCAGTGTGGGGCTTGAGACAACGGCAGTTTTGTATTAAGCGTGCTATAGCTATAGTAGTTCTTAAGCGGCAAGCTCCTGTGTGGGTCACAGAGGTTGTTGGCTGCACTGCTTATCTGTATATTTTGCTGAGCTTGGGAACATGTTAATACAAATAATGGCTATATGCTTTGCCCTGGTGCTGATGGCCTTACTGTGCTGAGGGAGCTATCTTGTGGAGGGGATGAGGGAATACATCTCCCTCTTCCTACCTGGGATTGATGTGGATGGTTTTATTATGCAGGTTCCCAAGGTCCTTGTTCACCTTTACATGTGTTGTTTAATACTACTAATTAACACTCCTAGCATACTATGGGGCTTTTGGAATCTGGTGTCATTCTGGTGTAAGAGAAGACAACTTTTGGGTGAGGCAATACTGAGGCAGCCAGTCCCAGAGTGGTAGGGTGTGTGGAAGGATTTACACAGGTTCTTAGTGCTGTTATCACCTCCCATAACCTGTAACTTTACACCTGGACAGGCGAGCATCCCTGGCAAACTGATGTGCCACCTGATAGAAGGTTGCCTTGCCTAACTCAGTGAATACCAGCAGCTTCTAGCACTGTACTGGGGCCTGGCCTCTGCCTATCAAACCACAGTTCAGTATTCTCAGAGGGCAGTGTTTGAAGCAGGGACTCAAACAACAACAACTACTGAAATTGCCCCGGTAGTGAAAAAGAAACAGTGGACAAGGAAAGCAATGGGTCTATATCATTGATTAGTAGAATCACAGACTCATAGAATCATTAAGGTTTGAAAAGACCTCTAAGATCATCAAGCCCATCCATCAAAAATAAGGGAGGAGGAAGAAAAGGAAAGTTTTGATCAAGAATCCAGTCTCCTTCAACAAAGAAATTAGAGGAAGGAGTAAGAGAATTCAGACAGAAAGCCGAAACTACCTGATCCCTGACCTCATCAGAACTTCAGGACATGGAAAGATTACAGCTGCCAGCCAGGTGAGACGATTGCTGCCTGGCTGCTCTGATGCTGGGATAACCGGGCCAACAGTCAGTAATTGGAGGGTAAGGAAGCCCAATGGTTGGGATCCCTTGCTAGAAACAAGGGAATTGAGAGAGGAATTGGAAAAGAGGCAGCAATCTGCAGTCTCTGGAGGTGGCTTCTCTCAAGTGTGAGGGTGAGAGATCCATTCAAGGACGATCTTGTGAACTCCCCAGGAAAATGGACTACTGCAGATGAAGGCATCTAGTACCTGAGAGAATTAGCAGTGCTGGAAATCATCTACAGTGGTCCAGACAATGATGAGGTCTCCAAAGATCCAGAGGATGTCCTGTGCACACAGGCCATGTGGAGGAAGATGATTCAAAGTGCCCCAGCATCATATTGTAACAGCTTGGCAGTATACATATTGCCTGGATATGGACACACCAACTGTGGAGGGAATGTCTTCTTGGCTCCAAAAATTTGAATAAAATCTCTGTAGCTCCTCATCCCAATAGGCCAGTGCCTTGGCTGTCAGGGGTGTCCCAAGAAATCAGTCCTCTCCTGCCCCAGTCCATGCATTATTACAACGTTTGTCTTCCAGAGCAACCGCTACATATACTGAAGCCCTACTTCCCGGGAATGACTGGACATCACCTGCTGATGGGAAGTAGAAAATAAAGCGTTTGTTTTCCTTTGCTTCTGCACATGACCTTTGGTTTTGCTTTATGAAACTGCCTTTATCTTGACCCAAGAGGGTTTTTTAAATGTTATTTTCATCCCTCCCTGTCCTGCAGAGGAAGGGAGTGGTATAGCAGCTTGGTGAGCACCTGGTGTCCAGCCAAGGTCAACCCAACACACAAGTTTATGTAATTAAAGCAGGTTTTAGACAACTAGATAAACAAAAATCTCAGGAGCTCTCCCAGTCACTGTTGGCTTCAGTAGGAAATGAAAACTCTTAATATACATAGAAAATATATTCAAAACCCACTATGATATTAAACATGATTTACTGCATAAAACATATGCAAGATTATTTCACTTAATTAAAAATTCTTCATCTCCATCTGTGGAGATATTAAAAACTTGACAGGACCCTGAGCAACCTGACCTAGTTCTGAACTTTGCTCTGCTTTGAGCAAAAGGTTGGACTACATGATCTGTAGAAGTCCCTTCCAGCCCTAGTCTTTCTATTGATTCTATCTGTCTAGAATTTGAAATACATGAGAAGACCTGGGTTTTTTTTTCTCTCTTGCCTGGCAGGGAGTGTACGATAGTTCATTTTATCTTCTCATGCAGAAACACGATAAGGTTATCCATGTACATCATATAAAGCTTTGAGGAAGGTTAAGAGTTTTGGAGACAGAAGTAAAAAATAAATAAATCCTTTTGCTTGAATTTTTGTTTTCAGTAAAAGAAAACTTTGTACAGTCCTTGTAATACAACAGAATAGCATCAAATAAAGAAGAGGAAAGGGTAGGAAAGAGGCTTGTACACTCTGTGGGTGAAGATCAAAAGGAGAAAGAACACTGTTTCATGCTCAGCATCTTACATGAAGCAGAAAGTTGGAAGAGGAGCAGATGAAGGAGTCTTTGAACTACCATCAGAACCATACAAATGCCAGGTAATAAGGGAGATTTTTACTATCCTTATAACTTTTTGATTATAAGGATCCCATGTGTCAGGGAACAGACAAACCAAGTGATCAGATTGCCAGTGTTGCAGACAAACTTTTGGTTTCAAGAAGGTAGGACTTTGGTTTTACTAGGAAAGCAGTATTTCAAATCTAACTGACAAGGAATTGATTGAAAACCCAAAGGTGGGAAACAATTTGGGGATGAAAGTAATAATGAAATAATAACCTTTGCTACTGCACAGAAAGAACTGGGAAAACAGCTTTGACACAATCTAGGGAGCTGAGACTGAGACCTCTGGAGGAGATAATGTAAGGGATAAAGAACTTTAAACGAACTGGTAGCTTTTGAAATGGGCTATTCTAAATATACAGTGACAAACTTGGTTTAAAGAGTTCAGAGACAGCAAGAGGAGAGGGACACTATGGTGCCTCCATAAGGAAAGCTTCAAATATCCAAAAATGAAAAAGGAATTTTATGAGATCTGTAAAAATTGGCCTGTGTCTGAGGACTGCTATAAAGAAATAACAAAAATACAGACAAATACATTCAGGAAGATTGTGATGTGAAATGAATTTCAGTTGGAGATGCCAAAGAAAATTTCTGTAAAAATGTCAGAAGTAAGAAGAAAATGGGAAAGCAGAGGGATTTAGTAAACAGAAGAGAAGACAAACCTCAAGCAGTGCTGGAGTATTCAACACTTTCTTTGCTTGAGGCTTCACAAAGGTAAATGGCGGTCAACTCTCTAGTGAAATTAATTTTAGCATGGAAAATGGAATGAACTATGGGCATGGTGCTGGTGGGAGTGCTGAGTATTTAGATTTAATATATGTATTCAAGTCAACAGTTCCAGACGAAATTCACCCATAATTCATGGGTGAGAATTGATGCAGTAATCTGAGAACTATTTTAGAATATATTTGAATATATTCTGATATGCCATATATTTGAAAAACTGTGGAGGATTACAAGTTCCTAGAAAACTGATCAGGCATAAATGGAAATGAAATATGGCTAATATGTCGCATGAACTCAATCTAATTTTCTTCTTTTATAGGGCAACTACCTTAGTGATGGAAGATATAAAACATATGCATTTTATTTGGTTTTTAATATCCTTTTTAGATGAACTAAGGAAAATTCATAAGTGAGCACAGAAGAAATGCTCTAGGGGAAGTTATATTTGGGTGCACAACTGGTAAAAAAGTTGTTGAAGAGCACTTAACAAATGTTTCACACTCATACTTAGATGACATTTCAAATGGGGTCCATAAAGGATGTATTCTGATTAATTTTCTAGCCCATATTTTCATTAGTGGTTTGAATCATAAGCTAGCAATAGACAAGACCAAGATAATAACCTCTAGCTGATATTAGACCATAAAGGCTGTTTTTTCAGCATTCTCAGACCATCATGGCTATAGCAAAATGCTGCGTGGAGTTAGGCACACAGGTTTCAGAACAAAAGAGAAAAGGGAAAGAGACTTCCCATACTAATCCAAGTAAATTCTTGCTGAAGAGGCTGTAGAAATTGGCCTGCAGAATTAGCACTTAAATTCTCAAGCCTGCCTGCAGGGCCCTGGTCTGAGACCTCTGGCCAGCCACCAGAGATACCCAGGGCAAAGGTAGGAGTTAAAAGGAAGAGGTTTCCTTCCAAACTTATGCTGAGATGTTTTTGGAGCAGACAAGCTTTTACAGGTAACCTGAGAGCGATCAACAGACAGATGCTCAACTAGATAATGAATTTGTAGTGGAGTAAGTTAGTGGAGGAAGACTGAAGGCTTTCTGAGAGACCACAGAATTTGGCATAAAATTTTCCTTATAGGCAGGACCCAGGAACAAACAAGGGTATGGAAACTGCTTCCAAGGACTTTAAACATAGAGCTGTGTCTGTGAAGAGGAAAGGGTTTCTAACATGATTTGAGGCATTACTGAATCATTAGGGGAAAAAAACCTTATAAATACAGTTTGAAAAATAAGTATGTGTTTGCAACAACAACAACAAAAATAGAAAAGATGTGAACTTTGTAGCAAGAAAGAATAATTCTTGTTATACCAGCCACTGTTAGCTGATTTGGGTCAGTAGTGATCCCTCACTCCCCAGCCTTCTTGGAATACTTTATTTATTTTTGTTATGTCTTGAGTCAACTTCTGTGTGTTTTCTCAGTAGCTGAATTGAGTTTTGTGGTTCATCTTTCCAGACTTCAGGCAAGCCTGTGGGGATAATCCTTTTATGCTGAAGCTTTGTCCAGACAGCTGCATTTGCAACCTGGCTGAGGACTACTGTTTCTATTTCGTATTTGAAGAAGGGCTTGTGTGCTCAGAAACTCATCATTGTGCAGGGCAACACAGCAGAGGAAGTGCTTGAGAAAGAGGAAGAAAATTTCAGATTCTTCCAAAAGCTGCTATAAAACAAAGCAGGATCAAAGGACTTGCATGAGAGATCCAGTTATGGGGAATAAAATCACAAGATGGGCATCGTTACATCCCAATAGATATGATCAATAAGATAACAGTTAAGTTCCCACCAGTCAGCAAAAAAGAAACCCAAACTTTCCCAGGCATTCTGGAGGATGCATATTCCAGGTTACAGTCAGTTTGTGAGTCTTCTCTGTTGAGTGACCCAAAAGAACTCTTTTGACTGAGGCCCACTCTGCCCTCCCAGTGAGTAGGTTGGCAGTGTGCAGGAAGTTGGGAGGGGACACAACAAAGGGTGTTGACTCAAACTGACCAAAGAGAAATTTCATGCGATATAAAATCATGCTCAGCAATAAAAATAGAGAGGGAGAGGTGTTTTGGGGTGGGTGGCATTGCTCAGAGGCTGGCTAGGCATTGGTCTACTTGTGGGAGGTGGTCAGTGATTGTCTTTGAGTCAATTGTTTTATTTTGGCATTTTTTCTGCTTTCCTTCTCTTATTAAACTCTCTCGATCCACAGGTTTTCTCACTTTTGCTCTTCCTATTGTCTCCCCATCTCACTGGGGACAGAATAGGTAAATAGGAGGGTGGTGCTTAGTTGCTGAACCGGGTCAACACACCACACCTTATTAATGGCCTTGCAAATTACGTTACCAATCTTTACCTCACCATGCATTTTATCTTTTGACCATCACAGATACAATGGTAATACTACCATACAAAACTAAGAGGAACACATCAGTTAAGCAATATTTCCTGGGAATTTCAAAAGCATGCACAATTTTAGTACACTCTTCAGCAGGGCACAATCATTGGAAAAGTGGAGAAAATAAATCAGCATTTCCTTGTCAAAGGTTGATCATATGGGATCAGCAGGATACCTCTACAGAATTAGATAAGCAAAGTTACAAAGCAGCACATCTAATCTAGCAGCAAAGTATTTGTCATACCAATATATGACTATTTACTGTAACAGAAAGGCTATATCACTACAAGAGCAGTAAGATGGTTAAGGTACTGCCCAAACGGAAGACATAAACAGAAGAATGATCAGGGCAAAGGTATGTTATATAAGCAGCTTCTCAAATATATTCAAGGGATTTATACATTTACAAAATTTTATTAATGATTCTCAAGATGATACTTGTTGATAATAAAATTGAGAGGCATTATCAACAATTATCTTTTTATATAAGAAGGACTTGAGAGCTTGAATTCTGAAGTTGCCATGTTCTGAAACATGTAGCGGGCAGAGGAGAAAACTCCAGAAATGGCCTGAGTAAGCACTGTGGTGGGATTAACGTCTAATTTTACACATCCATATCTAAACTTTATGGTCACCATAAACTGTTTTCACAATCTATGGAGAGATGTGGGTACTTCCACCCTGCTTAACTGAGGTGCTTATACCAGGCTGAGGTGAATTACACTCTAAAGATGAGTGTTTCTCTTCACTGATGTCCTGGTTTTGGCTAGGATAGGATTAATTTTCCTCATAGTAGCTAGTATGGGGCTGTGTTTTGGATTTGTGATTAAAACAATATCGATAACACAGGGATGTTTTTGTTATTGCTGAGTAGTGCTTACAGAGTCAAGGTCTTTGCTGCTTCTCACCCCATCCTATCAGCGAGGAGGCTGGGGATGCACAAGAAGCTGGGAGGGGACACAGCCGGGACAGCTGACCCCAACTGACCAAAGGGATATCCCACACCATATGGCATCATGCTCAGCGTCTAAAGCTGGGGAAGAAGAAGGAAGGGAGGGATGTTTGGAGTGATGGTGTTTGTCTTCCCAAGTAACTGTTACGTGTGATGGAGCCCTGCTTCCCTGGAGATGGCTGAACACCTGCCTGCCCATGGGAAGGAGTGAATTAATTCCTTGTTTTGCTTTGCTTGTATGCGTGGCTTTTCCTTTACCTATTAAACTGTCTTTATCTCAACCCATGAGTTTTCTCACTGTTACTCTTCTGATTCTCTCCCCCATCCCACTGGGGTGGGGAGTGAGTGAGCGACTGTGTGGGGCTGAGTTGCTGACTGGGGTTAAACCATGACAACTGACTACAAAAAGCCCTAGGTAAATGGGTTGTAGCAAGATGTCTAAATTTTAGGTATCTGTGCTAGGATAGATATGTTCCATCCTCTGCCTATTTGGGAAAAAATCTTAAGAAACTATCTGAAGTCAAGGATGGCTACAAGAGACCTGGAGTACTAAGTAAAGAAACAACTCTCTTTTCCTTGTGTCTTAGAGTGTAAGCAAATAGGATATAGCACGTACCCAAAATGTATCAGAATTATAAACTTCATTATGATTATTGAATAATTAGCTTTCACTCCCTATCATTGCAGAAAGTGGAAGACATCTCTAACTTTATTTCTGTATTGATTTACCAGTGGCTGAGATCAAGGGGTTTCTATATTATCAGAGAAAAATTAAACATTTTTAGTATGAACCCAACATTGGTTGGCACCTTCTGAATGATGCCATTGAGAATAAATGTTTACTAAACAGAAAACATGGAAATTAAATCACAAACACTACTTCCCCAAGATCTTGCATATTGTGCAAGGCTTTTGACCAGCTCAGGAAATTTTTCCTGGCTGCTTTCCATTGTTACGGTTCAGTATTTTTCCTTAAAAGTGTAACAGCTTTTGGGACTGAAAATTCTATTTGCATTCCAGAAAATATATTTGAAGAGAATGAAACTCTCCTTTCCCGCCCCCCGCTGCTATGGATGTGAAAGCAGGGAAAACAGTTGGAATTACACAGAGGATCAGTGGCGGAATTGGGTGTGTAGACACAGGTGTCTCCCACCAGAGACACAGTGTCTCCTATCGAATCAGTGGTGAAGAGAAATGCTGGGCCTTGATCAAGATTTACTTCTCTAAAAAACACAAGGGAATCAAAGCAACAGATCTTGGGAAAATGTAATAGCATGTCTAAGATTTCGCATTTAGGGGTGTCAGATGATATTCCATCCTGAAGTGCTCCCATTTCTGAGTACATATCCAACAGGAAGACAGACAACTGCTCCAACAACTCTAAATGCTCTAACAACTAATTTAGTAAATCTTTATGGAAATGTGATTTGATGCATTTTAAGCTGTATTTTTTTCATTTTTCCATTGGTCTTCTTTTTTTAAACTGTCTCCTAAGGAACAGTCACTACTAAGCTTAGCAGAATGTTGTCAGGAACAATGAGATTTGTATGGAAAAGGAGGTAAACTGACATGCAGAACAATCAGAAAAAAAGTTCCTTTCCAGAATTTTAATAGCATGAGGTTTCAGACTCTGAACAATATGTGAGCTTTATCTCCAGGCTGAGGATGGAAGCTGCTGTATTCCTATGATCTTGGCCTGATTTGTTAAAGAGAGGTAGTTAAAAAAAACCTCTACAGACCACTTTTTCTTTTTTATTTTCCTTGCATTTCTGTTTCTAAGCTACAGAATTGCTGGGAGAGTGCTGTTTGGAAGAGATTATTGATAACTTTTGGAAGTTTTTCACAGAAACCAGTTGAAATCCATTTTCAGCATGTGACAAGAGAAGAAGAAACACATTTCATAACTACATTCAGGCTGTATTTCTGAATGGACAGAACCTGACATGTTGAATACATTTCCAGACTCCTTATTGCATAAAAGCAAACAAACTGAAAAGAAACAAAACCCAATAACTTGACTTTGAAAATTTTGAACACTAAAAAGTTCACTGTTCATTGTAGACACACTATATCATTCCTTTTCATTTTGAATAGAAACTCACTGTGCCTGAAGGACATTAGTGCCATGATTTTTCAAGATGACCTGTATTTACAGCCTTTTTCTTTGAATCATTCCAAGTGCTTCAGCAATTACTGTATAATCTTCCATCTTTCTGAAGCAGAATCCTCTCTTCTAATGATGCTAGATAGCACAGAGCTCCTTCAGTATACTCATTATTCATCCCAGGTACTCTATTCATGTGAGCTCTCCCACCAGACTCACTGGCCAGTGACAAAAAGTAGTATTTCCAAGACATAAACTAGATATAAGCTTCCTGTAGAAATGTAAAATACAAATGAATAATGCAATTTTAAAATAATAAAGAGCCTGGATAAAGAGTCTTTTATACCTGAAGCACACCCTGAAAGCTCAAAAAGGCTCAGTTACTTGAGACTTACTATACTAAGCCTGTCTCGACATCAGCCTGCTTCTCCCAAACAACTCTTTGACAATGCTTCTCTTCACCTCTGAACTAGCTGTAATCAAGTTAACTTCAGAACCAGAAGCAGTTTAGCTTTCTCAGTGCAACATTGTGCCTATAGTAAATAAGTTCTGCTGTGAGTGTTACCTGGATGGAGCATGACATTAACCAGATGAGTCCAATTCCACATATTGGGACCCATCCTGGAAACGTGCCACTCAGCTTCCACAACATAAGTTATTTACTTGGCCAGGACGTCTCTGTTGAGCTCAGTACAGTCCTCCTGATGAAGGACCTCCCACGCTTCCAGTTTGTCCAACGTTTTGCTCCACCATCATTACAAAGGCTTCACAGAATACCTCAGCCTCCTGTGCATGGCTGTCTAATGTGCTCCTTTTAAGGACAACAGTCATTCTGCCTTTGGGCAGCTGATACCTGTGCTCCTAAATTCTGGCAAAATTCTCTTGACAGTTATCAGTATGTGATGAAAAAAACCCAAGCCTTCAAAAATCTTCCATCTTCCTGCATATCCTGCTCACTGACTGAACAGGCAATAGTAGGGTTCTTTAAGAGACACATCCTCCAGGCTGCTGTCACACAACTCTGGCACAAAACCCGAACACCAACCTTGAGTCATTTACAGGCCTAATTCACCATTTAGGCACTTTTTGTCTCCCTAAAATACGGCCTCCGTGTTTATTCTTGATGAATGATGGCTGTGTAGTTGGTGCTGTGTGAATCCAAGTCTGCTGGGTGCACCAATACCTTTAACCTCTAGTGGATTTGCATGGACAAGTCTTCTGACCAGAAGAGACACTCTCAAAGATGGGGACAGTCTGTGTGCACACCAGAGTGGCTATGCAGGCAGACCTGTTTGCCCTACACCATGGTCTAATGCTCTCCTGGAGTTCTTAGCACAGACTTTTCAGACTTCTTCCCACTGCAATGTGTACATTGCTCATATAACAAGGTGACAGAGACTCTGCTAGAGTAAACATAGATTTGTAAGCCTCTCCATTTCATGAAGTGCTAATAATATTCCTCAAACTTAAAAAACACAAGTTTGGCAGTGAATTTCAAAATATATTTCTGAAAATAGTGCACAATTTTCAGCAAAAAATCTGAACTACAAAAACCAGATGCCACCTGATTAAAGACCATACTATGCTTTTGACTTTTATCATTTTGGAGGAGGAATTTTGCTTTAAATTAATTGCATTATATGACTCCCAGATGAGGGTTTTCTTTTTTGGAAGACGACATGTTCAAAGTCAGGGGCTTTGAGAAACCTGACCTAGTGAAAGATGTGCCTGCCCACAGCAGGGGGGTTAAAGGCCCCTTCCAACCCAAACCATTCTATGTTTAGTCTCACACAGGATGCAAAAGCAGCAGGAAAAAAGTCTGCTTAGAATGGCACTATAAAATGTGGCTTTGTTTCCAGGGGGCTTTCCTTCATGACAGCAAAATCTATTTTATGTGGTCTTTTATGAACTAAAATTTGAGTCAATAGTGCCACAACAATGTCTGTTGAAAAACAACATGAGAAGGGAAAATATTTAAATAATTTAATCAATTGTTTGCTAGATTAAGGGTTTTTTGTTGTTTAATTATTTCGGGTGATGACAGCTAATTAGAAGTGGTATAATTACACTTTTTGCAATTGTTGTTGTTTGTATGTTGATGACATGTTATTGTCACCAGCCATGCTGGCTTTTGTCTAAGATGTTTGACCAGTTTGTGTTATTGTTGAGGAAAGCTGTTAATCAGCCAAAACCATTATCTTTGACTTATTCCCAGAACAAAGTTCAACTTCCACTTCCTTGGAAACCACAGAGGGTAAATCACTGCACAGAGGAGTACTAAATTTATTCTGGTGAAACACAGAATGTAATAAAAATAGTTTGTCAAAAATATGTAGGAATTTTTAACTGATCAATGTCACTACATGAAATTTCTCGGTGGAGTAATTATTCTAAACAGATCATTCCTAAACTTAATTTTTTTTTTCATTTCATGGTTACAGATAACTTTAACAGTTTGCTTCCTTTAGGGGAAAGACATTTTTATTTCAACTTTATTAACATCAACTTTAAAAGCCCTTACTTTTATTTAATATTCCTCCATCATGTTTAACTTTGTGGGAAAATAAATTATTTTTCTTTTTCTTCTTTTTACCCCAAAGGGCATTTTGTTGATCACACTTCTTTTATTTAACTATATGCTCTCCACATTCAAGCCATAGGAATATAATTCCATTTTCTTTTCTTGGTACAGATTTTTTGAATTCTTTGTTAGATCTTCTCCTGCCTTGACCCAAAACTTCACATTAATACTCTATTCTCCAAAATATTATCTGTTTTTCATAAAACTTCACATGCAAAAAGACATGAAAAAATGCAACTTATAATGGTTAGTTATGTATAAAGGTTGGACTTCGTAACACTTTTGAGTTTGGAAGTGTATCTTCTTTGTCAATATTCTTATGCACGTCTGGTCTTTATAGAGTTTACCAAACTGCTAGTTGGGCTCATCCAAAGCCTTCTCCTTGACAGGCATATATTTTAGCTAATCTTCAGTCCCACTCTCCTTCTTCCTTCCTTCAATTTTCAGCCATCCTTTGTCTCTCTTTCAGTGATCAGTTATCATCAACAATAAAATTGTGGCAGTCGTTTATGTTTATAAGGTCCTGAGAATATTTCATAGCCAGATCAAAGCCAGGTTTATCTTAATCAAGACTACTTCCTAATCTTTCACTAATTTTGGACAATAAACACACATATATTTACTCAGGGATTCTTTGTAATCTAGACTCTCTCAGAAAAAACTATGACATCTACCAGGAAAACAAACCACACAAGTTCTCCCACCTCCCTAATTGCAGCAAACAAATTCGACTTGAAATAAAATTGGCTTGTGAAGTCTTGGAGCTAGCTGAACATATTCCTCTTTTTACTCATCCAGTGGGAACCCTGTCAACACCTAGTAAACACAGCAGCAGCTTGGCTTGGCAGAGTGTCTCCTGTGCTGCCAGGAGGCTGAGCACTTTGCTGGTCATAAATGTGGGCTTGAAACATGTCCCAAGCCAAGCAGTCCCAGTGAAATAGGCCAGGCTCATGGAGCAAGCCGCTGCTTGAGGGAGAGAGTAAGGTACTAGGACCCAGTTAGCACGATCAAAGACTTTTCCTGTTAATGAAGTTTAAATTTCAGACTGAAACTGCAGTGATGAGAGGAGGCTGCAGCCACACAACTTCCACTGGGGTGGGGTAGAACTGGGTGCAGGCAGCCTCCACTCCCGTTTTCACACCCAGGTCAGTGTGTACTTATTTTATTACCGATTGAAGTTAATCATAGAAAATTAAGGTAGCTATGTTGTTAATGACATGTCCTAAGTATAGTCCGAATACAGTCGCAGGGCTGGGATGTCTGCATCTACATTGACATTGTCCCAGTGTTCACACTGTCTATGTCAAGAGTGCTCTACCTTGCAGCCACAGCAAGACCTGCCGCTGTCACATTAAAGAAAAGCAGCTTACCTTTGAAGAGTAAATTCTGCTTGATAAGAATATATTTTCATAGATTATTTTTTCAGCACTATCACAGGAGAATTCTCCAAAGGAGTAATGGAGCGGCAGGAAAAAGTCACGAGACATAACTTTTGAAAACCTTAATGCTTCTGAGGTGAAAACTGACAATGTAAATGTAGTCTTATACCCACAGAATTAACCTGCACAAATTAGCAAGCGTCTGCCTTAACTTAGATAAACAAAGTGTTTGCAACTTATTATCTTACCGGAAGTTTCAGTGTGTTTGGGAGCAAACCCCTTAATGTGTCATGAGATAGGCAATATCAGACTTTATGTGCCATGCCGCAAATATATTTTTCTTTCCAAAAAACTGTTTCTTGTGGAATACAAGTGCAGTCCCACATCAAGAGAGCATAGTTGTATCAAAGTTATTTAATCAACAGTGAAGCAAAACAGGTATTTCAAGGAAAACATATTTCAAGGAAAACATTTCAATGATGAAAGACTAAAATTCAGATCTGAAATTACACCATAAATCTCCTTTTGAATCATGTAATGTATTTATTAAAGTAATACAGAAAAAAATACAGAAGAGAAAAATATTAATCAGTAATTTCTTAACCATTAATATTTTCTTTTAAAATAGACCAAGTTCAGAAACCAGGTCCATGGTTGCACTGACCCAGATATTAAGGCTCTTCCAATTTGCCTCATTTGCATTTGAATCAATGTTGAACTCTAACAGCTTGAAATATCAGGGTGAGCAAATCATGAGGTTTGGCTAGCACCCATCCCCTTCTCCCTTTTTCTGAAGTAATTACTTATTTCTAATTCAAAGCAAACTCTAAATTAATATTGTAGGGCCATGCCATTTTTGTGGAAAGATTCAGAATTTTTCTTAATTGTATCTAACAAGATGCATAAAAACTGAAGAAAGATGTTATTATTTTGTTATTAGAAGTAATTCTGAGCCTTTACTTATGATCTTAAGATATTTTAAGAGCTTTTTCTTCCCTGTGTTTGCATTTTGGGTCTTCAGCAATTGTTCATTTAAAGCCTATCCGTGTCATCCTTTGAAGCCAACAGGAATTCTCAGTACACAGTGGGCACCTAATAAATAACAGATCTGTTGAGTTATACTGCAGTCTTGGGGGATATTCACATTCCCTCAGGAGCTGACTATGATGGAACAAAGGATGGAAACTATGGTGATTCCCTCCAGAAATAGCTAAGTGTAAGAAGAGAAATAGGAACAAGGCTAGGACTTCTGAGACGTGCTGTTTTATTGGATACACCCCCCATCCAACACCTGGAAATGTTTGTCAGAACCTTCTCAGTCCTGGTGATGAATTTTCATCAAGACTCCAGCGGAATTTTGCAGAATTTGGTCCCCCAACAGATCCTTGGAGCTCCCCAGCTCCCTTCCAGCTCAGCCACATGAGGCTGAACCTTCAGCCTCCGAGGTCAACGGGCTTGCTCGAGCTTACATCAGTGGTGGGCAAGGCTTCTCCAACAAAATTTCAACAAAATTTAGGAGATGAAATAAAAGCAAGTCAGCTATTACCTTTGTGCAGCAGATATGAAGCCGGAAAGAACAACTGTATGCTCTAGATCTTGCTGTATCAGTGATGCATAGAAACTTGTTCAGGTAGCCAGGCTACATTTCCAGCAGCAGCTGCCAATGCTAATGCCAGCTGGACAATTTAATTTTGGAAACACCTCATGCCTCAGAAAGATGACTTCCCCCTCTTAAATTTCTAACCAGCAAGATATTTTTTGCTTTTAATCTAGTTTCAATCTGATTCAAAACAAAGGTAAGTTTTGTATTAACAGCTCCTGTGAACTGGAAACACCCTGCCTTGGCCAGCTCTACTGACCCAATTCAACGAACTGCTTGCCTGAAGGATCTGCTTAGGTCAGGGAAGACAAACCACCAGATCCAGTGGGTGTAAATCAAGAATAAAGTGACACAAAATGTACTTTACAGGTCAGAAAACATAAATGTCTTTTAGGTCTTACAAATCAACGGTAATTCTTTACATTTATATGAAAGGCTTCATTAGCAACATATTTCCAATTCCCAAGAAAATATGAAGGAGGAGGAGGGATATACAACTCCAAAACCATGTAAAGTATGGCAGTCTGGAATTCCTTACTGAAATTAGTTATGGAGAAAGGTTAATCACTGTACCCTCTAACTTTCCTTTAGGTCACTACCTTTACTCTTAATCTGTGCAAAGTTTAACTATCAGCCAATTTACATATACAGCTTTGTAAAAGATTTACAGATTCAGTTTGTAGGAATGAGCTCCAAATACCCCAGCAAGCTTCCTCTCTTTCTAATTCTTACAAATTAAATCCTGGATTATGTTCTTTTCCTACCCCACCCAAAAAAAAAAACCCAAATCCAGCCATAGTAGAATAATAATTTTAAAAACCCTGAATATTAGTAAGACATTTTCAGAAAAGGGTCATTTTTCCTAAAACATATCCTGAGTGATTATAACTTTACTCATGCAGAAGGCAGAAGCAAATAGTTCAGGGCGAAAGAATATATTTGTGTGTGCTGCTGGGTAGCAAGACACAGCAGCTCTGGGCTCTCAAGGGCTGGATTCTTACAAAGTAAACTTTGCTTTAAACAGCAGTAAGTAAACAGCAGTAGCTTAAATGAACTTCTTTGTCGGCTGTTGGATATACTTTAAACAAAGTGTCAATACTTCAATGGAATTAACCTTTCCTCTCCTTTCCTGTTTTGTGACACGGTAACTTGCATGAACAACAAAACCAAAACCAAAAACAAAAACAAAACCAAAACAAACAAAAACAAAACCCACCCATACAATCCCTGGCAAACTTCCCTTATGTCCTGAAAAATGTTATTTCCTACCTGACTCAACAGTTTAAAATCTCACTATAACACACTTGCTCAATACAAAGAAAATACTTCTTGAAAAAAAAGAATTACATTCCCTACTCTGGTACTGAAGGCCAGACTGACACTGTACCTACTATCCAGGCTCTCTACCTTTAACCCCCTGACAGGGGCGATACACCTCCCTTTTTTCTGTCTCCTGTACTGAGATTGGCACAGATCAGCACTGGCTCATCCTGCACCTTGGCTTTTTGAACAGGACACCTCCACCGGGCTTGCTGCATTTCCCTGAGGAGGGCCAACTGCTGGTTAACAGCAATCATTGCCCAAACAGCCAAATTCCTCTTGCCTGCCCACAGCTGCCAGCAGGGAGCAGCGGCCGACCCTGCAGCCCTGGTCCAGAGGAGGGATGCTAGCCTGATCTCGGTTTCTGAAACCAGATCTGTCTCTTCTGACTGCTGAGGCCAAGACAGTTAGCAATAGAGGTTTCTGCTGTGTGTGTTAACAACATCCACCAAATGAACTCCCATTTCATTTAGGGTCCTTGTGCTCTATCTAAATACAGACAATAGGCACTGCTAAACCCACTATAGCCAAACCTGCTAAGGGTCCTCATGACAGCTCTCTCTTACAGCATATATGTGTCATGTGTTTATGTAGTCACACAACCCTTTCCCCAGGTATTCTAAAAAACAGGGGTTTTGTCAGATTCTGGAAATTCTGTCCTGGCTAATCAAGCAGTCTGCAAATTCCTCTGTCACAAGGTTCAATGCCTCCACATTCCTTTGCAGAGTGTCAGGGTGATCCAACAACAGGAAACTTGCTGCTGCTGGTTGCAGAGCAACCAAGGAGAGAAATTCTCTGTATTATAACAATTTGGTCTTTAGCCAGGCTCAAGTTCATGTTGCTGGGGCTGGGGAAGAGGTGACCACAGGTGGGTGATGAGACCGAAAGCTGTCCACAGCTTTGAAGTCCCCTCTCTAGACCACTTCCTTATAGGGTTCCTCAAAGGCAACAAGGTGGCTTTAAAACATAAAAAGAAAAAAAAAAAAGCCAGGCTTTATTATAATACAAGTAAGTCAACTAACATTTTAAATAGAAAAAAAATCAGCTAGGTAAGGTACTAGTAAAATCAAATACATGAACAATAATTTTTTATACAAAGCTCCCCCCCTCCAACTCAATCCTTTATTTTGGGCTTGGTTTAGCTAGTTTTGTGGCTTCCTGACCATAGCAAATTCTGAACAGCTTCCCCTGACCTGGAAAGGCTTCTCTCTGGTCCCAGCAGGGACTGGCTGGTTGCTCCCTGATCCTCGCAGTGGTTCCCATCTCTGAGCTGCAAATTCCCAGCTCTGTGCCCTGCACCTTTGCTACCACTCCCTGACAGCTCTTGACCCTTCCTGGTCCTCAGCATCCTCGCTTGCTCAGGAGCAATTTGCTCCATCTTGCCACCTTTCCAGTTGGCTGCATCTGTCCTAGTTTCTATCGAAAGGATCAGCATGAAATCATCCATACCAAGAAACCAAATGTAAAATCTTCCTGACTCAAGACTTCTCAACTGTGTGAACTAAACAGCTTTTTGGTGGCCAGCACTCAGGATAAGATTAGTTAGACCCTGCTGCTCAGCCTTGGAGGCAAAGGGAACTGTGCTGTCAACAGCCCCGTTAAAAGCCATTAACCTTGTTAATATCGTCCTCATCTGTCTTCTCTCTTGACAGGCCACATAGCAAACCCAGCTCTGGAAGACGCTTGCACAGAGAGAGCAGGCAGCACCACCAGGGCTGTCCTGTCACTGCCACATTTCCATCACCACAGCAGTCGGCTTCATGCCCTGGCTGCCTTCTCCAAGGCTGAGGTCCTGCTCTGGAAGAACACAGCAGCCTGCAGCAAGGACAGGCTGCATGAGCCTGGGATGAGGGACTCTGCAGGGCCATGTGGGGTCATGCAGAGCCTGACGGTGCAGACAGAAAGCACAGGACTCCCCGTGCCTATGCACATCCTGCGCACACAGGGGTGATGCATGCCAGACCTGCTCCCTGTGAACCAAATCCAAAAGGGCTGATATTTTATCCTGAATCTGAATCTGTGTCACCAAACTTTGAGAAAAGCAGCTGCAGGCAATAAGCCCTTTCACACATGGGCACTGTAGCCCTTTCTGGTGCTATCTGCATGAGCCAGCTAAAGGAAATGGTGTGAGTGATGCTCATAACACAAGGACCCAAGGGGTAAAGTAGTCCCTCCATCTCCTTGCCTGCAATGAGGGGATTAAAATCCCAGTGACCAGATCTAATTCAGGTCAGGAATATAAAGGGTTTGCCTTTAAGCACAGGAGGTTCACAATCCCATCACTCAACCACATGCTTTGCAACCTCTTATTCTGTAGACCATGCAATAGGCTATGCCAAATTTCTAAGTTGAGGCCAAATCTGAAGCCCACAGAAGATGGAAAAATTCCAATGCCTTTGAACCAGGCCATTGTTTCTAACTGATGCTGCCCCTTAAATACAGTGATCATCGCAGGGAATCTGCCGGATAGCCAATATTACGTTTGGGCAGAGGGGGAGAAGGGCATCACACTGTGCTGGCACATCCCCTGTCATTACAGAAACAAGGGATGCCTGACAACTGAAAGAAATCAATGCCAATTTGCTCATAACTGCTTGGCAGTACAGCAATTACTTCACTGATTAAATCACCAGTTAACTAACAGAGGTAAAATTCAAGTTAAAGGCAACTTCACAATGTTGCTATGTAAAATTTTCTGTATTCCATTTTCAAGCTGTTATGTGATCTGGTGAAGTCCTGCTTTGTTCTCTCAGAGCCTGTTGCCATGGAAGTGGCTGAAATATCACAAGTTAAGCACTACAGCCTCTATTTCCTAAACAAATAATCAGCTTTTCCCTCTGCAAAGGACCACAAATGGTACTTGTGCTGCTCTGGGATATGCACTGCACTTGCCAAATGCTTTTGAGCACTGAGCTCAGCTCTAAGCAATTGGGTCGCCTAACAGGAAGGACGAGCTAGAAGGTGCTACCTTGTGTGTGGGCAGAAGGGGGATGTTCTGGAGTTTCTGGCTTCACAGTATTTCCAAATCAGTTCAGGTCACTCCTCACTTCTGCTGTTTACTAGAAAACAAGCCCATTGCAAACATGAAGAAAAGGGGAAATGAGGTGAGCTTCCGCTCAGGCAAAGGTTAAAGTCAGACGTCCAGGTGGACAACATAGCCTCATGAACAAAAAGGATGAAACAACAGAAGGCTCAATATTCAGCTGCCAAACCACTTCTGCCTGTTAGAGAGCAGGATGATACCTTGGTTTTTTGGAGAAGAGGGCTAACATTACTTTTCAGAAACACTCCTTGCTTTCAGAAGAACACAGATACTGCTGCTCAGCCTGCTGCTTGCAAGGACAGAGAGTGAGAGAAGGCTACCTCGCTTTCCCGCTCCCTAAAATGCTAGATGACATGAGGCAAGCCAGCCCTCAGTCTGCAAGGGGGTGGACCTGAACGGCACCGAGCAATGTTTGTTTTCCCTGCCTGACATGTCCAGATCAAGTGAACAGGAGAACTGGGAGCAGGCTGACACTTCAGAGTCTCCCTCGGAGTCTGTTTTCAAAGAACAAACATAGTGATGCTTCCTTTTTTTTGGTAGAGGCAGATCCTTTCTCAGAATAAAAACTTAACTCAGAGAAAAATCCATTTGCATGTTGTTTTTCACAACATATGTATTCCTACTGAACAAAGTTTATGGTGACAGAAACATTCCTGACACTTTAAAGCAGCTGATATGTTTTCCCATTTATTTATTTATTTATTTATTTATGTATTATTCCCCACAAGAAGGAAACTGGGAAGAAGAGAGGAATTTAATCTTCTTCTTTACAGGTTTCTTATTTAAATGTTTGCAGCATTTTATAGTTTTATACAGAAGTCCTGTATTGTATGCAGGTCTTCCAATCTCATTCTAAAGCCCATGTATATAAGAAGGAATTTTTTTCTGTTCCTCCATTTTCTAATTCAGTTTGGATTTATCTAGATGTGAGCAAGTACAGCTCTTTTAATCAGAAGGACACTTAAGATTTGGCCCCTGACTATTGATCCTCCCAGCTTTTTGACTAAAATATTTTTGAAGAGGTGTAGGTTCTGGATTGTGCTTTTGGCGAGCTTACAAAAACTGAACTTTAGAAAAACTAGGCAATGACTCATGATCTCCAGTCCTAACCACCTTGGTTAGGATTGATCAAGCCAATCAAATTTCAGGCTCAATCAGTAAGATCAGCAGACTGGGTGGCTGTTGCTGGGAGCTGTACCGGTGAATGGCATTGGAGCACCAGCATTTCTTAAAGGTGGTGGGAACACCGCACTGCAGAGGAAGGAGACGTAAATTTGAATAAACTTTGCATTAACCCTTCAGGTTTGTAGGGAAAACTGCTAATTTAAGTGTCTTGGCCAAACAGGATGGCCTCTATAACCAGTGTCACCTCAGACACAAGCTGTGTTCTTCACTTAATAGATAATTTCACACTATGTTGTAGCACACCAGTAAATAGAGGATATGTTCTGTCAGAAAGCTTCAGTCTTTCCATACAGATGAAGAAATTTCCATCAATACATTTTGATTTGGAGACCCTTTCTGTATCAGAGGCTTGTGTTAGTGTCTGGTATGAAATGCCTACCACCACAGCACCACCGGTAGACCAAGGTTACTAAGTTCCTTAATAGGATTACAAGTATCTAATAGGTAATTTTTTAACATTGGACTTAGTGTTTAAAGGGAAAAGATCATCCTCCTTTCAAATAGACTAAAACAACAATAATGAAATTCTTTCACTTGAAACAAGAGGACAAGGGGGAATGGACAGAAGTTGCTCTTGGGGAGTTTCTGATTGGACATGAGAGGGAAAGTTTTCACAGTGAGGACAGTCAACCATTGGAATAATCTCCCCAGGGAAGTGGTTGACTCGGCCACGTTGGACACCTTCAAGAGCTGTCTGGACAGGGTGCTGGGCCATCTTGTCTAGACTGTGCTCTTCCTAGAAGGGTTGGACTAGATGATCCCTGAGGTCCCTTCCAACCTGGGATTCTGTGATTCTGTGAAACACTAATAAAAGACATCATCTCCTCTGTTGCAAGTGCTCTTTAGGCTTCCTTTCCTACAAAGCCTGCAAAGGGCTGGAGCACAGACTGTATTGCAGTTGAAGCTCTATGCTAACACTTTGAGACAGGAGACCTAATATATTACAGTATCAAAGAAGAGGAACACATGAGCTATAATTTTGATCACTATGTAATTTCCAGATACAGCAACAGCCTCACCAGGAACAGCTTTCAGAACAAGAGTCCCATTGCACAGCAGCTGAATCCAGCCCTGGATTTGCAGCAGACGCATACACTGCTGATTAGACAAGATGCAGGTTTTACTTAATGAGTAACGTGCAATCTTACTGAATCTTTGATGTGAAACCTTTGGCTATTCCAGATGAAAACAATGACCCTGCTGAAGGAGTCCTTCACCTTTCTGATAAGGTAAGATGGTAAAAGTAACTAGCTCACATGTCAGCCAAGAGTTTCATAACAAACAGAAGATAGTAATTCATTAGGCAAAATCCTATGTCTTTCCTAATTCTTAGACACCAGTTTTATCCAGGGAAGGGTTTCAGATATTACAATTAAGAAAGCTGACCGTTAATCTTTAGCTCATTTATCTGTTGCCAGAAGCATGCTCAGCTCAACGATCCATCACCACTAAACCCCTTCTGCCCCCTTGAATTTCAGAGTGCTATAAAAGCAATTACAGCAGAAATGGGTTCAAATTATGCCAGAACATGAGCAAACTTAACATTCCCCTACACATCCAATAAAGAATTTTTTTGTGTTATTTCAGGCAAACAAACAAAAAACCCAGACCCAAAACCCCACACTAATTTAGGTGTCTATTAATTACTATTAGACCACACAAATTGACAACAATAAGCTATTAAGGTCTAAATTCTGGCCTCAAAACCAACCAGTACACTCACAAAAAATTCTGTGTAAAATCTAAATCAATGAAATCTGATGCAACTGTTCCACTCTTTCTGTGTAAGTATACATCCATGTAAGATTTACAAGCAAAAGCAGACCATCTATTTTGTAATTGTAATACTAGTTAGTTATAAAAAGATAGATGAAACCTCAGACTTTTTCATCCAGAATTCAGCTGCCTGTTAAAACACTCTGGGGTTCAATTCTGTCTCTTTGGGCATGTGGTAAGGTAAATGCAGCATAGTTGTGGGGTTCCCTCCTCCCACTCCCTTTCAGCTACCTCAGAGTTTCTGGAGGGCAGCCAAAGTGGCTGCTCCTGCCTTAGTTTGCAGATAGCCCCAAAGAGTCATTCTGGGAGAGAAAGCTGAAGACCTGGAGGACCTTCCAAGACAGCCCAGCCTCACGCAGGAGTGCACACCCTCACCAGCAGTGTCAGGGCCCCTTGGTGCCAGCCTTGCTTTTCTATTGGGGTGTAGGACTCTGGTGGCCGCTCAGAAGTGCAAGGGCTCTCACTGTCTATTGAGGAAAACAGGATGATCCGTATTGCCCCTCCTTTTCCACATTTACTTTTTCTTTTTTACTGAAGAGAAGGATTGAGACCACTGTGGGCCTAGGACATCCCTGTTCAGTTGCAGTCTGAAGATACAGAGGGAGAGAAGAAAGCCACTGCTGGCTCCTGGTGCCCTTCAGGTATCTTCTGCCATGGACAGCCTTTAGCGGTCTTTGTAGCAGGATATGAAACAGAGCACTCCTGAGCTTGCCCTAACATACATTATTAGCTGAACTGTGTTCAAGCATACTGAGACAGAAAACACACTGCCCAAATTGGAGCCGGTCCTGCCTCTCAGGCTATTAGCAATGTGGTCTTTGAACCTGACAGGACACATGGCTGCTTGCATGCTTTGGTTTCCCCTTTTGACAGATATAATAAAAATCCTTCCCCGATATCACTGTAATGTGTTGAGACATTAGTGTTTGCAGCTATCTGCTTTGCTCCTCTGTCAGGATTTTATTACTCAGCAGCCTGACAGACCCAGGCAAGCACCTGCATCGCAGCTACTCTAGTACAAAATCTGATATATTACACCCTTGGTGGAAAAAGAGAGCACAGCAGTGTGAACTTAATGAACAGCTGAGGCACAGGTATACATGAATGAAAGGCAGGGTAGGTAGAGACAGTAATATCTCAAACCATGCCAGTATGCTTCAGTGAAAAATATCTGTTAAATAGCTAAATTGATCACTCTACTATCCATATGTATCCATGTTTATCCAGAATAAATAGGATATACAAAAGTACAATTCAAACATTACATTGGAAAGCCCTTAACTTATCCACCTTCCAAAAGTACTTTTATGAAAGCATTTGTTGGTTTTTTTTATCTTGCAAACATTATTGTTGCACAGTTTTCATTAACTAAGGAAGTTGCATATGATGCCATGGTGACTGTATATCACTCATTTTATGTTACTTCTACACAACTAGTTAAGGGAGTATTAAGAAAGACTCAAAATGGGTTTCCCAGACTTCCACTGGAGACCCACATTGCCATTTGCAAAGCCGAAAAGATATGATAATTCAGTAAGCTATATTCTGTCATGGCAATAATGAATGACACATAAATCAGTCTAAAACTAAGTTCAACTATAAAAAACTAAGTTCAGCTATAATAATTCAAGAACATACCAGGTCCGGGGGTTATACAGAAATCCATCCAATTGGAGTGGGGTACCTGTGTTCAAACAGGAGGCATATGAAAAAAGTTGTGGAGATAAGGGAGCCACTTCATTTGTGGGACATCAATAGCAAATGACTTGTTCTTGGGCTCAGTCACTGTTGTAAGTCTCCTTTCCACCCACACAGGTAGGAAGACTAAGAAAGACACTGGCCCGCATTGACGTGAGAGACTACTTACTTAGGGAACCACCCCTTGGCAAGATCTCATGTATTTCTTTTTTTTTTTCCCCTGCACTTCAATAATTTTTAAGTCATTAGAAATCAGAGTTCTGAAGAAATAGTTCTTTTCTCCTTGATTTTGCATTGTTTTCATAGGGAATGGACCAATCTGAGAGCAGAACCTTTATGAACAAATTGAAGAAGATCGGATTCTTTTACTGGAAGATATCAGACACCATGGGATTCTTGGCATTTGAGCAGACTGAAGGCATTGTTTTAAGTTTGTTTGTTTCTCATTATCCAACCTATTTTTACTGGCAATAAATGAATCTTCCATAAGTCTGTTTTTCCCATGACGGTGACTGGTAAGTGGTGTCCCCTTCTTTATTTTGACCCACAAGCTTTTCCATCTTTCTTTCTCCCCCTGACCTGTTGAGGAGGAGGAGGAGAAGGAGAAAGTAGCTGAGTGGGCATCTGGCAGCTGTCCAAGGTCAAATCATCACAAGATGCAGCAGATAAAACAGCCTGCAGGAAAAGGAGTCCTTGCCCCCCTTGTGTGGGTCATCTCATCCTCTATTTCAGTGTAAAGATAAGATTATCACCACACTTGCCCTCACCTGCCGAGACTACTGCTAGTTTTCTGCCAGCAGTGACCAGTATCCAACATTCAGGCTTCCTCCTGTATCTCTGATTATCTTAGGAGTTAGCATCTCATGGTCATTCCTTGTTTTCAGCATCTCTGGTTTCCCCTGCTTGACCCCAACTTATGCTAAAATAATTACAGAGCACTGTAATGCCTGGACACTGCCTAATAATTCAGCTGATTTAGATTTGCATATTCGTTATTTTTCAGGCACCCAGAAGGAAAGGAGGAGCCAATTACGTCATTGAGTCTTCCTTTGACAGATGGAATGATTTCTCTTCCTTTACTGCCTACATACTCTTGGACTATTTCTATTATAATTCTGTTTCATTATAAATCATTGCTGGGTTTCCACATGGTTTGTGAAATAAGTAATTTTACAAGCAGAGAAACCAACAGACCAGGACACAAAGCAAACCTGTATCAGGTCAGGAGGTTCAGATTCTAGCTCCATCTCAGCTCTCCTCTCCAACAAATGATCATTGCTGAATTTTGTGAAGAAATACCTTAACTTATGGCTTCAGGACTTTTGTGTTTAGGTTTGGGTTTTCTCTGGTTTTAAGCTTGATTTTTCGCAGTTAAACTGATCTTTTCAAGTTGTGCCATAGTTTTGTATAATTTTTGATTTTTTTCTTTATAAAGTTTCACTAATTTATATATTTGAAAGTAAAGAAAAAGCTTCTACTTTCCTAACTGATGCTCTTTCCTATCATCCCCTCCATCTTTATTAAGTTTTCTTGTACTTTGTAGAGAAATGAGTTAGCATTCACATAAGTCAGTACTTCTGATAACTTCAGAGAGCTCTGAGGGAAGTCCTAAAGGCTCACACCTTCCAGACAGAGCTATTATTCTGGCTGGAACAGCTCCCAAAGCAGGCATGTTTTAACAAGTAAACCTGTGATTAAGCTGAATTGTGAAATAAGAAGTACACAGAACTGGAAGGCCCCTGGCAGGTTTCTAACTTTATTCAGCAACGTAAACAAACACCAGCAGGTGCAAAATCCGGCTAGAATTTCTTGAGGCCCAGCCCTATTTAAAAGGAAGGAATCCAGCCCTGCTGAAATCAGTAATCAGTTGTCTTTGTCTCCAAACACAGGGCAGCATGATGTTCAGCTGCAGGGGTTCAAGATGGCACGGGGATGGGGACTCCAGCAGCACGCATGGCCCCCTGATGTGGTGTGTTGCGTGTCCATATCCAGCTGTTGGCAGCAGAAGTGGCCTCTGTGAGAAGAGGCCAGAGCGACTGGGTAGCCATCTGCCAGCAAGCCAAGGTCAACCCACTACATGTGGACAAAGAGCAGTTGATCCTCTTCTAACAGGGACTGGCCATTGGCCCCTGAGCCCAGTCCACCTGGCCCCCAAGACAGCTAGGCCTGTGGGTAGTTCCATTCCTTTTCTGTTGTTTTTCCCAGTAGCAACCTCACCAGGATAACCCTGCCACATCAAGGGCTACAACAGGTGACTTGAGCTTTCCTTCACAGGGATGTTCCAACTCACTATAGAAACAGAGTATATGACCCTACAGGCCCTATTTGCCTGCATTCATGGTATCATTGTGAGAGAAGGTAGAAGGAAAAAGCTTTTCTCCCCCAAATCGCCTTCCCCATCACCCTGGAATGTGTAGACAGTGTAGACAGCAGACAGTTCAGTCTGGCCCTTTTCTGAGGGCTTCACTTTTACTGCATCAGCCAAAAGCTAATCCAACAAACATCTCTTCCAACATCTGTTCCAGCTTGATCTCTTCTGAAAGAGGCTTATCTCTTCACCGTGGTACAGTCTATATGAGACTGTTTCCTCATCCTCTTCTCCAGAGTCCAACCCAGGCAAGCAAAGGAGGGTGCAGGTATCCCCAGTGCCATGCCACAGTCAGGACACTGTGAGCTCTAGGAGAGTTCATAGGCTCAAGGGGAGGCTGGACAAATTCATGGACTACAACTATAGCCAGAGTTACTAAATACAAAGACACCACCTCTAAGGCTGAGGAAGTCCCTGAGCTTAAATGGTGGAGACCAGTGGAACATCTGCAGAAAGTACTACCACATGCTTGCCATAATCATACCACTGCTGGAGATAGGATCCTGAGCTGGGTGGCCTTGTAAAGCTGTTCTTTGGTTCCGACATATCATCACTGTTGAACAAAATCTGTTCCAAATTTTGTTGAATCTAGACAAAAGTCATAAGAAAGCTGTCTTCTACAATCCAGCCCTTTGTAATAGCATTCCTTTGTCCTAGCTATCAGTTGCATGAATATTATGTCAATTTTCAATGTCACATTCATATAACTTGTTTTGAAGGGGCAATTAATAAAACAAGTCCGGTTGCCTGTCCTGGGAACTTATTTTTGAAAAGAAAATGTGCCTTTCTAACACATGGGTTTTGTTTAGATCGAACGCCAGCATTCTTTGAGGTTTCGAAAAACATTTGGGAAAGTTATTACAGCAGAGAAGTCACCTCTGCTAGTTACACACCAGCTTTCTTTTTGTTTTCCAGATCAGGACTGAATGATTCAGAAGGAATAGTTTCAGACAGCATTTAATTTACCTTTTTGACTACATAATAAAAATGTGACATCTAGGAATGATGGGTAGAAACTATTGTTGGTCTAGTTAAATTGTTGATTCTAACTGTCTTTCCTCTGTATCATTGTCCTATGACATGCATCAAGATGAGAAAAGTTAGAATTTTTCTCATGTGACAAATGTAATTTTGTCAAAATGATATCTTTTTGTTCTTTAACTACTAATAGAACATGCACTGTCATAACAGCATTATGGAAGGCAGAATGAAAATGTTATTTTTACAATTTTTTTACCAATTTACCATTGCTCTTCTACTATTTTCTGGCTTTTCATAACATTTAGTAATTCACTCCATAGTCAGATTGCCCAGTGAGAGGATGTAGAGTCTTTTATTAATTGCAAAAGAACCCAGGACACTCTGAATGTTTTCAGGCTTCTGGAATCATTGAGATGACCATAAACACGCTCAGACTTACATTAGCCCAGTGCTTCTAATGACTTTATATAATATTTTTTTCCTTTTTTGCACTTCATAACTACTCCTAAGATATCTGGAAAAGGAGGGATGCCAAGAAAATTACCTTATCTCTGTTAAGGTGCTGTTTGCACTGGCACTTTGAATCATACTAGGTTATGAGCTTGAAAAGTTGCATTCAATGCCATGACACCAAATACAATTTTGTAATCCGTTTGGACAAGGGGCTATCTTGCTTAGTAACTCCATCAGCTGTCCATGGCTGAAACAAACACGAGTTAGCATTACTCAACATAATTCTCACAGGCATAACCTGACATTAGAGGGAAGATAAACCTTAACCCATTCATTTGTGATACCACATCTAAACAAAGTGATGTATTTTGAAAAGATTTTTCAATACCATTTCTGTAGTTACTTATACCTTGTTAGTTCTGTACATTTCTGGATTGTTTTCTCAACAGAAAAAATGACAAGACCCAGTTCAGCCTTCTTAAGATGCACCAACATGCTGTGCTTAGTAAAGAGCCTTTAAAGAGACTAGCAGTTTCAATATATATTTTCTTGTTGAATAAGTTATTTATAAATCCTTGCCATTTATATTTGTTGTGATATCTTTTCTTTGCCAATAATAGTTAATCTGAAGGCAGTTTGTACTGGTCTTTCTAATAGCCAGGTAGAGTAATAACCTCTACAGCCTCATCTGAGACTCCTAGCACAGATAGCTGTTAACAAATGATGGTAATAACAAGTAGAATTACTACTGTTGCCAAGCATAAGGATCCTTTTTATATGTAGTTTAATTATCCCTTTCTGCTATGATATCTTTTTAGGTTACACATATTACGAAGTAAAAAAGTTATAAAAATCATAAATATCAGACCAGGAAAAGCCGTAGCAGCACTAAATCAATGGCTATTCTGTCTGAGGAACTGACAGAGCTGGACCTTTGGGATCATCAAATCTGTTGTTTGTTGTGAGCTGCATGATCATATGGATTCCATAGGTCAGGATCCACAGTAAAACTATAGATGTCACCAAGCCCATCCAGATTCCAGGAGTGAAGAAGCCTGTACAGTCACTTGCATAGGAAAATTGGTTGTTTTCAATGTTGAAGCCTTGAATCTGAGAATGAAGAAAGTTAGATAGATGAGTGTGATTAAATGTGGAGCATAGGCCCAACTTTCAGGATATATGTGGTAATTACAAAAAAACGCAGCTGTTAATTACCATTTACACTTTGCCCATTAAAAAAGAGTGAGAACCAAATCCTTTGCATAAGAATTTTCCAGGTCTCCTTTCCACCCAGGAAATTAAAGATGCAGAATTCATTTGTTTGGCAAGAGGTAGGTTGTGTTTCCCACTTCAGAAATTTCTGTTACTTTCAGAAGTAACATCCCGAAGGGGACATGTGATCAGTATTGTTCAACAACCACTTCAGAATCAGGAAACTCCAAGCACCCAAAGGCATGAGACTTAGGGACCCCCAGATGATATGATCTGTTGAACTACCCTGAGATTTTTAGCTAATAACTCCTTGACAAGGAGAACTCCCCAAACCTACTTTAAAATACATCTAATGAAGATATTTTTGTCTGAGTTTTAGTGAAATTTCAAGGAGAAAACAGTTGTGAAACCTTTCTTCCCCCCTCCTTAGACATCAGAGACTCAAATCAGGAGAGAGGGCTTGCTTCCTTGAGGTGTGGGATCTGTGTTGTCTATTAACATATGAAACCCATATAGCTTTTCCAGCAGTTAGAAAAACCCGTAATATATCTTCTTTGACTGGATTCTTAAGGTCTGCCACTGACTGAACTCCTGCCATACTATTTTCCTCAGAAAAAATCAACTGATTTGGGGATCTATTCTCTGCCTAGCCACCAATTTTGCAAAAAGTATCAACAAACTGAATGCCTTTGAGACCACTATCCTTCTAAAAATTTTGTTAAAACCAGTCAAACGATTAGAAAACTATGAAGAAAGGGAATACAATCCCCGCTCTACACACATATACACATAATGATGTAAGTACTGATTCTTTCAGAAGGAAGGGAATTTAACTGGTGGAAGAAAATGAAGGAAGGCAAGAATTAAACTGATCTGTGGTTTTTTAAGTCTTTCTTAAGTAATTTTTTAAAGAAGAACGGAGACTGGGATTCTTATGTATTTACAGATTCTTTGATACGCAGGTGTAAGAAAAGCACCAAACATCATAAATCTACCGGTAAAGAAACAAGACCTTAAAACTGTTTTATATGAAATAGTATAGAATAAAATAATTGTTTAAAAATATTATTTTATTTAAATCACTTCCCTCACCAGGCAATAAGCAAGAAAGCAGAAGATCATGTATTTCTACTTTTCTACGTTCCCACTCCATGATTACTCTATGTTTTATGATAAAGTAAGTGGGAAGCTTTGTGGTAATAAAAGAATTGGTGCTTCCTAGGAAAGGTGTTGGTACGAACATTGAAGAAATTAGTCTGCGGCTTGCATACCGTGGTATGCCAGTAAACACTCTGGGTTTGAGTTCATTCGTGGCTCAGGCACCTAAAGTAACTGTATATATAATATGTGCGTTAAAACCAATGTCTATACCTTCCAGAATGCTGATTAATAAAATTGTTACCACACACAGAGCTAAGGGCTATTAAGGTACTGTGGAGGTGAAGACAGCTTTAGCAATTCAAGCTTTTCTGGCCTCTTAGAAGAATCTTTCCAAGTCAGATCATGGTAGCTAACTTGCAAATACTGCCTGGTTTCACTATAGGCAGTCAGAGTTCTGATTAAAGCAGGATTAGCAAAAATAAGCACTTGGGTTGGATAACTGCTCAGTTTTAGAGAATACAGGCGATTACCAAAGCCTTTGCTTGTTAAGCTGCTGCTTTGACAACAGATGAGAATGTGAATAGGAATCATGAAATGTAGCCTGAAAGACTTACAATAAAAACAGAAAACAGGTGATGATTTTTGACATTTGTATTCAGAAAATGGATTGAAATTCTGGAAAGCAATACACACTTGTTACCACATTTACAAGAACTCTCCAAGGCACTTAACAGGTGTATTTGGTTTAGAAAAGCTTTACCACTTCTGGTTTAGAGCCAGAAATACTGAATTTTGTTATGTCAATCCTATCGGGCTTTTTCTGAAGCAGGATTATGCTTACTGAACCTTTGAGGTGAAAGCTTTAATTGTACATTCTTAAAATGCTATGTCTATTTTTAGGCAGGAGATGAAGTATATGCAGGGTTCTTTTATTGTTTTTCTGAAGCTTTATCATTTCTGTGGGGGTGTTAGATCCCAGGTGGGAGATAAAAATGTGACTCCCAGCAGCATTTCTACCTATAGAAAAGTTAAAAATACTTGCATGTGGTTCTTTAATTTTTATGAATGTAAAAGACTTTTGGACGCAGGCTTCTGTACTGCAGAAGTTTTAATTTTAGTGTTTGGACCAGCATAATTTGTCTTGGTTATACTAGTCCGTATTTGCTGTTAAGTTTTAAAATAATTTTTTGAATTGAGTTTTCTCATCATTTGACCTTTGACAAAGCCTTCAAGCAAAATATGTTGTTTTCATGGCTCTTATGTGTACACTGAACATCTAATTTCTGAACTTAGAAATATTTTAGCCGCAAGAATCATAATATTCATGATTTAAAAGTTTTTCACAGTTTTTGTTAGGAACAAAGGGACTTCTAAACCACTATGACACATACTAAAAAAAACCAGTGCTTTTGGTGGCAGCCTCCTCTTTAACTTCATAGACAATTCTGAGATACTCAAAAGGATGAAAAGTATTGTGGTAGAACAACCATTCCTGTAACAACAACAACAAAATGAATAAAAAAAAAACCACCAAAACCAGAGCAGTTTTGGGACTGTGCACAGCTGTGAGTGGTGACACCCTAGGTTATGGGCACACCTAGACAGCATCCCACAGCGGTTCTTCTGGTGGTAGTGACTGAGCTAGCTCCAGAACTAAAGTAAAAGGCTGCATCAGTTCAGACTTGCCTTGGAACAATATATGCAAGGCTTCACTGTGCAGGCACCATGTGCCTCTAATACAGTGATACTGTTTTCAGGACCCAACACTGCAAAGTGCTGTTGTACCAGCCAGACTGGCATTGGATCCCAGTTTCTAGTTCATTGCATAACATTGACATCAAACTCATGTTCCTCAATTTCAGCAACAAGATTTTGTGCTGCCTGCAACCACTGAGCACATCCCATGTGTAACGGAGCTTAGGGGTTTCTAAACCTCATTCTAGAACAAAGACTGATATTGAGGTCAACCAGATTTCACTACATATTAGTGGAAGGTATCTGGAAAGGTTCGATCTAGTTCAGATAGAACCTGGGAATGAGCCCAGAATAGTGACTTTTTGTTTTCTCACACAACAGAAAAGATCAGAACAGGACTTTTCAGTTTGTGTTCCATGCTTAGGATGTGATCAGAGAAAAAGGCCTTTCCCGAGAGGAACTGGAAGTTCTGTTGTCTGAACAGCAGAAGCAGCTGCTGCTCCAAATCAATAAGAAGGTGGGAAGCCTGCTTCTGCTCTTGAACAAGATTCCAATGAAAGATGCCTACTAAGGATGGAGCAAGGCCTCTCTCTAAGCTTTGAGAAGGCAGCTGTATCAATGTATATAGAGATTAAAGGAAAATATAGGTTGTAAATGGACACTTCCTATTTTCATAACCTATGTACTTTCATAGGTTAGTGATGCCAAAGTCTAACTTCAAAGAGTGACTGGGCAAAGTACAGTTGTGAACTCAGATATTTTAAGGCCTTTGCACAAAAAATACCATGAGGAGGAACCTTCACAGCATTGGTGTGTATTGCTTTGTTGCTTTTCAAAAAACTGCGGGACTTGATCCTGGAATTTGTGGAAAATACATGTCAGTGCCAATGCTGTTCCTTTGAGATTTCCATTGTTTAAGCAGAAATGTCAAATCTGGACTCAGATGATTGAGATTTTGTTTGTTATCAAAACCATAAATAAAATTATATCAGCATTTGGATCCAGTTATCATGGGGTTCGCTCGTCTTTGACAAAGAGAGTCCAGTTTGGAATTATTCTTCTCATTTCGATAAAGTCTTTAATCAAAGAAATCCCTTGGTGCAATATTGTTTAGAGGTATAAATGTTGATGTGCTTCTCCTAAGTCAAGATCAATGCTCAGAATAATAAAGATGCAATCACCTACACCTCACATATGTAGTCTGTATTACTGCACTAAATAGACAGAAAATCTATGCCGTATTCAAAAAAAAAAAAAAAGCCAACTGCTTTCCTCTGGGCCATGCGGGACCTAGTATTGTTCCTGACTGAACTCCATGGCAAACTTTCCCTTAAATCTAATTGCACTGGGCTTTGTTTCTGTGTGAAGTTGTACAGACAGTCTATGTCACTGAAAACAGTAGCCCCACTAAGCTGTACTTTCCTAGGTAAATAAAGTGCAAAGAAATCAAATGAAAACAAAGTAAGCAGCATAAAGCCACCCACCTAAGAGGCCCATGTTTCCAATAGCAGCCCAATTCATTAAACAGGCATGGGGACTTAGTAATTCTTTGCCTGATTACCCGCATTTGGGTTTACTGTTTTGTTTTTTTTCTGTGGACAACTTCATCGTTTTTTGTTTTTCAAAGCTGTGTTTTCATGTTCTTTTTGTTCAGCAACTGATGCCTTTTTTACCCCCTTGTTGAATAGCTCACCTAGGGGGAATAGCTTTTCTTTTACATTTTCCTTCCGGCTGAAATGAAAGTAAAGGCGTTTGTCGTTCAACACCTACAATAGCAAGTAACAGTTCTTGGAATTATCTCTGAAATGGCAATGGGTACTCACTTGCAACCTGGAAATGAAAACATCCCAGTTTTTTGCCTCATTGTTGGATGGAATCAGCCTTGCAGGATAGAGATTGCTTGTTCCCACCAGCTGACAGTGAAATGAATACTCTGCAGGAGCAGAGATGACAGAAACGTTAAATTTAGCGAACTTTTCTCCATCTTGTACAATCTCAACTGAATCCAAAGTGGACCAATTTCTAGCCGAGCCTGCATAGAAATTGTTGGTCATTAAAAACCTAGAAAGACAAGAGAGAGAAAAAAAATTCAAAATGACAGAAGGAAAAAGTTAATATTAATTTGATAAAGTACTGGTGGCAGATAAAGGTTCATTATTGCTAGCTGCAAACATCACAGTTGGTATCTTAGCTTGGCCTCCCATATCATTAAGATTGTTCATAAGTGAAGAGACTGTAAATATGTTTTTATTACTTCTTAGAGTTTCATCTCACAAGCACAGCTTTCCATAGCTGTGGCAGGCAAGGAGCAAATGCGATTTCATTCTTCAAGGGCCTCTGCCAATGCAGCATTTCATCAGTTACCAACAGTTTATAACCAGTGGAGCAGAACCTGAGAGACTGGCAGTAGGCCTGCAGTGGCTCTCAATAAACATTTTATGGGATTTTTTGAAAATTGCTTTTATGATAGGTACAGGCATGATAACCATTCTGATTTATCATTGCACTTCTTCCTTGGCTCAGATGCCTAAATGGCAATTCCTTTGCAAATGTCTGAATTTGCAGCAGAAGACAGAGTTTGCTCTCACTGGAAGGTGGGGAGGGGTCGTCAGCCCTAGTTTCCCAATTTGTAGTGGGTTTGGCACAAATATTTTCTCATTTTGAAAAGGTCTGTGTATGCGCTGTATTGCAGCAGCTTCCAGTAGTTTATAATAATGGGATTTATATATAGATAGTTCTACCACTGCAGTCTGAACATCTCCCAGATTTCTGAAACAGAAATAATTGAGAACATCCTGAAGTACATCCGGATCTTTTAAAGATCAGAACTATGTCCTAGTGTTTACCACATTTTACCCGGTTACTTTTAGGTATTCAAGTTATCTCATAAGGAAATTATAAACTTTTCTGCTTATTTAACATTGCTTAATACTTTAACCCTACTTGGTCTATGCGTGTATTGCTTTATATAGTTTGCTGAAGGGTTTTTCTGCTTCTTGATTACCACAAGGAATTTAGAAGTGGAATCTTTTCAGCAATAAGTAAGACTTGTTACAAAATGAAATATTCTGTCTATCCACAATGGGTAACACTGTATGTGGATTTTAAAATTTAGGGTAATAGATGCAATTATGACAGAGTTGAAAAATAAATAAAAATAAGCAGTTTGAAAAATACGACAGGTTTGAAAAATTAATGTGGCACAATATAGAATATTTTATGTTCAATAGGGTATAAGTATATAGAGGGAGAATATTCTCTGTTGTAGAATATTGCTTATTTGTTCAAATCAATTGCTTTCAGTAGCATGCCATCCACGCTACACAGAGTCTAAACTCAACAGAAAAATGCTCTGTAGAAGTAGTACACAAAATTTGACAAGTTAGGTTACTACAGTAACTGAGTCTTTTCTTTTTCTTTTTTCTTTTTTTTTGTCCTTTTAATAATCTCTGGGGTTTGACTTATATAACTTCATAATCCTCGAGAGTTTCAAAATGCTCAGAAGGAATCCTAGAACTCAAAGTGTCATTCAGGTGAGAAAAGGATGTTTTGTTTTATGGCATTCCTTATGTTTTGAGCCTAAACAGCTCTTTCCAGACAACATTCAGCTGCAAGCATCAGTGAAAAAGAAAAAAAATTGAATTTCATCTAGTACATGTTCACAAATATTTATGGAAAATATTCAATTGTTATAGTGATAAAGTTACAAAATTAGAAGATGTATTAGCCTAGATATTAATTTTTAGAAGAAAGGAATCTTTTCCTGATAAACAGCACAATCTGAACAGAATTTCCATGTTGTCTCAGTAGCAATGCTATAGGCACCAGCTGAAGGCCAGTTATAAGCACAGAGAAGTTTATGTAAATGTTTGTGCCAGCCACAGATACTGGGAGTGCTCTGTACTTTTGCTGAGAAGATAAGTGGTAAATAAGGAAATTCTTTGGAGACTTAACGATATGAACAAGCAAGTTTTATAAGACTATGTATGTAAGTACAGTCTAAAGCAATCTCCAAGAGAACACTGTCTCTTCCTGTTGCACCAAAGACCAAAATTTTATGCTACTTGCAGATTTATGAGAATTAAGATTCTAATTAATGAACTAGTTGAGCATGGTTAACTTACTAATACTGGTTTTTATCCTGAATTATTTTATTTACTTAATATTTTCTTAGATGAGTAGATAGCAAATAGAATGAGCACAATATAGCAAATGAATGACAAGGGGAGGAGAGATGACAAAGATTTTATTCGCAGTACTGAAAGTACCTTGGCTTTTATAGGAAATGCTGTGTTCATATTAAACATTAGAGCCAATACAGGAAGCAAACTTCCACACAGACATTAGGTACTTTACGTATTGAGGCACAAACAACTCCTGGTCATAGGCCAGACTCCCTTGTGCCAGATAACCATATGAACTCTAAATGCCACCACCTGTTACTGATCAACGTCTCATGTGGCTATTTATTACAAGGAGAGATATTTCTGGACAGGAAGCTAGCTGGAATGACTACAGTTTCAAAGATTCAAAGAGAAACATAACTGTTAGGTAAAAGACTTTAAAACATGGTTCTTGGGCCAATTCTATTCTATACATGCTATGAGCAACAACAACAGTCAAGTACTTATGAATGTAAGTGGGGGAAATACTAATGCTCTGCACTTCCATCCACTTTGACACCTTTTCCCAGAGAAGATGACAGACAGGTGCTTGAACAGCTGGACGTCATCAGCTGCTGAGAGAGCTGAGATGATGATTCTTCCAGCAAAAACAACTGCCTACTGCTCCTACCCCTGCTGCAGCAGTATTCACTTTTCTAAAACTAGCACTACCAGAAACACTCTACAACTGCTCCCTAACGGCTCACCTCTCAGTGGCAAGTGCAGGAGGATGAATGGGACTGCTGCTCTTGCTTGTGAGAGATACAGGGAGTTGGCAGCTGTTTGCATAGGGCGAAGCAGCTATTGCAGCTGTTAGTAGGAGGTGGGATATGACTAGCTGCTCAGCACGAGGTGATAGACTAGTGGTGGTAAGGGCAGGCTCTAGATCCAGATCATACTGCTAAATTAGAGCCTCTTACTGACGAATAAATTGAGCTATTCGAATGTAGTCCTCTCTGGTGTCACTTTGTCTTCAAGGGATGCTCCTCTACACCTAAGTAAATGGCCTTTATAGGGGAAAAAATGCAGTCATGGCTCTAAGCTCTGTTCCTTCCTGCCTCTTTGCTCTGCTTGTATCCTGTTTATTGAGGCAGACTGTAATCTTACCAAGGAGTCATCTTGAACAAGAAATGTAATCAAAGTGAACCAGAAAGGGAAAACAGAGGTTGTAATATATCTCTGTGGGTTTTAGAAGCTCTTGACAATAGACATGCTGAGATAAAAAAGGTGAATAGTGTCCTGAATCATGAAAAGATCAATGGATTGTTCTGGTTGTGTTGAGTATATCGCATTATTTGCATTATATGCCATCCGATATTGTACCATGGTAGCTAATACAGGTGTAAATGACACAATTGTCTCTTAAATCAAGGGATAATCCAACAGAAAACAGCAAAAATAACAAGGGGTGTCTTTAGCAGCAAGTTTTCTTTATAAAGGCTTCTGAGGTGTTGTGGGTTGATGTGAGCCAGCAGCCAAGCACCCATGTAGCTTCTTGCTCATTTCCCATCCCCAACAGGACAGGGGTGGAGAATAGAAAGAGCAAAAACAAGGAAACGTGTGGGTCAAGGTAAAGACAGCTTAATAAGTGAAGGGAAGAGGGAAAAAAGCAATACAGAACTGCTACAAAAGCAATCACTCTCTACCTCCCGCAAGCAGGCCAATGCACAGTCAATTGCCAAAGTCAAGGCGTTGCTGAAGCAATGACTACCCTGGAAGCCACCACCCACCTTCTTCCTCCATTCCATTTTTTTATTTCTATTTCTAAACACCTGTGTCATACATCAAAAATAATCAGTTTAGGCATTTTTGTGCCTAAATGCACTGAGAGGCTATTAAAAACCTGGATCACACCTAGTCCAAATAAATAAATCAAATTTGCCTGCAAAACACAGCCAGCCTATGCTGCTTTAATTACTCTCTGGGCATGACAGCAGTCAGGACTTCACCTACTCTCTTTTCAAGTCCTCACCTATTCTGGAGCCTGAGTTTCTTATCCCAGCTTCAGGGGCCGTTTATGCATTTTGGTATTTACTTATAATGTATTCAAGTAGAAGTACAGGACAAGAGAAACTTTATATTTCTGTCTTTACTACAATAGGCTTAAAGGATGTAAAAAAGTATTTCAGAATAAGAGAGAAAACATGAACCATTCACCTTTTGTGCTGGTGTTCTCTTTTAATTTACAGTCAGTCTGTCTGCAGAGTTGCTTCAAATTTCTTCTCTTCAGATGCACCTCAGATTCATGACCACATTAAAGTTTTCTCCCAATAATTAATTAAAATTATATGATTTTAACAGATGACTAAACATAAATCTGAATAATCCTGATTAAGTCTATATGCATGCACTAACATTGCATCTGATCTTTTTGTGCCTGCTGCAGAACTCAAAATCTAAGATAGGTGTTTCAACTGCCGAAGTACTTTGTTTTTATGGTAGCATCCTAAGGTTTGAAATTTGCTGTTGTATAGTTGAGCAAAACCTGTTGACTACTTTAAAGAAAACAACCCCTCTAAGATCTATCAGTTAACCTGGTAGCTAGTTTTGCAGCACAGTGTTGTGGTCCATAGGATTTTCAAGTGCTTTATGATTCATATTATTTTCTTGGAACTGTAATTTTACTACAAAGCATGGTATTATGCTGAGGATGGTCACATTCAGGACAAATGTAGAAAGCAACTAGATTCGTTCATACAGAAAGAGATTACAGGAGAGCAGCTAAGACCTGCACTAGTATGAGTAAAGAAGCAGAATGAGAATCTAGGGCCCTGTTTTGGTGGGTCTGTCTGTATGAGTGTGGGACAGGAGCAGCAGACAGTAGGCAGAGGAGCACCAGGGCAGCACTAAAGAAAGTGGTACTTTGTGACTTGGAGTAAAAATAAAGACACAACTTGGGCAGAGTCTTGGTTTGAGAACAGTAATTTTGCAATGGGATCCAAGGAAAATATTTCCTTAATTCCCCATGTTGTTCAGGGAAATGCATGCCCCTTTGATATTTTACACTATTGAAACCAAGAAATGCTTGACTGCCACCAAGGACAAGTCTCGAGGATCCTATACACAACTAACTACAATAGTCAAAAAAGTAAAAATACTATAATAACAGCAAACTTATCTGTACATTATGTTCTTTCACAAAGCTCTAGATGCTTGGGGGGGAGGGGAGATGTTAAATAACAAAGCATGTTTGGTTTTTTGCCACGTATCATGGGCTCTGATGGTGACTGCAAGTGTCTCTATGCACTCCAAATACAACTCCAAACACATCACTGACTCTCTTCAAAACAAGTCCTTCTGGGGGTCCTTTTACCTAAATGCAGAATGCCCTTCTGCATTTTAACTGCTGCTCCTGCTGCTGAGGAAAGAACTGAGGTTTGTGGACCAGCAGCGGTATGGCAGCCCTCGATCAGTAGCAGATGCTTTCCCCATCCCTAGAATCCACTAGTAAAAGCAACAGCTGCAAGTTCTCCCTTTGACTTTTCACCCCAAGTCTTCCCATTCTGTAACTTTTCTTCCCTCTTCTCATGGTAGGAGAATTGTGGTCTTGTTACCATCCATGGAGCCGAAAAATTACAGGTTTTTGCATCCCTCATTAGCCACAAGCTAGCTCTGACAGGCTACACTGGTAATCCATATTAGGACATATTAGGACAACGCTGGACATGCAAGCAGACTTCAGCTCCTAGAACTGTTCACAAATCACAGTTAGATTTCCCTGAGGCAGGATTTTGGTCTGATCCTATTAGCAAAGCAGGACGTTGCATATATCGGTACCTTACAGTAAGGCTCTTTGCCTACACCACTTTTTCAGAACTTTACCTGAGCATATTAATATATTCTCTATAAAAAGACTGTATCATTGTTCTCCTGTATAGTAACTCAGCAGAAAAGAAAGCAAATCATAATTTAAAAAACATGTTCAGTTAACTCTCCCTCTTTTTTTGCTCCTAATTTACAAACAGGCTTTGTACATCACAAAGATCTATTTAAAAATAAATCATAAGTTACCTTATCTCTAGGCTGCTGATTCCATTCACTGGCTTTGTGTATTTTAATGACAGTCTAAGAATAAGAAACAGATTTTTAATGTTAGAGTAGTCAGCTTTAATTAGATCATTGTGACATTTCAATCGGAGGGAATATTCTAAATCAATAGGCAATTACAAAAGTCATATAGCAAAGGTTCAGTACACAGAAAAATATGACAAAATATTTCTAGAGTTTTTTTTACCCAAGAGCAGGTGCTTCAAAGTAAAGGAAAACAGAGATCATGTTTCATTAATGCACTTCCAGCTGAATTACTACCTAGTAACTAGCAATACTCCCCTTCAAGGGAATTTTACAATAAAATTATGATCTCGTTAGTGCCAGTGGAGATTTCTGTGATGGTGAGATTGGGCACAGGGAAACCTGTTTGGACCAAATGTTAACAAACAAGGAAGTAAGGAATTAAAGAGGAAAAAAAATGTGAAAATAAGAGGCTACATCTGAACTATTTTTGTGGTCTTGACTCAATCTTTTCCTAGAATATCCAGTTTAGTATTTTTTATTTTGTGTGCTTTAGAAGAAGAAAATTAAATTCATATTACCTTGACATTGCACCATTTCTGATTAGTTTTTAGAATCACATGTATTATGATACAAAATTTCTTGTGCTACTCACGTTGTGTTGATGCCTGAGCACTCAGAGGAAGAAATATCCACATTCTGAGTTACAAATGTTGCATTTGTCAAATCTATAAAAACTGAACTGTTGGCTTTGAGGCTGAAATTACTAGCATAAAAAAGGATGCATATATCATTTCCAGTGGTCACAGTCAGAGGAGGATATGATAAACTGCCTTCTTCCTCGGTGGCCATTAATTGTCTTCTTAATTCCCCCACCACATTAGTTCTTCTAGAAATCTGGAATAACAGCACATTAACAATTCATCTTCTTTGTAAGAGATAATATCAGTTGAACACAGACCTTCACTGTTCTGTACCATGAGCACCCATCCTTCTTAAATCCTCAATCAACCTCAATATTTATTATTGTCTGTCTATTTAATTGGCAGTATGGAGGCTAATGGGGTGGTGTTAACCTGGGTTCCCATGGTCAGGTGTCCACATGTGAAAACAAGCACCACTGGTATTAGGCAAATTAACATAATGTTAATGCTGTTAACGCTGCGTTAAGATAGTTGCGTGCATTAGTGCTAACAGGTAAAATAATTCATTTTTTAAACAGATGAATATACAGAAATAAATTAACATTTTTTCTGCAATAAAATCACAAGAAAACTTCAGCTTGCCAGTTCAGTGACCTCCCCCATTAGTAAGAATAGCTGGTTTTGCACGCTTCATTTTTACAGGCATGAAAGCAGGCTATTTAACTAAAGTAGTGTTATATTTAGACTCTTATGATGGCTTCTGGAAAAAGAAGATCTATGCTCATTTGGCTGATGTGGTGAACTAGAAGAGACTTCACTGCATGTATACATTTGCTTTTAGGAGGTTTCCAGGAATTCCCTTTAACAGGTAATGCTTTTTTACAAATTTGTGCAGGGCACCCTTGGTAAAACAGCCCCATTGATATCAGTGGCAAAAGCTAGCTGACCTTATCACATGATAACTTAATCCTGTTGTTCGTGTCTTACTCTTCACTTCTTACTCTGTTCATATCTGGGCTACTCCATCTGTTTTTAAGACCCATGTCAGCTTTACAAGCTTGTATTCTACAAGTGGCCTCTGGCCTTGGATCACTTTGGGATACAAGAATGAGAGGCATCTTACCAGAACTATAATTATGTGGAGCTATTGCCTGGAACCATTTTTAACAGATTTAAAGACACACAAGGACCATTTTCCAGGCTGGAACAGAGGCTATAATATCACTTTATAACCTGCCTGTGGAGAGGAGCCCCAGAAGATTTTGTCACCTTAACGGCTGCTCCCTAAATGCGATTGGCCATCTGTTATTTACAACGCGTCTTTGCAGATACCTCATTCTACTAACAAAGCAGAATGGGCTGAGTTAAAAACCCTTGACTAAACACTCAAATGAAGATTGCGATCTTCCTTTCCCATACATGCATACTTTATGAATTTCTTTTTAATTCAGAGTAGTGCCTTTTCAAATACATCAGGATATGTATTATTTTAAATGAATACCATTTCCTTTAAAAGAAGAGTGTACAACAAAAGAAAATATTCAACTTTTGATATAAAACTTTTAATCTTCCCTTAGGCTCTCCTGAAATGTAATCATTTTATTTCGAACTGAGAGGACGAGCTGAAGTCTAAATTATATCCTGTCTAACAATTGACTTCACTATGTGGGCCCGGCATATCATCTAAAGAGGGCTTTAAAAACCACCTGCTAATAGCTGAAAACAAGGTTACATTGGAGATTGTGATTGGGTTAACTAGGGGGATTAGGTTTCAGTATCTTAAAATAAAAAGAAAGCTATTAGAATTTAATCTTGAGACTACAGCTTTACTTCTATTGCTCTGCTGCCAGTACTTGGTTGTGAGGCTCTCACATAAAGATTCCCTTTTGTCTCTGAAAAAGCACACGAACCGAAAGAGCATTTGCCTGTAAAGGAGGGATGTCAGGGACTAAGAAATCCACTACTTTCCCATGATTAAACCTATTTTAACAAATTTACACATGCTGAAGAAGGGAGGCAATACAGCTTCCCAAACACATTCTAAAAGCTGGCTTTGTGTCGGTCATATTTGTGGCTGAAAACACAGGCAGTCATGGACTGTGCAGCCCAGCAAGACCTTATCTGTACAGCTATAGGCAGGCAGGACGACTACACCAAACGGGAGCCTGAAAGTATCAGTTCTCTGGAGAAATGTCCTCCAAACAATTACAAGCCTGTATATTCATCCCTTCAGACTGAAGTTACCAGTGGGTAAGGTAATTTAGCACATTCAAAATCAGAAAGCATTACCTTACAGAGATTGAAGAAAATTTAATCTTGAGGCTGGAAGGGGGGATCTCTGAAACACCCCAACCTGGGATGCATCGGAGACCTGAAGACAGCAGTTACTCCTTCCCACCTGCGGTGGGAAGCGGAGAGCACCCCCAGTATGCCCCTGCCTCTCTGTTTCAGGCACATTTTCTTATTCTTTTGTTGCTGCACAAACATGAGCTTACTGAATTAAAATCATTCTTCCCATGCCATATATTTCATGCTAAACTATAAATGACAAGATACTTCCTTGAGAAATGGATTATATTTACATTGAATTCTTGTAAATCAAATTAGATTATTTAGGAACAATCCATAGTGGCAGTGTTGTCAATCACTAAACCATATTTTATTCTGTTCTTTAGTGCCCCCTTCACCTTTACCTAATATGAACTGTAGGATGTGTGAGTCACTGTCTTGTTCCTCTGGATTTATCAATGACATTTTTGATCTCAGATATGCAGGGAACAATCACAAGATCTGATTAAATGAGATACAGAAAAGAAAGGGTGCCATTTACATTGCCCTAGACCAGAATTGAACACTATAATTACTAACTGAATTACAGAAGTAGCCTGGACAAAATTCTTCCCTTTGATCTGTTTTGCAAGCCACCTAATTCAGAATCATCTCTCTTGGAAAGGAGAAAGACATCTGATCTGGCAACATTTTGATGCACCAACATACTGATCTTTTTCAAAGCAAACAGACCTTACATCCAAAATTATTCATTTGTTTTGTTGTTGTTGCTGGGGTTTTGTTGGCTGTTCCAAAATAGAATGGCTAGAGACAAGAAAAAAGATTGTGGGCCATTTTCTATATTTGAAATTGCAAACAAACATAAATCAAATGGTTGCAAACACATACAAGAAAAATAAAAAATACTGGGAAAATAAAATTTTCATTGGCTGAAATCATGAATGGTAATGAACCATAGCAACAGGCTACATTTCAGACTAGTTTCAATGTGGGATTTTTGGATATCAGTTCCACAGATGGTTATGCCTTCTTTTTCAGTCTTGTACTTCTTGACTTTTTTATTGCTATGTTTAGGTGTGCACATCAAGAATAAGAAAACTGTCCTGGTGGTGCTCGTTGCTCCTTTTCATTTCTAACAGTATGGATGTATGACCACATCCTCTCTGTGGAGTGGTTGCTCTTATTGTAACAGCTAGGGGAAAGGGAAGGTCTTGGTGTAGTTTCAGGGAGGCAAGGAGGATGAAGGGTCTACTCCCTTTCTCTTTTCAGGTTGTATCTTAGCCTAGTTCCTGTCTCCGTATTGTACTGTGCACTACAGTGCGTTCCCTGTATACACCCTACTTAGATGGCGAATGTTAATTTTTCCAGATCTAGTCATGACACAATTAAACCAGTTCTGGAATCACAAAACTACAGAAAAATCTTAGATTCTATTTTTTAAAAAGTGCAGTATAAGAACCAGATATTGCTTAATAGTATTAGACTTCACAAATGCAGAACAGAGCCTGAAAATATTTAGGGCATGCAGGTCAAAATGCAAAAGTTCAAAATCCATTGTGAAAGGGGAGGTCAAAGGATCCTTTTGGGTCACTTACAATGGCCTGAATCATGAGGTGTAATATCCAAGGAGGGGAGGGCAGGCACTGCAACTACTACCATAGCACCCCAAAGACAAATACTTGCTGCCTGAACTAGGTTTTGGTTTTGGTAGCTTGAACTGCATCTACCCACAATGTACCATCAGTAATTCTTTTGACAGGATACCAAGTTGACTGCCTGCTTGCATTTTCTCAATTCATTTTAATAGGGATCTTTACAAACTTGTTTTGTAAGATATAATTTTAAAATGACACTAGGAGGCTGCTGAGTGCAGGGGTGCTGCTCCCAGCAGAATGGCAGATCATGCTGCTTGCTGGGGTTTGGCTGTGGCTCATCAGAAGCCACTCAGCATTCACATTCAAGCCAAGTATCAGCACATTTCAAATCCATTTTCTGAAACTACCATTTCAGTTTCCATCCCACCCAAACAGGTCAGTTTTCCTCCATGTTTTCTAACTGATGTAGCTTTATGGCCTCACTATGGACTTCATCACCGCCCCCCTGCTAATACATCAGTTTTTCTGAAAGAGACTGTACCACAAATCTGTGATGCAGGCAATGGCTGTTTGTATCTCACTGCTAAAGGTCAAAAGTTTGTTAGGCAAGCATTAAAATTCAGTATAACCACAAAGATGTTCTTTGCAGTGTAAAGTTTATAAAACCGTGTGTATAGCAAGCAGAAAGAATGTATTTGATTGCACTTATATTTCATTCATCTATTGGTGCAAGGTTGTATCATAACTGTGCTTTGAGCAGTCAAAATTGAGCATATCAAGCAGAGTTACCAATTATCTCTGAGAGTTCGAATTGTTTACATTTTTATGATTTATACTGTTTTCTGGGTTTTGGTGGTTTGTTCCCCCTCTACGCTATCTTAAAATATAATTCAATTTTGGCCCTAGATTTGGTGAATCTCGCATTCCATAGAAACCTCAAGCAGTGTCCCTGTTTTGTTGAGGAGACTGGATTCGTCCTGGATTCATCCTCATACATCAGAGGGTCATGCTGCCATCCAGAGGGACCTTCACATGCTGGAGAAATGGACTGATGGAGACCTCATGATGTTCCACAAGAGGCAGTGGAATGTCCTTGCCTTGGGGAGGAACAACCCCAGGCACCAGTACACACTGGGGGACAATTGGCTGGAAAGCAGCTTTGCTGAAAAGGACCTAGGGATCCTGGTGGATACTAAATTGAATAATGTGACAAAGGAGACTAATGGTAACCTGGGCTGCACTAGATAAAGTGTTACCATAAATTCGAAGGTAGGTGATCCTTCCCCTCTACTCAGCACTGGTGAGGCCACACCTGGAGTTCCAGGTCCAGTGCTGGGTTCCTCAATACAAGAGAGACATGGACGTACTGGAGAGAGTCCAACAAAGGGCCACAAGGATGAGGAAAGGTCTAAAGTCTCTCTCCTGTGTGGAAAGGCTGAGAGAGCTGGGACTGTTTAGCCTAGAGAAGAGAAGGCTCAAGGCAGGGATGTCATGGGTGTGTATAATTACCAGAATGGAGATGGTAAATAAGATGAAGCCAGACTTTTTTCAGTCGTTGCCAGTGACGGGACCAGAGGCAATGGGCATGAACAGAAACACAGGAGATTCCATCTGAACATAAGGAAACTTTTTCTACTGTAAGGGTGACTGAGAACTGGCAGAGGTTGCCCAAAGAAGTTGTGGAGTCTCCTTCTTCAGAGATGTTAGAAGTCCAACTGGACATGGTACTGGGCAACTGGCTCTAAGTGGCCCTTGTTTGAACAGGAAGGTTGGACTAGATGACCTGCAGAGGTCACTTCCAACCTCAATTATTCTATGATTCTGTGTGATTCTGTCCTAAGTCATTTAAAGATCTAGACCTCAGCATGACCTGAGCAGGATGCAGGATGAGGAAGTGTTCTTCATCACAATGGTCAAAGCCTAGATTCCCAGTTTTCAAAAGATATAGAAGCCCAGTTGGGTTAGGAAGCATTTTCCTGCATACTAAGTGAACTACATATATTTTACATACTACTTTTTCCAAGTCCTATTGTTTGAATTAATTTATCAATACAAGATGTGAACCATGTCTGTCCATCAACTACAAAGATATGAAATTAGGTGTAGTATTAAAAAACCCCACTGATTTGGAGTAGCACAAAATTTCAAGTTCAAATTCAAATGCAAGCTTTGATGCAGTCTTTTGTGGTCTGTTGCAAAGGATCTTGCCTACCTGCAATTAATTTTGACTGTTATTCTTTTTAACTAAAACTAACAGAGACAAAATTTGTGCTCTGCAGCAACTGAACCCAGAGGATGTTTAAACTGTATTTTCCACGAGAACGGTTTGTAGGGTGACTTGGTTATACTCAGAATCCCACAAACATTTCCAGTGGAGATGCTTAGCTTATCAGGAATTACCAGAAGCTCATTAGAATACACCATTCTTGCTCATTTACCTGTCTCATTCAAGGTGGTAGGTTATCACAACTTCAAGGTAGTTTTCAGAATTTGGAATTTCTGTTCATACTAAATAACCTGAAATTTTATAACTTGCATATGATACAGTAAAACATATCTAAAGACGGCACAAATCCCAAGTAAATGCACTTGTAGCTGTTATCAGAACCAGAATTCAATTTCTGAAATTGTTCTTTCCTTCCACATTAATTCTCTTTAGCGCAAACAGCATGAGGTAAAACTACAATATGGCTTTCAAGGGAAACAAAGTGGGTAAAATGTGCATTGAGTACTTGATTCAGGAAAATTTAGAAATCTTGTTTAGAAAAATCAATTTTTGTATGTATGTATAAACTGCAGTAAGCTCTTTGGATTGTGATAGCCAAGCCCTTACATTTTTTACTCAGACATATTTCCTGTCAATATTAATTAATTTTTTCCTAAGTAGAAATTTTAAACTGACCAGAATCACCAGTCTATGCAGAAAAGGCAAGCAGGTATGTAACGCGCTTTTCTTCAGTGAAACACAAAATAGAAAATCTGTCCTAAATTATAAGCAAAGAGAGAAACATGCTTTAGAATAAAAATAATCTAATTCAAAATCCATGCACAATTGAATTATGACAACACTTGCCATAAGTATGGACTTGATACCTGTATTGCTCACATATATATGTGCATTCACACATACAAACATACAGAAAAAGTAGAATGGAAATATACTCAGAAGTGGAGAATTTGTCAGAAATTTCACTCTTTTCCCTGCTGACCACATGGATCTACAGGTAGATCCAGATGGATAAGGCAGATCTGAGGGCATTTACAAGAGGACAGAGAGAAGGAGCTTGAAGTGGTCATACTTAAAAGCACACACAAAGAAAAATGGTTTCAAAGCAGGATTAAATTTGCTTAATTAGCAAATTCAGCAAATAAGATTGCTGAAACCGGAACGGACTCCTCACAAAAGAAATGGAAATGAACCTTCCAGAAAATGCTCTCCTTCTTAACACTATACTTTCTCCTTTTCACTTCCACTTCAGCAGTTGGTAGGGAATCATTAGGCCACTGCTTGCTACACACTGAAGAGAGTTCTATGCTATTTCACGCATTTGTAAAGCAACTGTAAGCCTGACCAAGACATCAGAATAAATGTCAAAAGCATGATATTTTGCCCAGAGGAATCCTTCACCTCTTTTTCCCTTCTTTATTAATATTCTGATAAAGCAGGATAAAAAGAATGCACAGAAATGAGGTACATTGCATCAATAACAATCATTTATTTACAATGATTACTATCGTTTTAGTGCTCTGCAGGATATATGACCAAGCTTACTAGCTCACATTATTATCTGATGGCTCCCCTGTTCCAATCATCCATACTTCTACCAGCAAGCCAAATGGCTTGGGAACGTGACACTCAGCTCCTGCCTGGTGTTCTGCATCTCCCAGGGTTTTTCACAAAAGCAAGGCTGGGACACAAATGTTAAAGTCAAAATATCTCACTGTAAGAGATAATGATCTCACTGTAAAAGATAATGTTCTCTTTTATAATTAATAGTACTGTTATGACTTGTGGAGACTGCCCAAGTCATGACCAAGCACTTGGAGATCTTTTGTTAGAAGGGACAGTAAAACTGCAGTATTTATTATACTGCTCAGTTCACTGGCCTGTGTAGACCCAATCTGCAGTGCCAGCTTGTATGTTTATGGCTAGATGTGTTTTTTCACACGCCTGTCCTCTTGCAGCGCTGGGCTGTACAAGAGACCTCTTGACTGTCATTTACAGCGAATGTGACTACTCTGTGCAACGGAATATGGTGCAGAGAGGAGTGAGTTAGCAGGATCCATGCCAGTGACAGAACCCAGAGCATATCCATAAATGCCACAGTAGTGCTAATTTTCTGAAGAAGATTATGATATTTCCTGTTATTTTCTCGCTCCAACTTTTCATGGATTTTTATACCAAACTTTTTAAGCTAACTTAAGGAAGAACAGAAATTGGCCTATAAAAAGGTCTTGATTTTAGAAAGTAAAACAAAATATGTGTAAGCTGGAGTAGCAGGGGAAGGAGCTGCTACACTTAATTCTCCACCTTAAATTTCACTTAGGACAAATAACCCAAATACAATTATTCCAATGGAAACAATGTCATGGTCATCTATCAGATTGTTAAAACTCATTTACATCCTTTTAGCTAATCAGATTTTTCAATCTAATACACAAAAGGGAAAAATAAGATGTATTAAGAACTTGCATTGTAAAACAGAATTAATCCTGAAAGGAATCTACCAGACATATCATTGAAGGAGTACTCACTCATGGCAATCTCCCCAGCTTTTAACATTAGATTTTGGGCCCTGTTTCAGGCAATTCTGCCATAAAGATAAAAGAAGCTACAGATTTTACATAATTTTTAGACTGCTAAGGGGAATACCCACTCCAGCAGGCTTTTCCCCATCCATATGTGGAATCGAAGTTGCCATGGGAGATGTGAAAAAGGATGAGGAGCCTCGGCTGCAATGAGAGGAAACAGATATGTAGTGAAGGTTGGACTGAGGTTATATAGGGGTCTGGTGGGTTACCTAATTGAAAAATGCAGCGGGGGCCAAATGGTGTTACTCAGTGCCAGGAAAGTTGCCCACGCTGTTTGTCACGGATGTAGGCTAGTCACAGGGGGATTAAAAATCTGAAGATCCATAAAAGTCTCCCTCCCTCCACTTAATACTTTGATCCTGTAGCACTTTGGAGGACTAATCTGCAAAACTGGGGAGCCTTTCTCCTCTTTTTTCTTAACTTGAAGAAAGAGATGTGGACACAATAACAGTATTACATATTGCACTTAAATCTTTTTATTGATACTTCAAGTAAATTAATTTTTAACTTTAAGAAGTTACAGATTATTCTTACAATGCCTCATGTCTATCTGTTATAAATGACAGTCTGAATACCAATATGTTTTTCAGATGGTCATATTCTCCCTGTAAAAATACCGTGTACAGTGTGACAACACCGTTCTTTGATTTCAGCACCTCCATCTGTGTGAGACAAGTCTTTTGGAGAAAACACAGAAAGTCAGAACTCGCACTGCAGGAACTTTTGAGGGGAGTCTGGCACTGTCTTCCTAGTTTTGCTGAATCAAAAGGCAAAGGCCAATAATTCTAGCAAACTGGATCTATTTGACAGGGAAGTTAAAACAATTGTTCTTTTCCCAGAAAAATCAATAAAAAGGTGCTTACCTTCTACTCTGCTTTCTTGCACTCACTATCCACTTAGTTTTTCTGACAGTAGTGTATGTAAGCTAAAAGGTATATATACAAATGAAAACCACATCAGAAAGTCTAGACAAAGGTAATCTTAGAAATAACATCCATGCACTTTCGAAGATTACCATGCTTTCTTTTCTCCATAAAGCTTTTTTCCCCTTCCAAGTTTGTCTCAAAATAGACTTATTTCCACCAAAGCCTAGTTAACCCTTCTAGTTAACACACCTCAGCCAATGTAATCAATCGCAATGTCATAATTTCCTTCATCTCCTACCAGTTTCTAGCCCACCAACTAAACCAAAATGAGAGCAAAGCATGCAGCCTTTGCCATCAGTTAGGTGTAACTGCCACCCCTGTGGGTGGTCACTACTGACCCTTGCCATGATGCTTTGATATTAAACTCTGAAAAACTGAACTTTATAAGGTGAGGCGTATTAGAAAACAAAGACCAACTTCCTTCCAGCATGCCTGTGGGAGTGCTTTAGCAACCTGATGCCTATTGCTGTTCCTAACCCATAGCCAAGCTTCCCTTGCCAGGTAATGGCAAGCCTGGCTGGGGATTTGTTCAACCACAATCAGTTGCTCCTGTTGGCAGTTCAGATCCTGAGAAAAATTGTAGAGCAGTAGAAAGGAATATAATCAGGATCATAGGGAAGTCAGATACTGGGGAAGAGGAAGGAGTTTTCAACAGGGAGGAGGTAAAGAGGGATTTAACATTCCCCTTGCAAAAGCTCTGCTCAGTGTAAGGCACAAACCTTCCTTATTCTGTTCCATGACTTTGCAAGTGATTCAGCTGAAAGCCCCAGAGGTATCTAACTGTTAGAATACTTGGGGCTTAACTTTCACACTGTAGTGCACTAAAATGCAGAATGATGCTTTTTATGATTCATTAAATATCTGCCTGTGAAGTCACTCAATCATTTGGGCTAAACCAGAAATCCCGTGACAGAAGAACAGCTGCAGTGTTTCAATAAAATTGTAAACATTGAGGTTTTAGTAAAGTGACAAGGACAGAACAAGAACAAAATATGCCATGCAACGTCAAATCTGATGTCAGGCACCACTTTATGTATGGCTTTTATAGCAATGCTTCCATTAACAAATTTAGAAGAGGCTTGTAGCATTTTGGCAGGAGAAGGACAGATTTCTTGCCTTTTTTTTATAGGGGGTGTGCCTACCAGTGACACTAAGGACATACGTCATACAACACTCCAGTAATAGAGATCCCCATGCTAGGCTGGCATCAGCTGGTAAGCCTACATGGATCAGTACAGTGCTATGATACTAGGTTGGATCCCAGAAGAAACAAAGCCTTGTCAATCTCATGCCGGGCAAATTTGCCTCTTCTTTTACAGCATCCCAGTACCCCACCAGGCCAACAGTCTGTGCATTTATGGCCATACCACCCTGACAACACCCAGTCTTGTCTGGATTCACTGGTGAGTCCCAGAGGCTTCCCACCATTGCCTTTGCGTCTGCTGTAGTCTGGCTGGTGCTAACACAGGTGACTGCATGGGGATCTGACTGTACAGGGCTATTTCCTCATAAGATATTGGCGCCACAAGTTTTTATAAGTAGTTAATTTTCTAATTTGACAACTTTCTAAAAAGTTTGGCAACTTTCTAAATTGAAGGTGATTGAAATCAGGTTCAATTTATAGTTGTTAGCTACAACAGATGGGGTAATATGGTCCTTGCAAAGAAATAAGATCTGTATTTCAATACACAAATACTCCCATAACAGTCTGTCGACATTTTATTAACACCCTGACCTAGTTCTTTGTTTCATCTGCTAAAGCTCTAATGTGCAATCTTTGTGAACAAAAGCTTGCGTGCAATTCCAGGTTAACGGATTTTTATGGAAAAGCCTGCAGGATTTAATAAAAGTAACTGTTAGAGAGAATGTTTGAGTAGATCTATCCATCACTAAAGCAAGGATATATTTCTCTGTTAAGGTCATAAATATGCTTGAAAATCACACAAAGATTTATCCTCTATCCTAATCTTAGAGACATGTATGCTGTATTTATGAGTTTAATGACTGCATATGCACAATGGATATGTATGAATAATGATAGCCCTTCTTTTCTGTTTCAAATGGCAGAAAATCATTAGCTGATGGCTTTGAACAGTCTAATGCTTCAGGGGATCACAGGTGGGGTAAGACTTCGAAAGTGGAGAAAAACACAACCACTACGTGCACAAATATGGCAGATACAGAACTGCACAGCAGAATGCCTTCCTACCACAAAACAATTAATTTCTAAAATTGAAACATTTTGTGGCACTACACAGAGTGAAAAGAAAGATAGAATATGATATGCCAGTTGAAACTAATATGAAATAATCCAGACGTCTTCTAACTATTCTTAACTGTGTTACAGATTGGATGCACTAAATCTTCCCAGGATCAGGAATCTGCATTTTACAGATTTTTGGCAAATTTTTATGTCATGTGTTGGTAAAGTGCGTCTTTGTTCCTCTAACAGCTATTCTTTTAGCACAGACAATAGAGGCTGCTCTAGAAATCAAATAGTGCAGGATGTAAATGCTTTTGCCAGTGCATGGGGCATCTGTGTGGTTTTACCAGCTTTATTCATTTAATTCCCTTTAGAGGGAAGGAAGACAAGAAGTACTGCAGGTATATGTTTAGGGCAAGGTTGCTCTGACCACAGGCTCATTTGCAGTTTCTAAGCCTTTGCATCCCCCAAATGGGAATGTATGTCTGCCTCTGAAAAAGGTCACGCCTATGGGCTTTGGTGTACAGAGAACGTGCTGAAGAAACAGGTCTCTTCTCACCAGCACCGATGAATGGGGAAAGGATTCAGAGTTCTCAGAGGCAACTTGCAGATCTTTAATTACAGGGATCTTGAGAATGAAACCTATTTCACCACACTCAAAGTAGGGAAAACTGCCCCAAGCTTGGGGTTTTACCTGCCCGATTTCCAGCTGAGCTTCCTTTAGTGGAGCTTTGTTTAGTCTGTTGGCTGCCTCTTCTGGCTCATGGTCTTCAGTTAAATAAGTTACTTATTAGATTTCACATTCCTGTTCTAGAGAAATGCTGTCTCAATATCCCAACCTTCCACTGACAAGACACAAGACAGCTAAACTGCGTGAGAGCAAAGGTCCACATACCTCACTGCCAGTGCTACTGATAGTAACTGGCAGCTAAAAACAAGAAAATGGTAAATACAAACAATATTTGTCCCAGGTTACCCTCCTTGATTTCTGTAATCTTTGGGTTAGAAACCTCCAGATAAACATTCAAATGCATGTGTAATAGGATTTTCTTTCCTATCCTTCCTTCCCATCCTTCCTTCCTATCTTTATTCCATTAGTTCACCAAAACACTGAAATCCATGTGCTTTTGTCACCCCAAAATTGTTTATTTTGTTTCTTTAAAGGTATTTGGTGCTTCTGAATTCCTGTGTTATGGTCTGTGAGCGGTGATAATTGTGAATACTGGCCGAGACAGTGAGCAATTATTTCCTGTTTAACCCTTCCGTGTTATTGATGTTTTTATTTACTATTTCCCTCTGGAATTGTCACTTTTCCTAGCTAAAATATTTTAATCTCTTATCTCTACTGTATCTCTTTGGAGATGGGATGGCCAATATCACACACACTATTCCACTGACTTGTATTCACTAAGGGCTTAGAGAACTAATTGACTCTTGCTGCTTTGCCCTTGTCCTTTCCAAATGATTGGTAACACTGCTCACTATTCATCCCACTGCTGACTGCTGGGATGTTCCAAAAGATCTACCCACGGCCACACTGTGAGAAACAGCAACCACTCAACGCAGTGTAATATGCATATGTAAGGTTTTCTTTATGTGTGTTACTTCCTTCACACTGGATTTCAGCTGTCATTTTATCACCCCGTAACGCAGTGCTGTGAGTGGTTTCTCCAGCTTGTCAATACATCAGCAAACTTTGGCACCTTCAGATTTCAGTCCCCTTTCCATACTAACAACGACTCTGTTGAACAGCGTAGGTAACAACATCAATCCTCACGGAGTTCTACGGGTAATCACTCTCCACTGTAAACACCAAGCCTTTGTTTTTTATCCTTTGTTTCCTACCTTTATTTTTTTCATTTTTGTCCAAAAATAATTTCACTTTTTAAGCTTTTTTTTACTGTAGCAACAGGATTTAATGCCTCTCAAAGAACACTGAATCCATGTTGTATTTTCTTCATATATCCACATATTCTCTACTTTATTTTTAACCAGTTTTGTCAGTACAGAAGATAGGTTTCCTGGTTGTGTTTCTTCAGAAATAGAGAACCTCTTTTCAAACCCCATGTTATACTTGTCACTTCCTGCTCTTCTGGAGTTAAGGCCAAACTAATATATAATTTTTATATATACATATATATTATATAAATTATGATTTATAAGTTGTATATTAGAAATCATGACAATTGATAGTTTGGCAGTTTGTTATCTCATTTTACTTAAAACTTGGGTAAAAATTATCTGACCTTGGTGATATGATACTATTCATTTTACTGATTTATTCTGAAATCTCTTCTACTACTACCTCAGTAACAAAAAAAGTTTTTGAGGCTTGATGACTACTGAAAAAGTCTTTGAAGTGAGAACTTCTCTATGTTCCACCACAGAGATGATCAACACACAGACTCACTTGGCTTTGTGTTGTCACTCATTTTTCAGAGTTCCTCTTTTTTATTATGCTCTCTGAACAAATTCCTGTCTAATGTGTTTTTATTAATCTTTTTATTAGTCTTTTGCACATTACTCCTCTGAATCTCTTTAAGTCTGCCATATGATTTTGCACTGAAATTGCAAGAATTTATATTCCTTTTAATTTTCTGAATGCATACAGGGCTTTGCTTTTTGAAGCATGGCTTTATTACTTTTAATAGTCTCACCTCTTCCACTCTCTTGTTTAGTTATGACACAGTCTGGGATGCTTCCATGTGGGGAGGAGGGTGAGGGAAAAGAAGCAGTCTTTCAAAAATGTATTTTGACATATAGTTTGAGCTTTTAATAGATTGTATTTAAACAGTTTACATTCCATCTAGAGTGTCAGTCAACATAATTAGTGAAGCTTACCGGGCAGTTCACCAAAACACAGATACATGGATCATTTCAATCTTTAGGTTAAACTCGTATCACTTGGATGCTATATGCGGCCTCAGTCTGCAAAGACTCTGCTCCTAGAATAGGACTCTAGAATTCCCAGAATACTTATCTTTGTCTCCTTGAATCCAAACTTTGTTTAAGATACAATGGCAGTCCTTTACAGATCTATTCTGTCGCTCTAATAAATTTTTTACCTTGGCATTTGCCTTCCAGCACATTTTTAGCATGCCTATCAACATGCCATATTGATATGCTTCTTTACAGTTATGCATTCCATCTATTATATCCTATTTTATAATTGTATCTTAATTTTTATCTGAATTATCATGTTTATGACCTCTGCCTAAATATGACTATATTTTTAAGAGTATTCTTTGAAGTTTTTATACCTGCATTTTACCATTTTCTGTTGTCTCCTAAGACAGAATTAATCCTCACCTCTGTCACACTCCACCATTGCTCCGCCACCTCAGTTCTCCTGGTCCTTAGTTTTAAATGCAAAATAAATACAACTTTCTATTTTGGTGTATATCGAACACCTGTATAGGTTTCATCTATGCCTTAAAAAGTTAGATAGCTTCTGAAAATAAAAATATTGTTCTGATTAGGAAAGAATAATAGTTTAGTTCCGTGCTGCCCTTCATTTCCCAGCGAAGTCAATAAGCATGTATATATAAAACATAAATATAAAATGAAAGTTAAAGTTGCAAAAATGTTTGAAGTAATTGAATATTAATGCCATAGTGCAAAGTCTAGGGTTAAAGGTATAACACTAGTTTTCAGATATTTCCCTGAACTCTCCACTGACACATGGAATGAATCATAGAGAATTGCTAGCAAGCATTTCTCACACCCTTAGCATTCAATTTCTGAGCTAATTTGGCTAAATGTTTATTCATTTTTTTCCTCTACAGTGACACGTAACTAGCTTCAACCAGCCCTAAGCAGTTTTTTTTTAATTATTTAAAAAGATTCTACCTCTAGTAAACAAAAAAACCCTGAGTTAGCTAGGAAATAATTAAGTGTATAAACTTCATCTACATATTAAAATTTATTTTTTTATTATAATGACATTTTTTAAGTGGAGAGAGGACTAAAGGATGAGGAATTCCTGTGGTTTCTTCTTTTAGGCTGCAAGAACTGATGTTTTATTATACTATGTCAAACTACAGTTGCTCCTTCAAATGTAAAAATACAAGAGTAAGTGAATAAGGCAATTCCTATATTCAAGGATGCATAAGGATGTTAACCCTACAACCCCAACTCCTACAAATGGCATTAAAAGCATTTTTCTAATATTTGGTTCATGGGGAAGCTCCCACTGCATAATGTTTGAGTATATTAAATTGTTAAAAGTATTCCATTAATCAGAAGCTGTGAAGTCAGTGCTGTGGCTGTTACAGAGTTTAGTCTCCTCGTAACGGTGAGATGTGCTGGTTTGGGCTGGGATAAAGTTAATTTTCTTCATAGTAGCTAGTGTGGGGCTATGTTTTGGATTTGTGCTGAAAATAGTGTTAATAAGACAAGGATGTTTTCATTACTGCTGAGCAGTGCTTACACAGAGTCAAGGCCTTTGCTGCTTCTTACCCCACCCCACCAGCGAGTGGGCTGGGGGTGCACAAGAAGCTGGGAGGGGGCACAGCCAGGACAGCTGACCCCAACTGACCAAAGGAATATTCCACACCATATGACATTATGCTCAGTATATAAAACTGGGGAAAGAAGAAGGAAGGGGGGGGCGTTCGGAGTGATGGCGTTTGTCTTCCCAAGTAACCATTATGTGTGATGGAGCCCTGCTTTCCTGGAGACGGCTGAACACCTGCCTGCCCATGGGAAGGAGTGAGTGAATTCCTTGTTTTGCTTTGCTTGCATGTGTGGCTTTTGCTTTACCTGTTAAACTGTCTTTATCTCAACCCATGAGTTTTCTCACTGTTACTCTTCTGATTGTCTCCCCCATCCCACTGCGAGGGGAGTGAGCGAGCGGCTGCGTGGGGTTTGGTTGCCGGCTGGGGTTAAACCATGACATAGTCAACAAAAAAGAGAGGAGCTGGATGTAAGTGGAAGATGCAGCACTGCAAAATGTAATGCATTTTTAAAAATGCATTAGGCAGAAGGCAGAAGGCAGAAACAAAATGCAACCACAAGCACTTGTCAAAGATAAAGCCTTTTCATGCTCTTTTCAGCTGGAGTGCACATCAATAGAACGTGAGGATCAATACCTTCAGGACACACTTTTGAAGAGTCAAATGCAACCACTTGTGCTGCAGATGCCCATGTTACTTATGGCCGAATAAAGTTCCTATAGCTCATATTGCTTGGCTCTGAGTGGGATCAAAGACCCAACACACTTATACATGAACTAAAGCAGACAGCTTGTAGAATGAAGCAGTCAAAAGCCCATGGTAGCTGAAGTGCTCTGAAAATGTGGAGGCAGTAGAGAAGGTTTAAACAGCACTTCACAATGCATCTGTAAAAAGTGGAGTCAGCAAAATGAATATTGGCTGGGAAGTAGCTATAAATCTCCTTTTGGCAATCTGTGGTTCCTCAGCATTCAATCTAACTGGGAAGAGATAACAACTATAAAGCTGTCTTGCAGAAGTTTCAGAGGCAAACTTGTAAAAATGTGACATGGACATCATGAGGATCTGAAGGATGGGAAACATGAGATTTATGATTTGAGGCATATCTACTTTTCAATAACTGCAGCCTTTTTAACCTCTTCAATTCCAACAGCACAGGTGAAATTATGCATTACAACGACAAGCCAAGAAATCTAATTATCTGCAAGCACAAGTGTGTGGGGGTGTGTGTGACTTTGATCATGGTCCCCAAGAACACAAAAAATCATACATTCATAAGAACTCCTGATGCAAGAGTGGAACAAGGACTGCAGAGGGGTTTGGTTCTCCTGAAGAAAAATAAGCTGCCAAATGAGTTTCAAGGGGGAGAAAGGTCTTGTCAGAAGAGTCCTCAGTTCTTGGGGTAGGTTTCTGGTTTTTAATGGAAAAGAAGATGAGAAATGTTGAGTGAGAGTTGTCTGACTAGATGTATATGTTGAGATCTGATCTAAGCATTGGGACTGCCTTTATGGTTATCAGAGACAAAGGAGATTACAAAGGGTGAGTTTCATCTCATCCTGCAGCAGTCCCCTACAAAGTAGGTCAGAAAGACTATACCCTAAAAGGCCTTTGGTTGTAAAGAGAACTGTGGTTGATGGCTTCAGATGTAGATATTTACACTTTACTTGCCCAGAAGTAGGTGATACAAATCATTCTGTCAGTGTCAGCCCAACCCAGCCAGGCCTCAAAGGCCTTTTAGAACAAGAGTTGCAAGACATGGCAGTTGCCTTGTTGGAGGAAGGCAGATCTTTTCAACACGATGGGATATCCAGAGGAATCATCAACAGGTTAGTGAAACCATTTCAAGTAGTCCACTGAACAGCCTCTGTTTCACGGTCTTAATTTTGTCTCCCAGCTTCAAATTTGGAAATTGGAACAGAACAAGAACGAGCCTGAATAAATCTCCATCTTGCATTGGGGCTATTAACTGGTAACTACGGTAGCCTAAAGGGTTCTGTGGCTGCACTAACTAAACAGCGCTTTTTCATCAAATCAGAGAAGAGACTCAATCATAGGGGAGTTTTTCTTTCTGTCTCATTAATTCACTTTCTGTGAAGCCAATACCACTCTGGAATCTTTTCCAATATATACATTTCTCACATTTATTTTTCTGTGCTTGAAGCAATGGAAGAATGTGTGAATATAACAAGATGATACTATGAAGCCATTAAGTGCCCAACAGCAAGGGGGTAGAGCTATTGGGAGAGAAGTATCTCATAGCCCCAGTGTTTGGGAGCTTCACTGAATAAAGTTAATTTATCTGATCAGAAGGAGCTGTCTGTCTTTTTTTGTGTGTGTCATGCTTACAGCTCATTTCCTTCATCAAGGAGACAAAGTCAACTTAGTAAATGCAAATCTTTCATACTGAATGATTGCTATTGATTTTCGTATGTACTAAGCAATGTAAACTCTTTTCCCATATGATCAAAGCCTTTCACCTCTCATATATAGTGATCTTGCTTATCACTGGGGAGTGACCCTGTAACTTCTAGATCATGGAATATAGTCTTTATAGCTTAAGGTAAGGGAGTCAGTCGTTTAGCTTAAGGCTACAAAGCTGTTCACATCTCATGTAGTTCAAGCACAGCCAAAGATATGCAATACATATTTAGAAGAGGTTACATGCAAATGTACAGACTGACGAACCCTCAGAGGTACCTTCCATTTTGCCCTTTCTAGCTCTGTACAAAAGCTGATAACCTTGAACGCACTGAAATAATTTAAAGTTATTGTGGGGGAAAAAATATGCTTCAAATGGTTTCATATGGCATCGAATGTAAGGAATTAAAAAAAGTTTAAATTGCTTATTTTTAAAAAATGCAGAACATCTTAAAATGCATTGCTTTAATTATTTAAAAGTGCTCCAGTTGCTCAGACTAAGTCACTTTAATTTAGAAAACCTGCTGAAATATGCATAGATTTTAAATTCAACAAACTTTTAAAGTTGCTAAAAAAAATTCCTTCTCTTGAAACCAATTCTTTCATTAATTAAAAATATTTTTCATTCCAATTGTTCTAAATGCAATTTGCAGCTAAGAATGCCCATGTCCCTTTGATTTCAAACAGTAAAAAGCCACTATAACTATATCATCTTTATTTTTATTTTAGGTCTTTCTTAAAAAAATAATGCAGTATTTTACAAAAAGGGAAGATCAAAAGTCTTGGACTCACGTCCTCTCCTTTACCACAAGAAACATACAGCACAGAGAATATCAACATGAGTTTCCTCATGCTGCTCTGTCTTTGTATTCTAACTCAGGTTTTCTTCAGTAGAACTAGCCTTTTTCCTAGAGTTTGAAGGGACTATTCTGATCACCTTGTTGGACAGCCAGAGGTTCAAGATCCTACCTCCCTGCAACAACCCAGATAATCTCTGATCAGGCATAGAACGCTTTGGGGGGGCTCATCTGCTTCTGGCTTAAAAAACATTTCTGAAGTGCAGTCAAGTTTCCTCTTAATCTTCTTTTGGATAAGCTAACGGGACTTCCCTCCATACCCATTTAAAACAGGTTTTCTAGGTTTCTTGTGTTAAGAACAGTTGTGAATTTTTGTTACTGTTCATTCCTGAAAATCCTCCAGCTTCTCAAGATCCTGTCTGTAGTGCTCACACTAGATCTAGGCAATCCCACTAATGGCTTTCCTGTTGCCTAAATCAAGGAAATTTTATCTTCTGTATTTTCAAACAACGTTATCTTGAGTTTGAATTAAAATTCAAATTAAGCTAAACATCATATTAGGAGCTCATATTTGTTATCATTGGAACAGAGAGACATGTTTCTTTCAAAGTTGCTGATTTTTAAGATACAGCCCATCCCTCATATACCTCTCTCCTTAGTGGGAACGGTGTTCTGTTTCCCTCAAGGCATGACAGTCTGCATTGAAACTGAAATTTTAATATTTCTTGATTACAGCCTGTATGCCAGACAAAACAGATCACTGCAAAAATAACCACTCTGCATTGCTACTTACTGCTGACATAATATGATGTGATCTATAAATGACGTTCTGACTATCATCAAGGGTGAAAACTTTACGTTCTAATTGTAAATACCAATTATTGACTAAAAGGAATGAAAAAAAGTTAATTTAAAATGGATACGTTAGTAGCCTTCAGTTAATTAACACACTGAGAAGCTCAGTAAGGTTTCACATAGAATTTACTATAAAACCATTAGAGTTAAATGGAAAAAAACCTAAAATTACAGTTCTTAAAAATAATAACAAGTTCTAAAGACAATGGCAGAGTTATGGTCTCCAGAACAGTAAAACTTTAATAGTTATGTGATATAGCTATTGCATGTGAAAATTCATGCAACAATTTGTGGTCAGAACTCCACATAATACAGATTGCTTCCTTGTTAATCTTGAAAATAATCTATAGCATTCCTCTGCAAACATTAAGTTGTTAGATGCCAAAAGTTTGACAGTTGTAGGCACTGAAGATTACTCACCCTTGAAGGTCTCACTGCAGTATAAATTACTGAAAAACTAATCCCTCGTTCCTGCAGATCCATGGTCAGTCTTCCAATTATTTTGTCTATAAACAGAAACATGTATAATTTAACAAACTGTAAGCTGAGAAAGCTGAAATCCTACAGTAGTTGGAGAAGTAATGAGCTAGATGTTTAAGCTTATTTAGTTTATCTAAGCAATTTAGGTGCTTGTAACATTTTTATGTCAATAGGTATAAATGGGATAAGACATGTTCGGTGTCTTGAAAAATGCACAATTTCAGTGAGATAATACAAGACAAATACATTAAAATTCAAAAAAAAGGAGTGACTTTGAAACTGAAAAGTAAATACTGTAGAAACAGTACCTGAAAGCTTGAACTTCAGGCAATTAAAAGCAAAAGCAGAAGAAATTTCTTAGAGATAAGAGCAGAATGCATATACTGTTAGTTAAATGACCAGTTAATAAATAAATAATAAATATAAATGCAAGTAGCATTATTCTCTGAATTACAAAATACACAGAAGCGATCACTAAGAAGTGATACTCAAAATGTAGTGGTTAGTTTGGGGCATGATATGCATAATATTGGCAGCAATATTCCTTTTTGCTTCAGTGGATTTAAAGCCGGATTCTGCACCCTCAACAGGATATGGAAAATTTTGCTGTTGACTACAGTGGAAATATGATAGAATATTTCTGAAGAAGGAAGGGGAAGTCAAGTAAGGAAGAGAGGACCTTTCAAAGAAGGCCAAAGACGCCTCTACACAAGATCCTCCTTTAGTTCTGAACCCACAGGCAGTTGTGACAAATACTTACAACTGATAAAGATTTTCAAGCTGCATACAGATATATTAACACCTGCTTATGATAACGTGAATAATAGTTGTGAATCAAGAACCATTATTAGTGTTGTTATTGGGACTGATAGAGAAATAAGCAAGCAGACTCACATTTACTGTTCAGTGCCTTCCTACTTCTCATCCATGTAGCAGTCTGGTGAATGGATATTTTATAGGCTGGACATACATGCTTCTCGGATTTCGAGGTTATACTTCACAGAAATTGTATTTCATTTTCATGTACTGGAAGTAAAGCTTATATTATTATCTTTTTTAACCTCTTCTATTTACAGTAACTATGGTCTCCTGGCTGAGTAAAATGTTTTGCTTTTGTAAAAATGCAAGCATTGGTTTTTCTGCGGTGTTTTAACCAAACTGATTTCCTCACATCAGTCAAGAATCCTAGTTGCGTAGATTTTTCTTCTAAAAAATTATTGCTAAAAGGACCTACTAGAAGAAATGGGCTTACTCAGAAAAACAACTGCTTATATACTACTAGTGTAATTACACTGTGTGTGGAGGTCCAAGGCATTATATAATGTAGATTTTGTATTCTACATGCACAGAGTGCAACTCACTGGAAATTCTCAGCAGCCCCAGCTAAAATTTGGGAAAGAAAAGATAATACATAGAAAAATGCATAGATTGGCTTTGCTTTTTCTTACATTAAAGCAACCGATTGCTTTCTGAAATAGCATGTTATTTGCATTTCACTTCAGTAAGGAGCTACATGTAACTATAGTTACCAGTAACATCTATAACTCTTGCCTTTGGGAAGATTCTAGAGGCAATTCCTTCATTCAGAGAAGGTGCTGTGAACAGCCTTATGACAACAGAGTTGATGTAGATCTTTGTTTGTCTGTGATCAAAACTCTCCCTTGTTTATGAAATATTTGCAAATTCTCCAAGGGAAAGGGCCCAGATTTTCCACCATATTTTAAAGCACCTAAATTACATGTCTACGTGGGAACATTAGTCATCCCAGGCTCTTTCTTTAATGGAACAAGAGGCATCCCCAGATGGTGATATTGATGTTAGAGTGACTTCAGAGTGGTTCTGCTGGAGGGGTTTTTTTTATTATTATTTTAGGTAGCATGGGTCAAGGAAACACTACATAGATCTAAGAACGTAAAACAGTTTGTCTGGGATAACACCTTCCAGTTAGCATAACTGCCTGCATCTATGCCCTGCCGGAAGGATGAAACCTTTCTAACAAATTGAAGACGCATCCCTTGGGTTTCACCAGGGAGTGCAGGATTAGCGCTATTATTAATTTCTAATCTACCTTAATTTCTTTGTGTGATTTTATACATGGATGGAAGGGATTGAAGAAATTAGCTGAGAAGCAATGTTCTGGAAGGAGAAAAGTGGAAAGAAAGGAGTAGTATAAACTATGAACAAGAGAGAAAGAACAGAAAAGAGCAAGATGAGAGGGAGGAAAATGGGAGAGAAGAGAAAGAGCAGAAACAGGAATGCACTGAGAATCAGAGTGGAAAAAGGAACACATGCCTCATCTTATGCACATGGAGTCATAGGTGGCTTTGCCATTGATTCTGAGGTATGCTGGATCTAGCAGGTACGACTGACCTGACAGAATGCAACCTTCTCCTGAGCAGAGATACATTTAGGAAAACTGGCAAAAACTGAGTAATAATGTCAAACTACCTTATGCAAAAGAAAGAAAGAAGAAATACTGAAAAGAAGCATAAAGAAAACAGTGAGTCTGAATCCCTTGAAACTTGAGCAGATTTGGATTCTGAATTCCAGTTTGGATTTTGTAATGGGTCTCATTTTAATAATGTGCTAAAAACCTCTGCTTACTCCAGCTTCTAGATATTTCAGAACAGCACATTTCCCTTGGGCAGAATCTGAGCCCATTTGTTCTGCCTTACAGAGCTTCCTGTCTGCAGTGAGTAAAACAGCAGGAGAGATTTCTCTGACATTTTATTATATCAGATTTTAGAGCTCTCTTCAGCGGAAAGGAAAGAAGTTGCTGTGACAAACATAAGAGGGTTTGTGTAGGCAGCCTACTACAGGTCTGCAGTGTTTTTATATGGGTTCACTGTTGATACTGCGAAAACGAATTTACAAGCAATATTTATGGGTTAACAATTCTCTTGTCACATTGCAGGTATGTGACAAATAGTATTTTTTGTTGCTTACCCAGGTAGGATCTAGCAGCAGTCCATCTGTAACAAACACCAATCATGACCTTGCAAGCAGTTCTGACCTTGAAGGGTCTCCTGACAGCAATATTTGACAAATGACTGTGGTTGTGCTGCAGACAGTACCTAGACACCCAGACCTGCTGAAGCCCAGACTGCATGACTTGGAAGACTGTGTTTGGGACATTTATCTATTACTTTTGGAATGACTCTTCTGACTCTCTCTCATCTGTTGCACAGACTTTCAGTGGGATATTTTTCAGGAACTGTGGTTCAGTAACCTTCATCTAAATTAAAAACGCCTGCTGATGTTATTTCCAGTTTTTATTCAGCGATGCATTGAGTGGCTTCATTGACAAATAAACCAGAAGGTGAGGATTCAGCCCACACTCCCACTTTTCTAGAGCACAGCTGAGATGTAGAATACTAAGTGCAGATGTCGCATTTGGACATACAAAGTGCCACATCTTCCCTGATCCATACACCTCTTTCCTGATAACACCTAGTTGACGCTAACTGGAAAGTTGGTATAGCCGGTTCCTCCATCATCCCACAGGTCCCCTGTTAACTTTGCTGTTCCAAAACAAAGTAGCCTGAGAGAGGGTTTGGGAAGCTTATTCTTAAGTTTGTGCAGCTGATGAAAGGAACATCCCATGAAGAAAAAGCTAACGTTTAGCCAAGGCCAACATTAGGCCAAGGCTTTTCCTATCTAATATGCTCTGGGGACAAGAAAAAAGAACCAAACAACTCTGCAATTCAGAGATGGAAATCCAGCTCCTTATTTTAGTAAAAAAAACACGCTCACTTTGGAGTAGCATAAAAAACAAAGATAAAAGGACACCACTGATTCCAGTACTAAGGTATTTCCCCCTGATTTGCAAATGTGCTTCTGATTTTACACCCCCAGCTCTAAGACTGACCGACTGAAGACTGAGAAACAGTCATAGGCACTAAGGACAACTTAATGCCATGACACATAATGTTTAATTATCAGCCTGCTATGCTATACTACACTACACTGTATGTCCCTGAAACTACCACTACAGTGATTTGCAGACTTTATAACTCCATCTCTAGAGTAGTAAGCAAAAGCCCTGCAAAAAACCAGATGTATCTCAGTGCCTTTTTGGTGTATGACACCACTTTTTCAGCCAGCTGCTAGGCAAGAAAAGTTTTATTACAGTGTTATAGGGAGAGATTCAGCTGTAACAAGTAGCCTTTAATACCTACAAAACCAATAAAAGTCTCTAAAATCACAGGTTGTGATGGGCATCAGTATTGTTTTACAAAGGCTAGAAAAACATTTCCTATTCATTCAGACACCCTCTGTTGAGACCAAGATCTTCAAACTGCCGGACGGGTGTGACACCTCCAGTGCCGGTGTGAGAGGTGAGATCCAAGGAGGCAGCCTGAGCTGCACGGAGATGCAGGGCTGGTACTCTGAACTGGGAGGATCTCAGAGCATGAGCAAAGGCCTGTGCCTGAAGCAGAGGTGAATTATCATTATGTTTCAGGTCACAGAGCTGTATCCATTTCAGTGGATTTTGAATCAGACACTCAGTACTTCAACACTATGATAACTGACTGCTTGTAAGTACTATAGATGGGGAAAAGAAAACCCTTAAATAGTAGAATTACAGCAAAACCCAGGAACTAGAGAATACAATCTGCTCAAGAGAAAACACAGACTTAAATGACGAAATGTTAGTTATATCTTGGTCATATATCTTACCATTTTCAGCAATTGCTTCCAGGGTGGAAACCATATTGAAACCACTACAAAAAGAGTGTGAGAAAAATAATTAAAAATCTTTTCTAGGCAAGAACAATGTGAACCAGAAATATACAAAGACACAGACTAGTAAAAGGATCGCTGGCATCCTTCATCTCCTCCTTATGACCTTTTTCTTCTGCAAAGCCATTAATAGCATAATTATATAATTATATATATAAAATATATAATATATAATTTTAAAAAATATAATAATATATAATTATATAATTGCACTTCCTTAGGACCCATTGATACATGCACTGTATACCAACATGTACAAAGGCCCAAGTAACAGGCTAGGAAGAAGAGCAGGAGAAGTTGAGCACAGGGACTCGATATACCCATGCCTTATATTTTCTAAACATACATGCACTTGAAGGAACAGTCTAGCTCCACTTCCATTAGATCACACTTGTCATAGGCCTGGAAACATGAAGAATTATAGCCCTTCTCATAGTCCTCCTCTTCTTTCTCGAGTGATGAAACCCACTCTTTTTATTCATAATAACTTCAGGTTTGTCTGTATGTTTATTTGCTTGTTTATTTACCCTGCCAGTTTGTTGACCCCTGGAATGCCTTCTAGCAATTAATTCTGCAGGTTAATCATGTGTTGCATAAAATAATTCAGCCTTTCTGCTAAAAGTGTGTTGCCATTTAGTTTTATTAGTTGTCCCTTTGTTCTCATATAATGAGGCAGACAAAATAGGAACGCCTGACTGACTTTCTCAACATAATTCATCTATTACACCTGGTAAGCTCATCAGGGGACTTTAAAAAACACCAAATTCACCCTTGCAAGAAAAATAACTTTTCTAATCTTGTAAGCTTCCACTTTGGTTTTTATATTTCCCGAATATAAGTGACATTTTCAAAAGCTTTAAAAATCATGCACACATGGGTCAGTTTTGTTTGTGACAAGCTCCTACCTGACGAGTGGTTGTAGCTGAACCACCAGTAAGTTTGGTTTAGATGTATTCACTTCCACTTGAGAGACATTGAGATTAGTTATGTTTGTTAACTTCCAATCTCCTGACTCCTGAAGAAAGCTCAGAAGGTACCTGGTAGCCTCACAGTCAACAGCCGGTAAAACTAAAGATGAAGGAGAAGACTGAAGAATTTCCTGTAATAAATTTATGAACAGCTTATTTAGTTGCTTAATAACTAAACACAAACCTTTCTTTTATGTATCCTTAATTTAATATTCAAGGGTGAAGAACCACCATGGTAAACACTATGTGAGTTCTCACCAGCTTGATGCTGGCTGCAGGTAGCTCCTGGAAAGGGGCAGTGAAGGGACACTTGTGTTGCTCCTATTCCTGATTATGCACCTTTGCGGGGCAAGCTTAAGGCACTCGGTGACATCAAATTCTTACTGTCCTTTCCACATGTGTGGTGGAAAAGGAGAGACAGAAGATGTAGAAGTTCTCAAGCTAAGAATGTAAAAGCTCATCAGACGACCATCTAACTAAATGCCCTCAGAAGCGAGAAGAATCAATGTGAGACACCTCAAGTTCCAGCAGCTCTATTCAGTACAGGGTCATACTTAATATATACATAATACACAATACATAATAAATGCCCTTCCTTTGTGTACATCCTGCTGGTACAGCACACAGTACAGATAAGTGCCTAGTTTGTAACTATTAATTAAAGCAAGCTACATGTTTCAGGATCTACAGAGCCTCCAGACACACACACAAAGAAAACTCCTGTCATGTATTTGCTGTCTTTCTACTCAAAGTGCAAATTATAAAGCTCAGGCTGGACTGGTTCTGATAATCGAGCATCAGAGTATCTATCACTTTTTTATAATTTTCATAGCTGAGTTTCTGAGGAAAAAATTGAGTGAAATGCATTTAAAAACATTTTCTTTTTATGAATTTAAAACCCGCAGAGTCAAAATGCTTCTTTTCAAAAGGTTTTTCTTGATAATAAAATTAACTTGAAATGTTCTGGGAAGGAAAATGCAAGATAGAGACATAAGAATATTCAAAATTAGTGTACTCCAAATTTAATGTGAATATTTGAAGACATTTTTTCATTGAGTCCTAGTTTACAACTTGTTAACTTTGCTGTCCCATTTTCTACATTTAAGTCTAGATTGGGTCTGTCACTTGATCCAACATTCAGATATTTAAGTTGTTACAGGCTCTCTCTCCCCCTCTCACTGATGCAAGTGTTGTAGTCTTGCTAACACTTTTCTCCTCCTACTCTTTTTCCTTTTTGTCTGTTCTCTGACTGCCTACCACTTTTCTGACCTGCTCGGGTTCTTTCTAATTGCTCACATGTTTTCCTTCCTAGGCAAAGGCTAGTTACGTTCACTTTTCTATAGAAGCTCATAAGGGAGGATTATGCAGCATTGTCTGATTTGCCAGACTGATAGAAAAATAACTGCAGAAATAAAAATAGAGCAGAAAGCACTGATCTGGTTCACAGGTCTTTGAGTAGTGTTTTTAGCAGCGCCTGGAAGGAAAGGATGATACATTTCATTTTAGTTTGTTTACATATATGAATTTAGAGCTAAAATCCTGAGCAATAGTCAATTATTTTATTTTATTTTCAATATTTTAATACCTTGCCCCCTAGCAGCAGCCAGAATGGGCAGCAGCCACTTCTTCCAAGGATATATATTAAGCAGATTACTCATTTATTGTAGAATAAGATACAAAATGCATCATTACTGAGTAATATCTGAATTATGCCTCTGCTCCTAACCAATCCTGCACTGCCATCTGTCTCAGCTTCCAGCCACTGGTATTCAACTGTTTTCCATCTGAAGGGCAGACACAGCTGAGGAGACACAGCCTCAAATAGCCATTCTGATCCCATGCCTCTTGTTTGTCCTTCCTGACATTTGGCCGCTGCACCCTTGTCTTTACAATACCCATATGTTGCTTTATGCATTTTAGGATTTCAACTACCTTGCATGTTCAAAACCCGAGAACTCCAAAAAAGGACGGGGAACAAAGAGACTACTGAGAAACACCTGATTTTGCATTCCGCTAAAGGATGAAACAAAGAGGTACAACCTCACAGTAGCTAGGAAAGGGAGAAGAAGAGGGAGAGGGAAAGGGAGAGGAAGAGGGAGAGGGAAGAAGACCTCCTATTGAGCTGTTGGACTGATAGCACAACTTCCTACATTAAATGCCAGAATCTATAACCTGTCTATGGGCAGCTTACTGTAATTATGAATACATTTACCTTCTTTAGTGTCCCCTGAAGCACCTCTCCTGAGTGAAATATTATTAAGAAACTTCATTCTTGGATCACATATATCGGTCTTCATGTTGTTTTGAATATAAGTGTGGGATGACTCTGTCTACATTTCTAGCCATCGTCAAGCCAAGTAGCTGCACTATGATAAAGCTGTGCTTGGACTTACTTGCCCTGCTGTAGTTTCAGTGTTATGTTAATTGGATTGATATTACAGCTAAGCAATTTGAAGCTGGAATGGAGTAAATTTAGGTCTACCATTAAAAAACCTGTTAAAATCTTTGTTAAAAACTCATGCATCCACCTATAAAAGACCATGTGGGCATAGTCATTGTTCTGAACTAGTTTATGTTTGGCATCAAAGCTGATAGACAGTCCTATAATAGAAATATTACTAAACAGGCTCTTATATTGCTTCTGAAAATATTTGGGAACCTAAACCTGAAGTAGGCAGGCTCTTGCATGTAAAAGAGATCTTTTATATCTTCATCTTTTACATGTGAGTATGGAATTAGAAATACTGAAGTATTGTACTTCTTTTCTAAAGCATTGGTCAATGGGTTATCTATAAAACAGAAAAATCTATTCAAACAGATTTGGAAGCACATCTGTTTCTACACACCGTGAGAACTGCAAAAAAAATTATCATTTTTGCATTTTAACTTTCCAAATACAATTAATCTTACAAACTCTTACACTATACCTGTGTTCTCCAAATGTATGCGTAAATCTATATATTATTATTTTATATTATTAACGAAAACTGATCTGATGCATTTCAGCTGATAAAATATGTTGCAGATTCAGAAAGTTTTGTTGAACAAACCTCCATACCACTGTACTGTATGATGGCAAACATGGCACCAGATTTTTTTTCATGGAACTATATGAACTTATGAACTATATGAACATGGAACTTACAGACAGGAACTATAGAGGAACTATAGAGAAGCAAAGCTGAAGTCCAAGAATGGAAGGAACTATTCCAAAGATTGAAATACAGGCTATAACAAGAAGGAAGGATTGTACTGGGAAAAAGCTGACATGGCTTTTGCAAAAAGAAGCTGTCCTTTGCAATTCTGCTGGAAATCTGTGAAGGAGTCAATAGTCACGTACACTGGAGAGCTCTAGCTGATAAAGTGTACTTGGATCGACAAAAGGCACTGGGCAGAGTCTTGAAGCAAAGACTCCTAAAGAAATTAAGCTGCTTTAGCGTGACAGAACCAGTCTTCACATGGATGTAGGTAAAGGATAGGTAAAGAGTAGGTAAAGAGATAGCAAGGAAAGGGTAGAAAAAAATATGTTCCTGCACTAGGGTCTGTTCTGTTCCACATGTTCATAAATTATCTGGTAAAAAGGCATAAATATTGAGCTAATGAAATATGCTGATTATGCTGAATTATTCAAGACAATAAAGGTAATGTCTGACAAACTGCAGAAGCAACTTCTGGTACAACATCTTGGGCACAAAGTAGCTGATGTGATTTAATGTAAATTGATTTTAGCAGAACACAGGGTGAGGAGAAACAACACCAATTTTATGTACACAATAACAGATAATAGAGTCAGAACTCAGTGTTACCCTTCAGTAATGAAACCTTAAGAGGCACAACAGCTCTTTGAAAATGTCAGTCAGTGGCTGATAGTGATCAGAATTAAAAAATCAAGTATTAGCAGTTTTTTGAAAAAAGCTAGAGAACAAAACATCATCATGTCACTAAATAAATCTACGATGAACATGTGTCTTGATTATTATGCAGTTCTGCATGCCCCCTGGTCAAAAATAATATAATAAAACTAGAAGAGGTAAAGAGAAAGGGAACAAAGACAATCAAATCTATAATAGGACCTCTGTATCATGTGTGACTAAACAGTACTCCTCAATCTATGACCAGTGAGTAAGGACAAGATGGAGATATAGAACCACGAATGGCAATGACTTACAATAATAATTATGCAGCTGCACAGCTGGCCACTAATTGGAGTGTGTTACCATGCGCTGCAGTTCTAAGGAGCTGAGCAGTTTGGGGAAAGCCAAAGCTAATATTAAAGAAAAATAGTTTGTAGGGTAGGTGACTGCTTCACAAAAAAGTTCCCCAAGTGCTAATCTTTGTATTTTATTATTTAATTTAAAAGTTCTTTGAATGTTTAAGACAAATTGTCTACCTATAAAAATGCTTTTGTATTAAATGGAAATAGAATTCTTTTATTGCATACAAAACCATTGATCCCAAAAGCTCAAAACAGCTGCTAATGTAGCTGAACAAATCTAACATCTGCAAATGTCTCTGTGGTTTACAAACCTATAACTCTTCCACAAATAACACTTCCTTCTTGTGGTACACATGCTGCTACATGCACATATACATTCTAAATGAGATCTCCAGTTGAGGTTTGTGAGTAAATTTGCATTTCTGAAGTTCAAAAGGAGGATACTCGAGTGACACGGAATATCTATTATAGCTTAATGAATCGCTTGTATAATACAGAGCATGAAGGTATAAAAATTTGTGATTATGCAATATCAAAGATTCTAATTTCCCCAGTGAGAAAATTCAGACTTGACCTTCACTTTGTCCTGTGTTCTGTGAATATTATGACAGAGTCTTTCATAGCATGATTAAGAATGGATTTCTTTCCCAAAGTAGCTCAAGTGGAGTGCAACTGATGCAATAGCAACCGAGCAAAGTCTTGTAGCCTCTCTAACATCCAAGATGGAATTGGATGATTACAAAGATCCTTTCTGGCCCTAAAAGCTACAAGTTTATGCAATAGATATTGACAAAACTCTCCATATGGGCACCTAAGTGAAAAAGAAATATTTAATTTATACATCTCATTTTCTTTCACTGAAGTTACAGCACCTCACCCCCACAAAACTATGCTAGAAAAATCTTAAGATTGCCAAGTCCAACAGAACAAATCTTGGAAGTGCTGGAGTTACGGCAAGCAATTTATTAAAAGAAACTTTCCAGTTTTAAAGAAGCTGTAAAAAGAAAAAAGTTTCTCAGCTGCAAGACAGAAAGGGAACAGAGGCAAGGTCAGAAAGCAAACAAACTGTTACTGACATTTATTCAGCTTGTTGAAAAACTGGTTTAAGTCTTTGCTCTGCCAGATACAGACCAAAGATTTACTTAAACGCAGTCCTTCCTTTAGCTGAGGACCTCCTCACTAGCCTCTGTAGGTCCCCAATCCACTCAGTATACCCCCCAGTTTCTAAACCCATCGGTCTCTGGACTCATCTCTAGCCTTTGGCTATAAGCCCTATCTACAGTGCTGATGGAGTCCTTATTGCAAGGCAAAAGAAGACAGTTTTAAATACTTTAATATCCCTCCCCTTAAACATCCAGGGCATACTTAAATGAGACCACCATGTCATTAGGAGCTTTCAGAGTCATGTGTACGTTTCAGACAGCTTCTAGAATCAAACAATCTTTGCAGTCAGGCAGCAACAAAATTTGCTCCAGAAACAGCTTTGCATAGACTTTAAACCCAGGAAAGCTAATGCATACCAGAGAAGTACCAGAACATCTGCCTGTGGGCTCAACCGCTGATCCTTACATTACAAATTATTATTACTCCCACTCATTCCTCAGAAAACCCTTGTACATACTCTGAATAGTTGGTTTTGTTCCAGCATTAGGGTTAAAATGATGTTATGTGGCAAAGAGATTAAGATCTCCAGTATCAATGACACAAGGAAGACATGAGGTTCTTAGACAGTATAGACATAGGGACAGGTAATATGTGAATATTTATGTATTTAATTACAAGTACAGCTTGCTGTGTGGTGCTTGGGAATTTACACTTCCTGATGTGCTCCGATACCAGTTGTGTTACTAATAGCTCTGTTCATCCTGCTCTCCCTACAGGAATGCCTTATGACTTCCACATGTCAACGGATCCTTTGTCTGATTAGTGTTCAATAAACTGTCATGTAAGTATAACCAGTGGTGCTGTGCACAAAATCTGTAAACCTGAGTGAGAAGAGAGGTTGAAGTTGCTGACTGGCCCAGGAGGACTCGGTCTCAGATTCTGTGCCTGGAGTTAATACTTACTCAAGTAGCATGGCTTTTTTTCATGAAGATTAAAGCAATCCAGTATCTAGTTATATATTAACTACATTCAAATATGAAACGGTTAACTCCCTGCATGAGTTAAGAGAGCTCCAATTTCTATGAAAATAAATCAGATGTTCAGTTCTGAAAAACAGGAAAAAATAATTGACTCCAATGGCTTCTTTTCTTCCTGTGGCTTCAAAACAGAATTTTGGGGTGTCAGTCTGGAAGTTTATTTGTTTTTTACAGTATAAAATTGCAGCATGTTTAGGAATCATTTTGCCAGTTATGATGAATTCTGAGAACTTGAACTGCAGCAATAAAATAGCTACAAAACAATTCTGCAAACTCAGTTGATTTCCGTTAACCCATCTGCTTAAACTGAAATAATCTTAATAAATAACTTAAATAGGAAAACTGCTGCAATTCAGCTTAATTTTCCCAATTATTGTTTGTTTTCATCTTTCTTATATCTTTTTTCATTTTAAATACTGCATATAAAATAAAAGAGATAAACACTTGCCTGAATATTTTGAAATGGGTTCTTGTTACCGTAGGATTCACTGAGGTATGTGAAATCATCTATGCTAAGCTGAAAAACAAAAGGAGGAGACTGATGAGAAGGAGCCACGACATCTCATTTAGGTAGAGACTTGCACTCGGCATTGGTAGGAGAAAAGGAATTAATGTTACATACTGTATGTTGCAGGAACAAGATGAGGTTTCTGGAGTTCTGCATAAGAACAGGTTGCAAGAGTGCAGTCAGCTCCAGTGCTGAGACAATGTGTCCTTCATGCAAATCAGTGTCTGGATTCCACTGTAATCTACAAAGAAAATGTTTTCATGTAAAATTTGCTGACAATGATGACACCTCTTCTTTCTTTAAATATCCAGCAACAGGTAATGATATCATCATCTTTGGATTAAGATCAGGTTTACAGTTCAGTTTACTTTCATCCTACTCAAGAGAACTTGCCCATTTATGCCCATATCACATTAACTGTATTACAGCAGGAATGAAACCGGTCCAATCAAGATAGCTGTCTCTGCTTCGTTATTTGTGTACAACAGCACAGCTGCATCTTTCAAAAAATTAGCTAGTAAGTGGAACAAAGAAGAATATGTTGAAAACCTTCAGAGAGAATTCCCAAAGGGAATCCCAGCTCCCAAAACACTTTCCAGTGCCCTCAGACGTCTTGGTGACCAGAGAGGAGAACTCAGGCTAGACCACAAGTTGCCATAAATCAATATTTTTCTGTAAATATTTTGTTAAGTAAAAGTGGCTTTTCAGTGATATCGTAAACAATCTGATCTCCCCTACGTTTTTGGTGATGAAGGAACCACTCTGCAGAAGCAGCTCAGAAAAGCCATCTTTCCAGAAGCAGGAGCTCTTATCAGAAAAGCTCAAGACACCAAGGAAAGCTTATGATTCTTTTGCCAACTGGTCATTATGAGGATTGGACAAAGTAGCTACAAAAAAAACAGTTCTGGGCAAAACAAAAGGTGGCATTATTCTTTCAACACCTGATTGGGATTTTAAGAGTATGCAACATGGCCCATAGGGATGAAATTTACTATGAAAATTTAGGTCCTAGATGTCTTCACTAAGGTAATATTGTCATTCTGTAGAAAACCCAGAGCTTGGAGCTTAATCTCCCTTCTTCCACAAACACACATCAGTTGCTAAGGCCTGAGAAATCAGGTATTCCAGATGCTCTAAACAGTTATAATTACAAAGAACAGAATATAGACAATTGCTGTGTGCTGTAGCATGAGCTATTATATGATTGCAATTTGGTGAAGTTGAGATGCTTATTAAATTTTCTAACCCAAAAGCAATTCAGAAATGATCCTTGCGCAGCAAGCTTTTATGAACGGAAACAATCTCTGCAGTCTCTTAAGATGGAGGCAGAACAGTGGTAATGAACACATAGGGGGGTTTCAATGTTGTTTCTCAGATAAGGAAAGTCTATATTTCACTTCAAGACTTCTCAGTTATTCCAGTGAAGACTGCTGGGAGTGAATCAAAAGCCTCCAACCGCACCCACGACACAGATAAAAACAGTGGAGTCCTGCAGTACAAGATACCTAGATCGCTTCAGAGTTTGGAGTTTGGGCGAGTGTTAGAGCAAAGAGTACCTGTGGAAAACTCTTTCAGGACAATGTGCTGCGAAGGTTAAAATTAAATTCTAGTAGATCTTCTGTCTGTTTATTTTTCAAGCTTTAGAAGTAAACCCTGCTGTGCAGGAAAGAAATCTTTTTCTATTCAGTAGAAATTTTCATTTTATATTTTCTTAGTTTTGCTCAGCATCTTCACGTCTTTATTAACTTGTCCTTGGAAATCCATATTACTTAGACAACTTAGAAATTGTAACAGGCATGCCTCAACTTTTCAGAAAAGTTAAACCTCACGACCTCAAATGTTTAAGAATACTCTTTAAAAATAAGATATTTGAAATCACAAAAACTCCTGAAGATTCTGAATTACTATTAAGGAACTGACTTTATGCATTCCATGGCCACACCAAAATACTAATGATATTAAAGGAAAAGAAAATAGATTAAGAGATGTTAAAAAATGGCTTGTGTGAAAGAAAATGATAGTGAATATCCTGGTGTATTTATTTAGAAAACTATCTAAATTTATTTCATGCCTAATATTAGAAAAAACTTGAAGATTTTCAGAGCTTTTGGGACATGCAAATAAGAATAAAAGGTAACAGAAAGGATATGAAACAAAACTATGTTATTTGCAGCAGCACAATGGCAAAGGCTTGTTGTGAACTCAGAACCTCAGAAATTTAATGATCCTGTTTTAAAGCATACTTGCTTCTAAGGTATTCCCAGTTCCTTGAGGCAACTCTTGCTAGCTAGCTAACCTTGAAAAGCACCTTTTGAGTGACTTCTTAGCTTCCAAGCAGTCAACTTCAGTAACTCCAGCATCATCATTAGAAAAATAAATCTACATCAGTTAGCCAATAATTCTATTATAATGCAGCATTTGCGGAATACTTACATTCACCATATTATACACACCTTTCTTTTGCTTCTTTCAAATAGTTTGCTGAGCACTGTGCATGGCGGTAGGCAAGGCTACACCCTCCATTGAATGGGCTGCTACGGTCAGCTGGGTGCAACAATATTCTCACCATGGCTCAGACAGGAAATGTCAGTATGATTTACTAGCTGGTTTACTGTGAACTGCAGAGTGAACTGGAGACATGTGACTGCCACGGATAGTGGCTATGGTGGATAAGCTGAGGGTATGCTTTACTGAATGCAATGAGCTGGTCCATCCCTTTGAACTCTTCACCTCAAACAGGCAGCAAGAGATCAGAAAGGGATGGTATGGGATGAAACAGGTGGTAGGCCAACACACATATTGATTGCTACCATTGATTGCTCGCACAAAATGTTATGTCCAAAGATGCACACAGCCTTGTGCAGTCATCTGCATGCTAAGCATATCAGACTTAACCTCCCCACTGTAGATTCATCCTGCGGTCCACAGCCGCGGGGGCTTATAACAACGAGCATCTCTGCTAATGTGTGTGCTTTCCTGCTGGCTAAAAAGGAGGAAACTTAAAATTCAGCTGCTCTCTCTTTCCTCCAGTAGCCAGACAATGCACTAAAGAAAGAGAGGAAAGAAAGCTCAGCTTGGTATTTTACTTCTTTCTTGTCCCTAACTGCTATGGCATGACAAGAAGTTTAGGCATACAGATTCTTCTCTGACCAGTGCCCTTTCTAGGTAGAACTGGGATTTGACCATTTATTTTTGATGGAAGCAAAGATTTCCAGTTTTCTTGTATCTGGACCTCCCAGAGGGGGAGACAGTAAGATGACAAGACTTCGATCACTCTAACTTGTGAGCTTACATTCTTGCTTTGTAGCTGGCTTCTGAACTCTTTCTTACAAATTATTCTTGTCAGTTTTCACTTTCACTCACCTTGTGATTACCATATAAGAAATATTTTGTCCTGCACAGCAGAAGTAAACAAGCTAATTAAAAAAAAAATTTGGAAATGACCTTCAAATACCACTTTTACACACAAAGCTTGCATGTCACCATTACCAGCAGCAGCAGCAGAATGAAAACTCATGATTATAGGAAAAAAAATTCCAAAAGCTACTCAAGCATGCTTAGCACGCAGTATCTCCGTAGAAGTCCAAAAAAGTTACAGCTAAAACAATTTTCTTTTTCCACTGTATCCTTTTTATGTTTGACCTTCTTTCAGCATGTTTTTCAGCAAATTCCTTGCAGTTTTAAGAAATACTGCAAATGTACTATTTGGCATTAATGCCTTCTCAAAGTCACAGAGTCTGGATTTTCCAGAAAAGGATTCATTTCCCAATATAAGCATAGCATAAATGAAGGTAGTAATACATTTTCAATGACTGTAGGCAAAAATCATTCCTAAAGTAAACACATGGGGGGGCAATCACAAAAACTAACTGTAATGAATTTATTTTCCCAGGCTCCCTCTCTAATCTATGGAGGGAAAGAAATTATTTTGAATATTGGTTCAAAATGGCTAAATCAAGTTTCTTCTGTGAATCATATGCAAGAGGAACCTCTCCATCTCAACTGCTTTGAAAAACAACCAGGAGATATTAGTTTAAAGGCTAATTTAAGATAAAGGTTAATTTTTCTAGGCCAAAGTTATTTGGAGAATGTCCACTGTACATATTAGCATTAGTTTGTGAAAAGCAGGACACTGTGACCTACTGAGTTATTCCCACTTCATCTTTTTCTTCAGTTCAATGGAGAAAGACTATTGTTTGGTAGAAAATACTTTTCTCAAAGTACAGATCTGCATTTTTCTTTCTAGAGGAAAGAGGTATTTGATTTACTAATGTCCCCATAAGGATTTATATCACACTTCCTTTATGCTTTGTACACTGCATGTGTTTGTCAGTTGCAGGTTTCATCCGTATGTGACATCTAACATTATCTTTAATAGCATGATTACAGTACAATAATATTGCATAAAAGAGAGACTTTAAAGTGTTACTTTCTTCTAATGTAGCTGTTCTGAGATATGGCTTTACAAACACTGGCTAGTTCTTAAGAAGAGCAAAATGTATCATCCTTCAACTCGATATAACAGATAACCTGGGAGAGGGTGGTTGAATAGATCGGTAAATCTCAGCTTCTGTTGACCAATGACTCACTGAAGTTTTAAACTGGTGGGACATAAGTGAATAGAAATCCATTGATAATTGCTGCACTTCTTTAGTTACCCTTCCGAAAACTCTTAAATAGTAGTTTCCAGATTTCATAAGCCTGTAGATCACACACTGCAAACCTTTCATCACTGCAAAGTACCAAGATGTAGACGCTGGAGTAAAGGGGTAGCAAACAAAAGTTACTGCTACAGTTTCTTTATTTTATAAAACAACATAAATCTCCTTTCCCATGACTTTCCCTAGAACTAATTTCTGCTCCACAAGAACTTCACCTTTCAAAAATGCAAAGGTCATGGTAGGAGGAACACTTCTTCCATAAAATGTTCTATTCCTGGAAACATAAAACCGGTTTAATCAGTCCACTATCCTGCTTTGCTTGCTCTAGATTTGTATAAACTTGAACAATCTGCAGTAGAGCAAGTTGCTAATTGCATCTTGGTGGAAAGTTTGCTGTTATGACCACCCTGGATTAACTGATAAGACACTGCTTATATTGACAACAGGTCTTTTGTTTATATAAACTAGGAAGCAGGACAAAGGAAGCACTGATCTTTGCTTAGACTCTTATGACCACTTTCATCCTAAGAACAACTTTTTCCAACATTTACTTGGCTTTTAAATACAGAGGTTTAGTACTCATACATGTGCCTGTGTTGTATAAAGGTGAACAGATTAAGTACTTTGAATATAAAAAAGCCTTGATGTAGAGTCATCCCTTTATTTCTTTCAGTGGGGAAAAAAAGTCAAAATTACCTAATCAAACTTCACCAAACTCTGCAGATTCCTATATGTTGTGGCTCCCCAGGGACCAGAGGTTCCGTTTCTGGAAATGCTTAAGAGGCTGGTAGACGTATGTCAAAGCTGGTATTAATTACTACTGAGAAAAGGGTGCAATGTCCAGGACACATATGAAAGAAACACAATCAACACCTCCTACACATCTGTTTTCTGTGGCCCCCAACATTACAGCGTCACATATGAAAAACCAGAAAAGTATCATGCTTGTCTGTATGGCACTATACATGGAGAAAGATCTGCTGAACCCCTCAACAAAGGAAAGACATGGAACTGTTGGAGCAGGTCCAGGGGAGGGCCACAAAAATGATCCGAGGGCTGGAGCACCTCTGCTATGAGGACAGGCTGAGAGAGTTGGGGTTGTTCAGCCTGGAGAAGAGAAGGCTCCAGGGAGACCTTACTGCAGCCTTTCAGTACTTAAAGAGGGACTATAGGAAAGATGGGGGCAACCTCTTTAGCAAGGCCTGTTGTGAGAGGACAAGGGGTAATGGTTTTAAACTAAAGGAAGGTAGATTTATACTGGGTATAAGGAAATAATTTTTTACAATGAGGGAGGTGAAACACTGGCACAGGTTGCCCAGAGAGGTGGTGGATGCCCCGTTCCCAGAAACATTCAAGGTCAGGTTGGACGGGGCTCTGAGTAACCTGATCTAGCTGAAGATGTCCCTGCTCACTACAGGGGGGTTGGACTAGATGACCTCTAAAGGTCCCTTCCAACCTAAACTATTCTATGATTCTATAATTCTAATCAATCTAATTCCTGATGTTCATAAAATTTCAGAATCTTCCTCTGGCTGTCTTAAAATTAACACATTAAGAAGCAACTACAAAAAGAAAAAAGAAAAAAACAAGATTTAGCTCAGACTTAAATCTTAATAAACTTGCCTAAAGACAGAAGATTTACGCTAGGATAAATGAGAGCAGAATTTAGTCTAATTCTCTTCCTAGTGACAGGTAGGTAATTCACAGTGTCTCAAATGTGTTGAAAAATGGCTCAAAGCTTCCTGAAAGGTAGAGTGAATCCAGTGCAACTAGTTGAAAGGATAATTACCTCCCAAGAAGCCATTGCCTTGGTTCCTTTCCCAGTTTACAGAAGAGTATATCACAAGCAACACTCTGGGCATTAACAAAGCAATAAAGATACAAAAGAATCAAATCCCATGAATTCAGACGCGACAAGAGTTGATGACCAAAGGAGTTCAGAAGCAAAACTCCCCCTGCCCAGGCATGCACAGTTTGGTCATGCCAGCAAAGGGACCCAACAGGACTCCCTGTCACTGTAGCCCCTCCTATTCATATTTACAGCAAAAGTGAGGGTTAATCTGTGCACCAAGACTATTTGTGGTGCAGCAAAGCATTTCATACTTATGATGTCACCCAGCTGGATTGTGACAAATTACAAGTTCCAAATGCTGTTGGTGTTATGGATTATTTGTATTAGAGAAATGAATAAATACCCAGCTGAGATCAGGCCTGTTGAACTAGGTAAAATATATAATTCCTTGCAGAGGCTATGAGATGAACTCCCCATGAGAGGGTTTACAACTTAGATAAACCGGGTTGAGAATGTGGAGGATTTAGGAATTAGGATAAGAGTGTCAAATGATTTACTCAGGCCAAAGCACGCCCTAAGCAAACTTAGAGTACAACAGGTCTGTTGTCACCTTCCCACCCAGAACAGGACTTTGCCTTTGGTTCTTCCAATCAGTCCTGCAATCCCGTAAGTCCTTCAGGAGCCTTCTCTTACATATCTCTGACACCGGCTTCCTGTATTTTGGGGCAATACTTCCTAGACAAAACCAATGTGTATGTCCCGCAGAGACAGCCTTGTGAATAGTGGCACATAGTCCTCTGACAACCTTATATATGCAGTACCCATCTGAAGCTATTGTCTTGCCCAAGCAGCCATATTTCTGGAAGTCCCAAGTAATTAAATAAAAACCTTAAAGTCTGCATGAATAAAATTCTTGTTCTGAAAAAAGAGGTCTATGTCTGCCTCTTTCAAGACAGGTTCAGATTCTTATTTCATAAGTATATGCAAACCCCTGAATTTCATGTTTCTCTCCAGATCTGTCAAGACTCCGCAGCTGTTTGTAACAACTTATGTCTATACATGCAGCAGTGTATTCTATTAAAAAAACCTGCATTAAAAAGAATATTAAAGTGAAAACTCAGGATTCAGGAGTTAGGAAATGCAAGGATTAAGGTTGCCCACACAGATTTTGGTCAGCTCCTTTTTGTGAAACTACCTTATGTTGTGCCTTTAAGTCACAACATCTCCAACTGGAGTTCAAGGTTACCTTAGGGTGAATAAAGCCTATCTACCTCAGATTTGAAGAATATGGGGTTTTATTTACTTCTTACTGCCCAGCTTAGAACACTAAAATTATAAATAAAACCAGGTAAATTCATCTGTTAGGCTGTTCGTTTGCCGAGAAGTAAATTTATTTATCGGTCAGTTTTGTTGCCCAGAGGCTATTCACCGCAACCGATGATATACAACATATTCTGCACACACACACACAGAGCAATAGCATAAGTAGAGATACTCTTTTATCAGATTTCTTACCTCTGAGTTGACCAAAGCAGCATCGGAACATGGTCCACTGACAGAGACATTTTGACCAGCACAGCGAGGGTGCACAGCAGCGGGGCTGGAGCAGCAGAGCCGAGCCGCGTCATGACTCCAGGCAAGTGTGTATGTAACTGGCCAGCTGCAAAGGGAAGTCCGAGCGTACGCACAGCTGCGCTTTCCGGTTCAGCTGCAGCTATCCGGATTCAGCCAGGCTGCTGGGTGAGGTTGCTCTACAACAGCAAACAGTGGGAAATTTCATAACATGGACTTCCTTAGCCTGAATCCGGGAGTTATATGTACTTACAATAACTTTCAGTTTTGTGATTTAAGCAGCTCATAAAACTCTCCGCAGTATAACCATAGACAGATTTCTCTAACATTCTACTACAAGGGAGAGTCACGAAGTCCAAACTCCTCTCCTACTGTTTTCTAACTCCTTGATAACTTCAGGCTGATAACAGAATTGCTCAACTTCAAAATGGAGTTTATAGAAAACTTTTCCGTACTGCACAAAATGTATTCTGCAGAACTTCTGTCTTCTTCCCCTGCTACATATTATCATGTCCCTCAGCTTAGTTCTTTCACATGTACTGAGAGCTGGTGCCACACATTTGGGTGTTGACAGGTTTGAAATTGGCAGTAAATCTACCCATTGCAGATTCCAGCAAGAAGGAAGAGAGTGAGAAAATGGTACGTTTGGAGTGTATCAACTGAAACATGGAATTGTTCAGCTATCTTTTGCATGGAGCGATGCTCTCCCAAAAATCAAAAATATCAAAAGTCAAGAGCAAATTATAATCACTTCAAACCCTGACATGACTTCAGTATTTCACAAGTCTCATGCAAGATCAAAATAGATAATTTCTTCATGCTGGGAAGCAAATTACTCCAGAATACTTTTTTGCTCCTGCCAAGCACTGAGCTGTTTCTACACCTTGTGACTGCATTAGGCAGCAGCAGTCACTTGGCATGTGTTCGGCACAGGGCACGGACGCCTCTTCACAATCAGAACAAGATGTTAGGGGTAATAAAAAGAAAATTGTTAGCTTTGTTAAAACAAGTTCTGATAAGGGAAAAATAAGGAAGCACAAAGAAAATTGTAAGAGAAGATATAAACAGATGTCAGAAGACGTGTACTTCTGAATCTGGCACATGTAGCTTGATTAATGAAATCCATTTGCCTTAACTCACAGCATACTGTTACAGTGCTGTTGCCTAATACAAGGCAATTTGTTCATCACTTCCACCTCAAATCAGATTTCTGAGACAAAAATAATAATTTTGGAGGAAGCAATAAAACCAATCATCTACATGTTCCTTTTCTTCTCCGTGTTACCTGCAAGTACATAACACTGAGGTTAACCCTTTAATTGCACTTTTCCCTCTTCTCCTCAGAGATATTTTATACATCCTTAATTTCCCTTTTCACAAGCCAGTGTTTGTTCATCTGTTTAAGGGAGTGTACAGGTAAGACAGCAATTCATAGCACAAAAAAATGGGCTAGAACTGGACCACCCTAGAGAGAATTTAGTATGAATTGGAATAGTTTGGTCAACACAAGCAAAATACTTTGTAATTCTAGAAGTGGTTGACTTTTCCATGGTATCTTCCAGAACGTGAGAGATGTGGTTTCTCTCGTAACTGTCCAGAACAGTCTTGCCAGTTTCTGTGTGCATCTCCTGCTCACAAAGCCAATTGACTCGGACACTTCCAGTCTGCGTCTTACAATTAACCTTCATATAAGAAACAAAGACAAACTGAAGGTCAGCATTATATAAATCAAGAGTTCACAATATGGTTGCCCACAGAATACTAAAGGAATCACAGAATTTTCAGCAAAACTTTCAATTTTGCAGAAACTACTAGATTTACATTGCACTTGGCAGTCTAGAGAAATAGGGCATTACTACTTCTACACTTTCTTTTATTCCACTAAGCCCATGCCTCTGCAGATTGTGACTCTCTTCATTCTTTAGCTTGATAAATGTAGAGATCCTTGCTTTGTGAAACAGAGCAAGAAAGCAGCATATCTTATTTTTCTTCTAATATGAACCAATGAAGAGTAGGTTCTAGTGGGTTTCATCCATTACTAATACAGTCGATAAATACGACCAACACTGCCAGGAATTCTACATAAGAATAAGCCCTCAACAATCTGACCTAAATGCATGGAAATCGAGACCAACAAATATATAGTGCTCTACAAATACCTGTTGTAACCTGACAGAAACCTCACCACAAGAGCAAATGATTCATTACTAAGCATTTGACAATTCCGTACTTACTTTTTTAATGGGTGACTAGTGCTTAAGTCTATTATCACAGCGTGTTTTCATAGGGCTAAAACATTTACACCATTTCAAAAATTCCACTGTTGGCATGTGACACTTCTTTTACAAATCCATACTTTTTAAGTCCGACACCCTGGACGATTCCTTGCTTCTTGTTTCTGAAATGGTTGACTTAAAGTAGGTGAATGAAAACAAAAGAGAAGCTAATACAGGGGAGAGAATTATGAAGGAGAGGTGTATTGTCCTTGTCTCTTTCCAGCTGGTAATATATCAGAAATTCATTATTCCTTGGTTTCACCTGGATCTTTTGGAGGGCATTTGCACACGCTAACCAAATCACACAAGAGTGAGATGGAGCACAGCTGGTGGGTATAGTCTCCATATTCTGCCTTATAGAAACAATCTTAATACTTTTTGAAACAAAAACAGATTGTTTTCTCTCAGATTACCATATCACTTATGAACAAAATTTTAACTGAAAACAAACTGAATTCTCATTTTTAATATTTCTCCACAAACCTCAGTTTGGGAATAACTGATGTGAAGAAAGCTTTGAAAGAAAGGAATGAGAAGAACCCATTGCCTGGGATTTTTATTTGCCTCCCTCAGTGAATTTGGCTCACAAATCCATCTGCATATATTTGCTCCTTTTTCTTTTTTTTTTTCCTTCACTCCTAAAAATAAAGATTTCTTGCCAAATTATAAGAAAAAAAAATATACCTACTGCAAAGAGATTGCTGTGGTTCTTTTATCTGTCAGCAGGAACCTAAAAACACTTTTGATTGATGTCTGTTGATATACAAAAAAGCACACACAGTTTACTGCTGCATTTTCCATAGGATTTTTTCCTTGAAAACCCATACATGACCTTGGGTCCAGGTTTAGAACTGCTTGCACATGAGGATTTTTTTAAATCCAACACATATTCAAAATACTGAAACTCAGGCTACTGTGAAATCATTATGAAACTGCAGTGAAGGAAAAAATACCTCCATTACCATATATCTCCACTTAACTAAAATAATTTTATTAAGAGAAGCTATAATATTCACATACCATGTATTTACCTTCTACTCCTACCCATTTCTCCTGATTTATACAAGCTTTCTTTTACAATTATATGCATATCACATATCCCACATATTTCCTATCCTGTCAGAGTTGAAATATGGGACTCATAAAAAATAATGGGGAGAAAAAAACCAAGATGATGGAGGCTTAATTCCTTTTTCTTATGAATCCTTTAAAAAAATTATATATCCCCTCAACTTCAGGATTCTACATTCCTGATGTAAAAAATTTTTAATAAAAAAGATGTGTGAATTCCAGATTTGTGTGGGATGAAGGTAAATTTAGGACTGTAAGTCAGGGTAAAAGGGATGACTGTTGCAACAAGGACAATTTACAGTGCAAGATAAGCCAAAAGAACTATCTATAGACAGGTGAAAAAAGTAAGTGCCATCCATTTTGCATGTAAAAGTGATCTGTGAGCAACAGGTTTGGGAGCTAATATGGTACTACAGCAGTGTATTAAAGAACGGCTTCCCCCAGCTCAGATAATAGACATATTCAAATCTAACTCTTTAAAAAGATAAATAATACTTAAAAGAATCCAAGATTTTATTTTTTTATCTCAGTTTCCTACTAAAAAAGTATTTTCTACATGCTAAATATTGGTCAGCAACTACTTTTCTACTCTCACATATTTAATTTATTATTGTTTTATCACTTCTTACAATCATTTTATGATCTAAGAAGGGAATTAATGCTTTGTTCATTGGGACATCTTTTTGCAACAAAGAGGTAGAGGGAGTGATTATTCTGAGTTCTTCCTTGAGACATAAACAGGAAAATTTACATCCTGGAAAAAGCCAGGGCTTTCCTCTTGGGAGTGGGGAGGCAGAATGCATATTCTTCTTTGCCAAATTAACGTGTTACCTGCTTGCACATGTGCAAAGAAAGCCAGAACTTTTCCCTCTGGAAATGGATTACCAGTGGTGTTGGAGGTGGGTAGAAGGCAAATTTTGCTTCATGCTTGAAGAGTCCTGCTCACAAAAGAGTCCTGTGAGATAAACTGCAGGTGTTAATGGGCCTCATGTCTGTGCTAGTGCAAAAAGAGAAATACAAGCCATAGGTGCCGATCCTCTTTTCCTGCTAGTGAGTACCTACATCTGGGAAAGAACCGGGGCAAACCCAGAATTTCTCACCGGGAGTGTGGACTCCTCACAGTCTCAAACTCTAAGCTATGATTTAAGGGACTTCATAAGCCTATCACTTTAGCCGCTTCTCAGAGTGAAGAGAGAAGGTTAGAATTTCATTTTACAGTCTTTTCTCCTTTGAAGAGGCACTGGCACTTTGCAATCATTTGTTCTCGTTATCCAGGAGAGATCTAGGCTCCAAAGCAGAGGCTTTTTTTACCAATAGTTTCCAAAACCATCTTGCGAGTAACTCGCTGAAATTCAAGCAAAGATGATCAGCTGTGCTTTTAAAGAACTTGCTCAGTTCTAATAGAAACTAGCAGATCTGACCCTTTATCCACAGTTTTCTTTTCCTGATAAAATGCAATGACTTCTCCTAGAAATATAATATCTTTAATCTGACTCTGATCTTTTCTGTCAGCTTTTCAAGTATTTGCTACTGCTTGATTCAGAGAACTCTTTCATTCTTTATACTTGCCCAGTGCCTTTTTAATATCCTTTGTAAGCTACATGAACAGGTGAAGCAACACAGTAGAGAAAAGTTTTAAATTAATTCCTTTTAAAAATGCAATTCAATTAGAAATGCTGTGGACAAAAAAGGGTAAAAAAAATTGTTTTTAAATTCAGTAACAATATCAACAAAACATCTATGATTATCAAAGTAGCAATTAAAGAAAACTAGTTTTAAAAAAAAAAAAGAAAAATTGTTACCCTATATTTGAATTATGTTGGCTTTGCCCTAACGAAACGGTTGTTAGGTATCCAAAATATTGAAAATACTTTTTGCATTTTTCAACAACTCTCTCTCACTACATCAAGTCCTCCAAAACATTCCATTTCTATGTAAAGGTAGTCACTTGTTTTGTGAACACCCATGTCCCAGATATTAGTCAAGTATCCGATTCACAACAATTGCAACACAAATTTTTAACTATTTACACAAAAGCTTTCACAGACTTCTGCTTGAACAAAAAAAATTTGTGTGAGCAATTCTCAAGCAGGCCAAAACTCCTGTTTGCTTGAGAATACTGAACTGAATATAGAATCTAGAACTCTTCAAGCATAAATCTATAGTACTGCATCAGGTTTGGGCCCCTCAAATCAAGAGGGGCTTTGATAAACTGGAGCAAGTCCAACAGAGGTCCACCAAGAAGCTCAGGGAGCAGAAGCACTTGACATGCAAGGAGACACTGAGGGAACCGGGCTTGTTCAGCCTGGAGAAACAAAGGCTCGGGGAAAACCTGATAGCAGCTTTCCAAAACTTGAAAAGAGATTATCAAGAAGATAGAGCCAGGCTTTTTACAGGTGTGCCTGGTAAGAGGACGAGAGACAACATACTCCACTGAAAGGAAAAACTTTTTCTAAGACGAGGAGAGTCAAGCACTAGCACATGTTGCCGCTACAGGTTATGCATTCTCCATCCTTGAAGGTTTTCAAGACCTGAATAGATAAAGCCTTAAGCAATTCCGTCTGACCTTACAGGTAACTGTGCTTTGAGTAGGAGGTGGACTCCTTCAGACCTGAATTATGCTATGATTGTGTACATTCCAAAAATCTCCAACACTACATCGCACTGAAATCAATGGGCTAGCGGCTTTTCACATTTGTTGGAACTATTTCCTTACTGTTTATTTAAGTTGTCCTTCTGGGGTTGTAAAGTACATTATTTAAAAGCTGTTTAAAAAGAGAGGCAACAAATTTATAGTTACGTTACTATCTACACAATTCTTTTTTTCCTTCTTTCCCTTCAACTCATAATTTTCTTCAAAAATCCTTTTATCACTCTGGAAGAAGCCCAATCCTAGCAGCCATTCCTATCTAAAGACTCAAACCCTGGAAAGCACATAAGTCAACCAAAATGCTCATGTGCTTCAGTTCACAGAATCACAGAATCCCAGGTTGGAAGGGACCTCAGGGATCATCTAGTCCAACCTTTCTAGGAAGAGCAGAGTCCAGACAAGATGGCCCAGCACCCTGTCCAGACGACTCTTGAAGGTGTCCAACGTGGCCGAGTCAACCACTTCCCTGGGGAGATTATTCCAATGGTTGACTGTCCTCACTGTGAAAAATTTCCCTCTCATGTCCAGCCGGAATCTCCCCAAGAGCAATTCTACAGTTGGTTCAGTACTGCACTAAAAATCCAAAGCTTGAAATTAATGGTAAAATCAATAGAAAGGCTTCCACTGATGTTAGGATGCACTGGGCAGTTGGGTACTAGCTCCACAGTTCACATTCTGTTGGGGGAGTCAATCCTGTTTCCAACTGTTTCCTGCTAAATATATACTTATTTCTGTCTGTAAATGCTACTGCATTTTCCTAGACAGTTTTATTTGTCAGAGCAAATGGCTTTATCTTGGGTCAAAACTACGTCTAGAACAGAGTTTTAAAGCAGAACTTTGCAACCTTCTGAAGGACTTTATTGAACATACACCATACCATATTTTTCTCTGTAACTATAATAAAACATAAGCATAGCTAAATAAGTGTACGAGGAGAGCTTTTACTTCAAATAGCACAAAATCCTAAAAAAATAAACATGTTCCAAACAGTCTGCATTGTGTATTTCAAATTATAAGTCTGATTTACAATAATTTCAAGATCTTGGATACAATAATTACATGCTGGCAGTTTGATTATGACCATCAAGATGAGCTATAAAAAGTAAAGTTATTCTTTTGCACAAACGATTACAAGACAAAACAGCTATATTTGGAAGGACACATCAATTCTGTTGTTCTGATGGAATTTAGGGATTGAGGGATATTCTGCTTTATATACTTAAGATGAGAAATAAATCTAATACATGTGTTTATAGTAATATTTTTGTAATTAAAAGGTGGCAAAGAATTAGCTAAATTCCCCCAACAGGAATATTACACTATAGACAGAATGTTCCCGGCAACACAGGCATACAGAGAAAGTGTATCGGGTTTCCATGGCAAGGTTTCAGTAGCTGGGGGGCTACAGGGGTGGCTTCTGTGAGAAGCTGCTAGAAGCTTCCCCCATGTCCGACAGACCCAATGCCAGCTGGCTCCGAGATGGACCCACCGCTGGACAAGGTCCAGCCCATCAGTGACGGTGGTAGCCCCTCTGGCATAACATATTTAACGAGGGAAATAAAACCCCAACCTGCACAATGGCAACTGCAGCCAGGAGAGAAAAGTGAGAGTATGTGAAACAACCCTGCAGCCACCAAGGTCAGTGACTGAAGAGGGGGACGAGGTGCTCCAGCCACTGGAGCAGAGATTCCCCTGCAGTCCGTGGTGAAGACCATGGTGAGGCAGGCTGTCCCCTGCAGCCCATGGAGGTTAATGGTGGAGCAGATATCCACCTGCAGCCCATGGAGGATCCCACGCCGGAGCAGGTGGATGCCCGTAGAAGGCTGTGAGCCCCTGGGAAGCCCGTGCTGGAGCAGGCACCTGGCAGGACCTGTGAACCTGTGGAGAGAGGGGAGCCCACGCTGGAGCAGGTTCGCTGGCAGGACTTGTGACCCCAGGGAAGGGACCCACGCTGGAGCAGTTTGTGAAGAACTGCAGCCCGTGGGAAGGACTCACGTTGAAGTTCACGGAGGTCTGCCTCCCGTGGGAGGGACCCCGTACTGGAGCAGGGGAAGAGTGTGAGGAGTCCTCCCCCTGAGGAGGAAGGAGCGGCAGAAGAGACGTGTGAACTGACCAAAACCCCCATTCCCTGTTCCCCCGTGCTGCTCGGGGGGAGGAGGTAGAGAAATTGGGAGTGAAGCTGAAGCCAGGAAGAAGGGAAGGGTGAGGGAAGGTGTTTTTAGATTTATTTTTAATTCTCATTATCCTACTCTGATTTGATAGGTAAGAAATAAATTTCCCCCAGCTGAGCCTGTTTTGCCCATGACAGTAATTGGCGAGTGATCTCCCCCTGTCCTTATCTCGACCCGCGAGCCTTTCGTTATATTTCCTCTCCCCTGTCCAGCTGAGGAGGGGAGTGATGGAGCAGCTTTGGTGGGCACCTGGCACCCAGCCAGGGTCAACCCACCACAGGACAGTCATTGCTCTAAAAATTAGAATTTATAAAGCTCATCAACATTTTTCTGTTTAAATAATGAGGTTACAAAACATGAAATGCAGTTACATTGACTGGTCAAGATCAAATTTTTTTTTTTTCAGAAGTTTATTTTGATATGCGTAATACAATTAAGGTATTAATGGAAAAACACATTTCTTTAAAACCAAGGAAATTGTATTAATCAATGAAGTTAAAGTTACCTGAATTAACTTTGCCTAAGACTTATGTTTTTGTACCAGTAGGAATAGGCGTAGCTATTAAAAATGCATTTGCATTAGCCTGATTGTCACTCCTATGCAAAAATGACGCCATCGCTGGAATCTGAGCAAAGTAGTTTTTTGCCCGGATATGCTTATATTTTATTCTGTGAATAAATGCCGGTTCATAAGCCTGAAAGGAAAAAAAATTCAAATCCCATTAAATACAATTACAATATCTAGCAATCTACATGTTGCTTCATATTTCAGACAGTATAAATAGTGACCCTTTAATAAACTAAGCCAGATAATATATTCGTATGTGATACATATTGAAATATTTTGTAGTTCTATGCTGCTACGTTATGGCCCAATAGTGAAAATCACTAACCACACCTGTGTCACCTTATAAAAACAGAAAAAGTTCTGGCATTTTTTTAACTGTTTAAAATAAAACTTATTCATCTCTTTCAGGTAAGAACATTTGTACTTACCTTTGAAAACTAAAAAAGGCAATGCTTAAATATCAGCATTTGCAAGGCGATGACTATGGGAAATTTCCTTGATAAGAATAGGAGTAATTACTTACAAATAATCATGCCAGCAAGCATTTTGCAGCATTTCAGTCAGCTTTTGCATTCAGCGGTGACATTTTTCTAAATTTCTGGTGATTAGTAGTTCAGATGATGTAATAAATAACCAGAATATCTAGTTGAAAAAACCCTTTGTTATCACTATAGTCATCGTTATGAATAATTGCTATTAAAGAAAGTGCCTGAGAGGCCTTTTTCTGTTTCAGTGAATCATGAACAATGATTCAACTTACAACATTCTAACTTCACCTCATTTTCCTTATTTCACACTCTTTTTTTTTTTAAATAAAACTTTGGCCATTACCAGCGAAGAAAGGCGACTCCTCACTATAGCTGGCCCACTTCCATTTTTGTAGCAAGAGCTAAGTGAAAATACCTTACTATTTTTACATAGGCTTGCATACCTTACCTGTTGCTCTTCTGACCCAACTCCCACTTCCACTGAAGCTCTGGACCTAATCAAGTTAATGGCATCTCTCTGACTACGGCATCCACTTATGAAGTTAAACCAGGTAAGTGCATAACCAGAATCTTTCCCTGCCGTAATGCTAGTAACATAAATTTATGGATGCAGAGAAGCATTGCTAGATTCAGACAGCCCGAACAGCCTTGTTGACCGAAAGTGAGACAGAGGAGTCAATAAAGGCATTTCCAGCTTGAAATTGATTTTACCTTCTAAAGCTAATGCTCACATAAACATGTGTCTGCTTGAAGACACAAGTTGGGCACACACACAAAACATATCACGGATGGCAGAATTCCTTTTACTTTTAGAATACCCCGACTAATATATTTCGTCCCCATAGCAGACCTTCCATTGAGAGAGCAATTCATTTGCCCAGTCAGTTATCACATACCCTCAAGACTTCCAACAAGAAGGGCCATGAGTAACAGCTGAAGCTGCATTTGTGATGCACACGTATTGTGTCTGAAATCGAATTAAGAATACCCTGAACAGTTACTATACAACAATGACCTCAGATCACTCCTTAGATGAATCAATAACCTGGAGGTGAAAGGCTTAATAATCCATTACTAATTGCAGGACAAACACAACCCCCAGGATTCTTTCATGCCCCGGAAAACTAAATACTGAACCGTATGATGTCCAGTGGAGTGAGACATTGACCAGACTACCATGTTTAGATATGGAATTTGGAGGGAGTGGTGTGAAAAAACAGTTTCAATGACTTTTTTAACAAATTATTAGATTTTTTTCAATCCAGAACAGCAATTATGTTTTTATTGCTTAATTACAAACTATAAGATTACATTGCTAGGGGTACCTAAATGCCATCTATGTAAGAAAGTAAACTGAAACAAATTACGACAAATGGTTAAGTTCTAAAAAAAGAGCCATTCTGTTATTTGGTGAGAAATTTATAAGGCCAGAAACCAATGAGGCCAGAGCACGTGCAAGAACACAGACACACAATTGTCATGGTATTTATGGTTAGTCCTCACTATGTTTTTCATCCAGGCCAGCTCTCGTCTGAGCTCAGCTGAGGGAAGAGCATGGGCATGGCACTGTTCTCAGTAGGCAGCATCAATGAGGCCACTTAGCTTCTTGCATTTCAGGAGGGAGAATTGGGGCAAGACAGAGTTCAGGTACATTGATATGAGCTGTACTACTCCAGCTGTCCTCTGGACTAGTGCCTGTTTTATTTAATAGTACAGATACAATCATTCAAATAGTCACAATGGATCAATTTAAACATGGATGAGTGTAAGGACTAAATTTGGCCAAATATCATTAGTCATAGGACCTTATTAAAACATAATATAAATATTGTGAAAAATTAAGCCCATCTAATTTTACCTCCTGAAGGTTACACAGCCTAAGATGTGCGTCTGCCTCATCTTTAGTGAGGAGAATAGTGTTCCATGGAGACCACTCACGCTGCTTATCCCATCTGACCATAACCAAATCATAGAGGTCACTGCAGGCACTGAGAGCTGACTGGCAGCCCCATATGCTCTCGATCATGTACTGCAGATCTTGACGCTGAAATGGAAAACAGGGTTAAGAAGGAAGAAGCATGTTTCATTCCACAACAAAATTAACAACTGCATTTTTCTTCTATCATCTCTAAAATATTACATTCTTACTTTGAGTGTTTCTGCCAATGGCAATTCATGTCTTCCATTGACATCCTGATTGCTTAACTGCTCATATAAAGGTTCTTAAATCTCATGGTTTTTCTCATGTAGCATGCTTAAGCCTGTTCAGATCTTTTTAGTTAATAACAATAATCCATCTTTGCCATTTCTGAGATGACTTCAAATTAATATTATGCAATAAAAGAGTTATTACACTACTAAATTATTTAAAGTTTACATATAAACAGAATAATCTGGCCTGAAAAATGTGGGGAATTAGGACAAGAAAAACTCCCACCTGTGACAGACCCCAAATCACTGCCTGCTTTGCTTTCTTCCCCTTACTCGGCTGTTGGCCTATGAAGAGTTTATTGTGACCATGATACTCTTGTTCATTTTACCAAATGAGATTATAAGATCAGCTATGCTACAATATTAACAGAAAACAACAGGTCTGTTTGTAAAGGTTTTCTAGTACAGAAAGGCCTTTAAATGTACTTCTAACCTATGTCTAAGGTCAATTTACATCAATCTCAATTTAATTTAATACTAGCCATCTGAAATCACTACTAAATCTTGATAAAAACAGCCTCTTGAACAAAAAAAAGGGGGACAGCAGTTACTACTGAACTTTGGCACGTTTTTCTGTCAGCCTCTATTAATTCCTCTCTGTATTAGTCATGGAAAAGTTTTACAAGATTTTTATCCACAGGAGTCTATAAACAACAGACACTTAAATAGGTTTTCCTACAAACTAGCCATCTGAAGAAGACTCATTCCTCTAAAAAGAAATCTTAATTAAATAATGATACTTACATGTAACATTAAATTCTTGAAAAAGAATGAATAGAACTATACCAACACAGCGCTTTAGTGAAAGGTATGTATTCACATCCATCTTGCTTCCAAAATGCAGAACCCATGTAAATTCTTGCCAGGGAAAATAGAAGATAAAAGCTGGGCTTAGAACCTCCACTGGTAATAAATCTGTGCTACTGATTTCAGGAACACCAGACTGCTCCTACACCTGGTCTTAAATCTGGTCCTACAGGGCCTCCCTTATTATGCTTCACTAATTGGCTTCCGTTTTCAGTATTTCCTCCCTTTTCATAAAATTTCAAGTAACTTCTGCATCTTCTTCTTAGAAGACAGAAATTTGCAAGCAGACATATTAGCTAGTACCACTATTTGTGTGCTAAGGTACACATCCCAAAAGTTAACCAGATCTTGCAAAAATCTATACTGAGGCACATAAGGGTTCATGTAAAACAGATTCCTAATTTGACTCCTCCTTTTTCCTGGATTACAATTTTTTTTTCTGCCTGAAAAATAGGCAAAAGCTTGTTCTGTGTTAAAACTTCTCAGATTATGGGGAAGAGTTTGATTTCAGAGGCAGCTTCTGCACTTTCTAAAGGTAGGCATGGATTTTGCTGTGAAATTTTACATTTCATTCATTTCAAATGATGTTTCCCTTCCACCCCCCTAATAATTTGTTCTGTGCTCACAAGACACAGAAATGGCCTTCAGCACTGTCATCTGACAGGTTGGAAGCAACTATCATTGATGGCTCAGCAGCTGAGATGGGGTAAAGAGGGTAGGCAGCAAACCGATAAAGGACTTCAGGGTATTTTTAACTTCAAATGAATACAACATTCCCATTACGATGATCTTCACCACGAAATATCAAAACCAGAGTATAAACCATTGATCCTAAGGAGCACGGTATAGTTAAACCTTCTGAAAGAATAAAAGGCAGCCTCAGGACTTGACACATTTGCTGAACTAGTTCATTTTGATACCAAAAAGGTCTTTAGTTACAGTAAGCAGAATTTAGTGGAGCTACTGTAACTCTCACCAACTGCTTTTTGCCTTTTAAACCTTAGCAGAACTCATATAGGTGGTCAACCTATATAACCTATATAACAAACTCAGTTAGAATCAGTATGCAAGAGAGCTGAAGAAACACCTTTTATCTTCTCACAAAAGTCTTGCATCTATCCACAGACAATACAATCAGAGTCAGTAATGGTACTGCACTGTGCAATGAATGAAGCTGTCATAGCTGCTACAAAAGACTTCTAGTCATGCTCAAGTAATTCTAGATGCCTTAGAGCTGTCTTCTGGATAAAAGGGGATGGGTGGTTGTTGGGAAGAAACACAAGTAGCACAGAAAAAAATTAATAATTTAAGGATGTGTTAGGAAAAGAACAAGGAAATTAGTGATATGAGATAAAAACCTCTGTTGTTCAGATATTTACAACTCTAAAGAGAAGAACTTGAAGTTAATTTGGATGAAAATGACACAGTCGCTAGAGATGTTGCAGTGGTACGACCACAAACGGAACTGCAAGTGAGAACTCTCGGTGTCAGCAGTTAAGAAGCAGTCACGTTTCCGTGCCACCAGACATGACAAATGATGTGATGTGAGAGAGGTCCAAAAGATTTTGGAGGATGGTTACATATTAAAATAAACCAAGTTAGACACAGACAAACAACTTTTCAGACATACTGAAAATACAGTTCAAAAACTGTTCTATGAATGTTGATGCTGTAGAGGGTTTTATTACTAAATTTCAGAAAGTTCAGAAAAATTTCAGCTGTTCAATAATTTCAATAAATAACACCTTGTCATTACCTCAGATTTAAAACTTTCCCAGTGGATAGTGGATGTCAAGTTCTTTTGTTGACAGAATAAGTAATAACAACTAAACGAGAGAATTTGCTGCAGAGAGGCAAGACGTTCTTTGAACTGAGTTATTCCAGTAATGATTATTAAGAAAAATTAGCTACATAGTAATACTGTAAAAGATTACAGATGATTACAGATTATGGTAAAAAATTAGAAAATTAAAATATTTAGTGAATCCCCTCCTAATAAATGCAAAGCACAGTACAACTTTCAGATATTCTGCTGACATAGAACAGGAATGTCAAAACCTCAGCTTCCTTATTTTTTTTTCCTTCTGAGAACAGAGAACAATTGTGTTACTAAAGCAGTACAAATAATGGGGCTTAAAAAATTTTACTAGAATTACGTCTTGAACAATATTATAGTCACAAAAACATGATTGTTGCTTTATGGATGATGCCAGTATCCAACAGGATGGCCATAGCAAAACCAGAAGAATTTTGATCATCTGACTCTTTGACCTCTCAGCTAGACTTCTACCTTCTTTCAAATGTATAGCTTGTAACCACTTTTGAAAGTGCAGCTATACTTCAAAAGCTTAAGTGCTTCTTCATTACAGTATGGAACATCCCATATTACAGGAATTTTTTGTAGCTTTTAGCGTATTTCTCCACCTGTCAACAACATACACAATAAAAAGGAAAAATTATAGTCAAAGCCACCAGTTTCCATTATTAGCAATGCTCTTTCAGACAGTACCTGAACTACGAAAACAATTTTAGCATCATCTTGATAATCAGCTTCAGACTTTCTCAGATTTTCTAGTATAAGTCTGTACTTCAAAAATGCTTCTCGTCGCTGAGCCTCATTATCAAGTTTGCAACACAAGCGACATCTGCCAATGGTGCGGGAATTAGCAGGAACAGGAAACTCAGTAGATGGTAAGTCATTCTCACAGCTAATACAGAAGTTAACATTTTTATAAAGCTTTAAGGGATCTGGTGGAACCTAAAAGATTAAAAAAAAGTTAATTTACCGCAAAGTATCTTTGTATTATTGTGTGCCACCCTAACTCTATTGGAATATATTTTACAAATACACATGCAAGTATTGTAATATGTGAAAGCCAGTAATATTTATTTTGAAATACCTGGTAGGGTTTGGGGTTTCTTGTTTTGTTTGGGTTTTTTTTCTTTTAATAGAATACCATAAGCCATACGATCTTCTTAATGTACTTGTTAAAATCAGTTATACAAATCGGTCAATTAATTTTTAAGCTATATGGAGATGCTAGACATTATGCTCCAGTGGCCTTGCTGGCACTTTTATGTATACAGATTGTCAGCCACTCTGGAAAGATGACAACACAGAGAAAAGAGAAACTAATTCTTCTGTATTTAACTTTTCATATAGAATCTGCCCTTTTTGTCAAAGATAAAACCCTAAGACTATGGGCATATTAATATTTTGGCATAAGAATATAAAATCATCAGAGCCACACACCCAAAAACAATATATGGGAAGATAATAAAATAATCTTGCTAATGATCTCCTCACCCTCATATTGCTTTATGGGTTCTGGAAAGAATTTAATGTAGTCTGTGAAGAGGACTCGAGTCTGTAATTGGGTAGTTTGAGTAGTCTGATAGTGCAGCTACCTATTGTGGTCATCTGCCTTTTTTTGAAAGTACCATGAGGATTTGGTCGTCTTGACTGTCTACTGATGAACTGCCATCTCTTTTATGGTCTACAGAAGGTTACAAGATTCAAATACAAATATAGGCCAGTTCAGCCTTCAACTCAAGGTACAGTTAACCAAAAGCTACAGAAGCCAAAGATCTCCCATGTCCAGTCTCTGCTATGACCCATCTGGGTAACCCTTTCATATACCTAGTGTAAAATAACTGCTGGTTGGTTCTAAATCCCACTAACATTTACTGACAGATTCTCTACTCCTGAGACACCACCAACCACTGTAAGAAGAATCCTCTTCTGATAGATGCAGAATACTTGCTGCTGCCCAAAGCAGCAACATATGATAGTGAATTGTATTTTTAACCGTAATCTGTAGTCAGAAAAGAAAAACAATCAAACAGCTTGAGAGGTGTCTATCACTATCTCCACTTCATAGGTATACCTGCTTCTCAAGAAGTGGCAACTGGCTGTCCAACAGAAGCTTGTAACACCTCTTACTTAGGTGCAAGCTCTTTAGACATCACTTTTAACAATGGCAATATTCTTCCTTTCTGGACACAAAGGATGCTGTCTCTTGTCCAGTGGGGAAAAGATAATCGCTCTTTCTATTGGTTGCCCATTTGCTATTACAGTTTACTGTTTCCACCCCATAAGACCTACCATTTACAATTCTCAGATTTTTTTATTTCATACATAGTGTTCCTGTGCTCTCTCAGTGCTACCAGCCATTTGTCAGCTTCTTATACCCATGTATGTCTATGCCCCATGCTTCATATATGACTATATAAGCCTAATTGTGTGAAGCCTGTGTACTTGCTATATTTTACTTCTTGAGGAACTGCTCCAGTAATTCTACAGCAAAATCTAAAATATAAAAAGCTTTTGTTGTTCTCCATTTCCGTTCTCCACCATCCTTAGTTTGATGGCCACCATGTCAGACTGCAAAATAGGAATAATACCTTAAGTATCCTAGCAACTTCAGGGTTAAACTTTGGAGTTTTAATATACTGAAGAAATAATGTACAAATTCTTTTCCTCAGTCCTTCTAAGTTGCATTCTTTCACCTCTCTTGACATAAGATCAACTTCCCTGTCAATTAATTCCACTATTTCCCATGTTAATTTACATTCATGTTCCTGAAAGAAAAACACAAAGAAAAAGGGAAGCAAACTCCACAAGGAAGCAAACAAACAAATTCTAACGCAGATACAAAAGGCAAACTACAGATTTTTTGCCAATCATCGTTTCATACCTCTGCATGTTCACATAAGAACACATTCATCTAAGAACCCTTAGTGTCTTAGGAAAACAGACTCCAAGAAAACTCATGTAAAGAACTAAAAAACGGAGAATGCTTACAGATCCTGCTTTAAGAGGCTGTGAGGAACTGTAAACCTGGAGGCGTTAAAAAATGCTAAGCAGAGGCACAGAACACATACAAAGCTTTCAGTGTCCAAAAGCCCCAAGAAATATCTCCCTAAGAAGCTTCCTTTGGCTATGTGATAGGAGATGTAACGTATATACACAGTAGATGGTTTAAAACAAACAAAAACATCACAAAAAAAAAAAAATCAACAAACCACCAACCCACAAACAACAAAGCCCGACGCACAAAAGCCATGGGGGACTTCATGAGTACACTTGGAAATTAGTCACTTCAATATTTCAAATGTTTAGCAGGAGATTCTCCAGAGAGATATCAGAGGTGAATGAGTTCAATGTTTTCTCACCTAAAATAGAGTGCTAATTTACAGAAAATCTAGAATTTGTTGACTACAGCAATATTGGCTTGTATTAAGATGGGCAGGAGTTCATAGACCAGCAACGCCCCCAGTGCTATTTTGGCTTTAGATCAAATTCTAGTACTACTACTAAGACCATGAAGCAGCACTCTATTCTAGTTTGAAGTCAACAATATCATCCTGAAAGTACCTTGAAACCCATATTATTGTTTTTGTAAATTAATAAATAAATGAGTAAAGAAACAAATACAAAAGACTAAAAGAAAGCAGCCAGCTTCTAATTCACAGGGAACACTGGCAGCAGTGCGGGGTGGTGGGGAAATCAATATTTGCCAGTTTTGGTAACCCAAACCAACAGAGAAATATGGCTTTAGACCTACATTTCAAAGAACTAAGAAAAAAGATAGTAATAGCCACTTACATCTCTGCCATGGTTTTCATCAAGCTGATATAAATATTAAGCTAAACTTTGTACTAAAACTGTATTATGTATTAATATACAAAAAAGTTTAAAACCAAGGGGTTAAAATTCAAACACAACTTGAAGAAAAATGTGCACATCACAAAGTGAAATATGAATTTAGAGTGTATCTGGAATGTAAATTCCACTCGTGCGCCAGGTGGTACACTAGGCTTTCTCCTGCTGCCAGCTGATCATCCTGGCACCTGTTTGCCAGAAGAAGCATTGCTTATGTGTCAACATAATTAAGTCACTGTATCTTTGGGAAGTACAGCTTCAAGGTAAACATAAATAGGAAAATAAAACATACCTTCACCGTACGTCTGAGTGTTAACAGCACATCTATTCTCTCATCTTTTGGGATGTCATTCATGCTAATGCTGCGGTAGATTTCAAATAGTTCTCTGGCACGGAGCGTGTGCTCTGTATCCATTTCAGTGATTTTTCCATCATACGCTTTCCATCTCTTAGGTTGTGCACACTTCAGAAACAATTTGTATAACCCTTAGCTATTATAACCTGATCAACAGCTGAATAAGTGCATTATGTTACATCAAATTTCACCAGAGCAAACAGGGACTTAACACTGATGCCTAACACAAAAGGCTAATTCTATTATCGATATTTATACAGTACCTTTTCCACCAAGTATTTCCAGCACGTATTCAATTGCATGCTTTGTTTAAAGTTGCAGGTCATTAAAATTTTGACTTACAGTATATTAAAAGTGAATAATATTCTCCTACAGGGATATGCTTCTACTTCTTTAAAATTAATTTACTTACAGTAGTGTTAGAACACATTTGCTCTGTATTTCATCTTGCAGTCATGAATTCCTCTAAACTATCAGTAAAAATCAATGGGACAGTTGACTGTGTAAAGATTGCAAATTTAATGCTTCAGTCTACTGCAGTACAAAATACCTCCAGGGAACTGTTCTATTTATGCTAGCTATAGATGGATAGAAGGCACAGCCTTTGTTAAACCTAAGTTTACAGCTTATCGGATGTTTCACCTAGCTCCATGTTTGCTAACTTAACCACATACCATATGCCTGCTACTTCAATTGTCTCTTTCCACATCCTTAACTTCTTTAGACAGTGAGAAGTTACATGGTGTCAGCTGCCCCACTCAGTTTGAAAGGTCCAGCTATTCTCCTCTTGAAAGAGGACTGGTTTTGGTTGCAAACCACACTGTTGCGTAGGGAGGTACGTATCTAAATCCAGTAGAAAGATAGTATTCAAAACTCCCTCCCCATCATTACCACTCCCTTTCCTTAACTGACAGCCATTTGAAACCTCATTCTGCATACTAATTATTCTCTTTCACTGTATTTGGAATTTGAGCGTTCACAAACGCTTATGAATGCCACTTTGCAGTCTCAGTGCAAGTCAACTACAGCAACGCTTCATGCAGCATTCACGTGCCTAGTAGTTTTCTGGATACAACCCCAGCATTGACGTAATCATTGTTTTGACCAAATATTCAGGCTTGCTATGGTGATAAGTCATAAAAGCACCAAGAATATTACATAGTTACAACAGATATGATTAGTCACCACGACAATCAAAACAGAGCTTTCCCCACTTTTAAATAAATTATAAAGTTAGGTAAGCAACAGAAAGACAAAATAATTTAGAAAAGGATTTAACACTGAATAACTGACATTTAATTACATTATCAATTGGAGTAGAACTCTAATTAAAGGAGGTATTGTTAATCAGAGGTCACAATTCAGAGCCGATTAAGAAATGCAATAGAAAAACAGACATTAGTAAAAAGTAAAACTCTTAATTCCTTAATGAAATCTTTGAACTTCTGCAAAACTAGAAAGAGGCAATTTTCTCTCTGTCATAAAGAGGGAGAATTCTACTGTAACTTCACGACTTTGTTTCACTGGTTTTGTACCATACTAGAAATCCTAAAAAAAAAACCAAAACACACCCAAACCCCAAGCAAACCACAAAAACCCACGCCCAACTTAGAGGCTATTATCACGCTGTAACTCCTTTGTATGGTAGACTGGCAAAAATCACCGGTTTCCACAGTACCTTCATTTGATCCTCTTCTACGAAATCACTTATTATAAGAAAGAACGTTCACCTGCTTATGCTAGGGAGAGACAGTAGGCAGAGTTCACCCTAGGAAATGGTTATTAAAACTAGGTTGTTCTGATAAATTTGCAACAACCCATATATGAGCTAGCAGTCTTGGTATTCTACTCTGCAAATGACCCTTAACACTGACCAACTATATTATGATAACGTCTAAATTATTCAAAGCAAGATATCGTATCTGTAACTTCAGTAATTCTTCTTACTACCTCATCATAACTGGGTATTATATAAAATAAAAAAAAATTTAAAATAAGGAATTATGCAGCTTTTTACTGAAAAAACAAATACAGAGGTCTCATCAACATGAAGATTTTCAGTATTTCAGAATCACAAGCTCTCTGATTTCGGGACCATTTTCATGTATTCAAGACTGATGCGAGAGAACTAAAACTTTGAGATTTTTTGCCAGCTTTTTCTTGCCTTTTAGTCTGCTGGCAGTGCTGTGGAATTTACAATAATCCTGTTATCTCTGTTACTTCAGAGAGCAAGACGATTATAACTGCACTCTGCTGCCAATGCGTGAAAGCAGAAAAAAAGTACCTCAGGAGAGAAACACACCACCGCAGGCACAGAGAGAAAACGGTAAGAAAAGTAAAAAAAAAAACAATAAAAAAAATCCATAGGAAGGGTGCCGAAATACCACAAAGCATGAAAGGTATAAAATGAGGAACAGTTAATAATTACTTTTTTTTTTTAAGAAAATATGATTGCTGTATAAAAGCTTAATCAAGTACTTCCTCTTCAAAATACAAATGCTGAAGAATGCGCTCAGCACAGAAAAGAACACCCTAGAACATAGTGCGTAGTGCTACAACCAGTAGCACCCACTGTAAAAGCACATGTGCATGAGGATGTACATGCTTAAAGCAGCAAAGAAGGGAACGAAGGTTTCCATGGAGAAGCAAGCTTCATATCACATTGGCTACTGCAGCAAAAGGAAATGCTTGCAGTCTTCAGATGTGAAGGGTGTTATTTCAACTTTAACTGGCAAGTGTCCAGATTAACATTATCGGCTCAAAGTTCAAGAAATAACTGAATAATCTATAATCTAGCACTGCAACAATGTCACAAAGTGTTTAAATTGCACTGTTACAGACATAACAAACCATCCATTAATTTTGAGATTTCCAAATTTTTTTTTAATTCATTTTATTATGTAAGAAAGGCAGAAAACGTTACTTTCTTTTCCTATGAGTTAGGTTATCTATGTCAACAGTTTAGAACAACACTCAAAACAGTTCAGAAGCTCACTAGATTTTCAATTAAAAAGAAAACAGTTCCTTTAATGAAAAAGATAATTAATAAAGTTAAAATATGAAGAAATAGATTAGTAGTAAATGCTTCAGAAACATGCCCACTGTTTGGAAAGAGAGAGCATCTCTTGAGTCTCATCCGTCTCCTGAATCTGCAAACAACAATTGTCATTAAGAATTCTGGTACTGAAGAACATTTTGCTTCTGATTCCTAGATGTAAGAAAACTGTACAACTTGTGAGAACATATACTGGAAGTAATCTACATAGGGTAGCACATTGGAAAGCAGTCCTCAAAGGAAAAATAAAGGTAGAGACTTAGTTATGAGAGAAACATATTTGCTTTGACTGTTCCAGGCTGCTTCTTCTGGGAAGACAACAGATCAGATTGTAAATAGAGGAAGCAAACATTCAACATAGAAATGACTCAAGGTTTTGATATCATTCCTAAATACTTCGTTTTCTGGTTTTTTGCACTCTTGAAAGCAGTAACAGAGAATACAATCACATCACAGCAATAAACCTGGTAACAGTTCCACCGTCTCCGATAAGTAATTTGCTCATAATGAAGAAAGATGAGAGGTTTTATCAGATCGCTTTTTACAGTCCAGGTCCCATGCATCAGTAATAAAAAGGATGAAAAAAATCTCTTTTGGATAAAACTGCCATTTTTACTTTTGAGCACTAAATAGTCAAAATTAAAAAAAATAATAAAAATATTTCTGTTGCAATATTTCTTTTCATAATTATGTCACATAATATAAAAACAGCCACCAAATAAACGATTTCTTTTTTCTGAGGGGATGGGATTGCTGGCACATCTACCTAAAAAGGACTTTTATGTGTATTTTACACTAAGGTGCCATTGGATCTAATGCCATTCTGAATCATCTCTGTGTATGAATGAATTCTCATCTTTGTTTTATAGACGAAAGCCTGAAAAAATCTTGTGTTAAATTTCATGCCCAAGATTATACAAGAATAGAATCTCAAGGTAAAGCTCTAATGCAACTGAAACTAGTGATTAGTAACTGAGTTCAATATGATATAAGATTCAGTCAAAGCTCTTCTGGGTTTCTATCCTGTACATGAAAACCGAATAAATATTTTCTTTGAAGACAGACACATGATGACCAGAGGCCTGCGCTCAATGGGGAAATAAATGACAAATCTAGTTCCCGAAAGATAACATTCTGCAGGGTTAAAGTTTAATTTTACAAATATTTGCTTAAACATTTGCATTTAAGTTTAAATGCAGTAGCAAACTTTTCACTAGAGAACAGTGAACAGAACATACCAGAGGGAAAATCTTAGTCATTAGTTTTGATTAGTGAAACTGAGTATTTTGGAAAGAGAAGCTAATAGGCAGATTTTTAAAGTTTCAAAAACAGATTAGGAAAGAGCATAGCTTCATGCATGAATTCTTACATCACTGTAATGTGCACAGTACAGAATATAGAACAGTACGTACACAATATCCTGATGCTTTATAACCTCAAATTAACCATTCTGAATTGTTTGAATTTGAAGCTTTAGTGCTGCTAACCATGCCATCAGAATCATGTTCTTTAGGCAGAGTAGTTACATTATACAAAATTCATCCACTCAGTGCGATTTTATTATATACACACCCCTGAGATTTACTGTAGACACAAGTAGTTAACAGTCTTAATGATGCACTGTTAGTTCTTCAATCAGTCACAGAGCTAAGAAATTCTCAGCTTGGAAAAGAAATTTACTGAATCGTACCGACATGAACAACTAGATAATAGGGACATTTGTAACATTAGCATTCACATGATTCACTGTGAAAGCTACAAAAGTTACTTCTGGCAGGCAGTTTGCAGAAGCCTTTTCTGTTCTTGTACTTTGTTATTCTTTATGTTGAGCCTAAAATTACATCACTGACCTTATCGAGAAAGTGCAGTATTGCTTTTTGTTGATTCTCCTCATCTGCATTTAGCTTGTGTCTCCCAATGGAAGCAATCAGCTGTGCCTCTTGTTCCACAAGTCCACAAAACGCTGCCTTTCTTTCAGCTCCAGTAAGAGTTCTATTAATCCGCTCAGTCTCCTCCTGCCTCCATACTACAGATACAAATATTTTGGGTATCTTTTACAAGATGTTTTCCAGTGAAAGTTCTATTTTTGCATTTAAGAAATAACATAATTAATTTTCAATATTCATTAAAAGCCAGTTTCTATATTAGGGAGTTGATTGTTATGCATATTTTCAATACATGCAAAATGGCCCAGAAATGAATGTAAATTATACAGATGTTCTGTGAGAACATGTGTTTGTACACCAATTCCAAACTGCCAATTTGTACTTCAAACTCGAAGATGGGTTAGGAGAAAAAGAAGCTCTATGTGAGAAAAAGAATTTAGCTCCTGTGGAAACACGTGATGAAATTATTTCTTCACAATTTTGCATCTAAAATAACTGTTTGAGACTCAAATATCTCCAAAAGGTATGAGCAATAGGAACTTTTTAAACAATTGCTCATCAAAGTCACAAGAAAAGATACCACGGAGATCCTCTCAACAGACTACGGACAGCATCTTACTGTGGTACCACTAGTGCTCAGGGCTGAGAATCTTACTGCTTCTCCTTGCATAAGTAAGTAAAATCTAAAGAAGCTTGAAGTCCTCCAAAACTGAGATAAAACTTGACTGACAGTAACATTTAGCACTCCAGGTCTTACACTGAATGTTTGAGTGGTATCATCTTTTGCCATCTAAGGCAGACGGATGTGCATTAATAATCAGACAGCCATTGCTTTACTCTCCCTTTCCTCTTCTACAACAGAACCCTTCAAATGGAAGTGGCATGCAAAACACAGGATAATAATGACAGCAACACGTGAATACATACGTGCTGTATACGAATCTGGCCTTCTGACTCCTAGGGTCAAATCTCCAAACCACAGGTACCTGCTGCACTTACAAATTAGACTGCTTAATGACAGAAACATTCAGAACTATACATATGTGTCTGTCATGGTTTATTTGGTAGTACCCATTTCTGACTTTAAGTGCTGATACACAGACTAATGCCCTTACAGATATCTGTCAGTAAAATCAAATTGTGTTTACTGAACAATAAGGAATCCTTTGCGTTCCTTTTAACAATTCTTGGCTTTGCTGAGGAGTCCTTTCCATTTCAAATACATCTTGAGTTTTGCTGGGAATTTTACAAGATCCAAAACTTCAACATTCCTGAATAATATCTCAAAGTGTTGTTATTGTTCCAGAACAGTTATGCAAAAGCAAAAGCCAACATAAGAAAACAATCCAATAAGTGTTGTATACTTACTGAAAAAACCTGTAACATCCTGTATCAGGTAAGATTAGAGGCGGGAGGAGAGAAAGGAGGAAGGTTTATTTTCTGCCTGTGGCTTTCTTATCTACAATACCTTATGTTTTCCATTTTGAAATATTTCAATTAATTTCCTTAAGGCTCTCCAAGCTTTGGTATTAATATGACAGCTGTTTGACAAGTTCCAAGTACCAAAAGATATATTTTTAAATACAGCCATTTCAGCAAACAAAAGCACTCTGTAGAATTCATTTACATGAAGCTTTATATGCCTGAAGGGGGCAGCAACTTCAAAGGAAGAGCTAATAAATACAGTAAGCAATTTCGTACTTACAGAAATGAAGCTGCCAGTTATCATCAATACTCACCTCCTGATTCACCATACACATGCAATCAAGCTAAAAACATTCCTCTTAGATTATATGTTATACAGACAGAGATTTTACTTATTATAATTATTATTCTTCCAGCTTTTATAAAATGAAGTAGTTCATGCTTTTCAAGTAAATAACCAACGTCTCTGTATGCAGACACACTGAATATATAGCTACATCTCATTTGCACCATACAGTCAACAGGCAAGTTTCTGTACCGACAGGGATTGCTTGTACTGGCTGACCCTGTAATAGTATCCCCCTGTTGTGATCAGCAGCAATAACCTTCACAGGTCTCTAGAGGCCAATAGTCTCATTCTATTACTGTCACAATGATTTAGCTTGTGTAGACTGTTGACACTATAAGAATGTAAAAGTAGTTTCAGATGCAGGTAGAAAAAAAACACTTCCTAGAACCACTAAGCTCTATTAAAATAAAGAGCATGACTGCAAGTCTCCACGTAGAGAAGCAGCTAGTCAACGCCAGTAAACAAAAACAGACCGAAAAGATTGATACCAGGCTGTTATTTTTAACAAAATGTTAGAAAGACATTTCAAATACTGGATTTTGTTCTGATCCTCCAGTTTTGAAGTGGCACATGCTTTTCAGGGTGCCTAGATATTAAATTCCCAAACATGCAAAGCTGAAAGTGTTGTTATTTGTGAATCCAATTACATTAAATTAAGCCCAAAAAATTTTGCTTAATATTAACTTTATTAATATACTTATTTATACAAAATATAAATTAATATGTTTATTATTTATTATACATTTGATATATACTTTATGTATTGTATATTTTATATATTGTATAATATATTAATATATTTATATTTAAAGAAAATAGTTATATTTTATACAAAATAATATATTGTATATTAATATAATACTAAAATTTAAATTAGCTATTAATTTATTAATTTCATTAATATATTACTATTTTCTGAATAAATTTTAAATCTAAAAATACTGGAAATATCAGCACTCATTCACAACTTCTACTCAGCTTTGTTGTTTCTACTGCAAATAAGCACTTTAAAAAAAAAGTGGATGATACTTGTGGTAGCACATTAGATCGGAAGCAGTTTTTTAAAGAAAATATTGCAGGAAATCAGATATCAAACAGTAGCACTGGCCTTAAGTGGAGAGTTAAAAAATGATTATTTGAGCACCTTGGCTTTTAAAGGTGTGTCTGATTAGGTAATCAAAAAGGCTTGATCCTTGTGAAGTGAAAAGCTGACTATGACAGAAAAGGGGGGCAGGGGAAACAACCCCTAACAAACCACATGTCTCATCGAGATACCATTCCCAAAATTCTGACGTTTAAGACCAGTTTGTCACAAACAGTAATATTTGGAAGTCATTTATACATTCAGACAAAAAGATTTGTTCAATGCCACAAAAAGTATGACAGTGTTAAAAGATTAGCGTATAACTTGGGAATTCCTGAATCATGATCCTAACCTCTACAAATAACACACGCCACCAAATTTATGCCAAGTTTACCATGGAGGAAATAGCTGGGATGGTTTAAGATAGGTCAGGTGGCTTTGTAATGAAGCAGGTAGTCCATTAGGCCAGTTCTGCTGCACAGATAGTAATGTCCAAACTGCCAAAGAGCTATACAACCTTAGATAATATAAGAGTTGTTGCAAGTCACAATGCAAGCATCTTGCTTAAACGGAGACATTTTAAAAAGAACTCTTGCAGTTCCATTATAAGCTGGTAGAGGTCCACCACTTTCTATTGGTTTTATTTTTCCAAAAGGACATACTCTAGGTTTTTTGTTACATTTGCAACATTATTCTCCTGTAGGTTATGTCAATTTTCTGCAGTATTCACCTTATTTTTCCAGGAAAGTTTAGAGGTGCTTGCCCATATTAGACACCATCCACTCCAACAGGAAAAGTAAGTCTTTCAGGATGCCCTGTAGGACTCCTAACAGATTTTTTAAATTTTGGCAATTGTTTTGTGAAACATGGAATAAACTAAAAAGGAGAAAAAACAGGAGAAGTAGGACAACAAGAATAACCTCAGTCATATGTTGTAAAACTCTGAGAAAAAATATAATCCGTTATAAAAAAAAAAAGTCTATATTAAATGATGAATTATGGATCCTAAGAGTAATTTCTTCATTGTATTATTTTCAGCATCCTAAATGTAGATTAAGATGATTAAAGTAACTCTGATCCAAAAAAACAGTTCCTGTTTCTCTAGCTGACCTTAATATCAGAGATTAATTAAAACAAAACAAAACAAAAAACCCAAGCCCTGCCAAATAGCATCATTCTTCCATCTGATTACTTCCTAAAAAGGTGTGCTCATTTCAGTTGGGATAGAGTTCATTTTCTTCATAGTAGCTAGTATGGGGCTATGTTTTGGATTTGTGATGAAAACAAAGTTGATAACATGGGGATGTTTTAGTTATTGCTGAGCAGTGCTTACACAGAGTCAAGGCCTTTTCTGCTTCTAGAAATATACAAATGTCAAATAGTTCTTTAAAAATTAAAGAAATTCCACTCTGTCAAAAAAATCAAGGAAGTATCTACAGAAATGTCAAAATCATAAGAGATTGTTTTAAACAAACAGTACTCTTTTGCTGATTTAAAAGTACCTCTTTAAGAAAAAAAAAACCACAACTTACATTCTAAAGCATGGTACAGTAGCTCAAAGTCTTCTTTTGTTTTAGGGTTCAGTCTTCGTTCATGCTCCCTCCTCAGTTTTTCTTCTTTCTCTTTTTTTCTCCGTAACTCTTCCTGTGCCTCCCATGCCAGCCTTAACCTCTTTTCTTCCCTCAGATTTTGTACAACATTTATAGCATGCCAACGACGGAAATACGTCTGCAATACTATTACCTGTTTATGATACAATACCAAAGAATCGTGAATTTAAAACTATATGGCTTTTTTTTTTTTTAACTGTTATTTCTTCTAGCTACTTAACCACATTTTCTAAGATTTGTCTTGTACTCCAACTAATTTAAATGTTACAAAAACACTCATGTACTGTTAGTCTAAACACTAGTGTGCTTACTTATGTAGGTAACTGCAGGAGTTTAATCAGCAAGTACAGTGGAGAAACGATGTTTAAACAATCAAGTTAAAGTATAAACTGCAATTACAAAATCTATTTTTCGTTTTCAAATCGCTCCTTAAAAAAGAGCTTTTGCCATGTATTGTTTTTATTCTTTTCTCTTCAGCTTTGTGGGTAGAGGTCCTCATTTTACTATTCATTTATATCGTGTCTAGCTTCAGAAGTTAGACACACATTTGCAAAATTTCTGTTAAATTCCTGAATACAAAAATCAACGTGTACACACACACACACAAAAATCAAATGCACTCTGTTTGTAAACAAATAATGGAATTGAAATTACCAATGCTCCTATGACAGAACTTAAAAAAGAAAATTTAAAAATCTACCTTCCAAAGCTTTGGCCAATAAAGACTGGGGAAATGTCTCTACTAAGCTAAGGAGGCACAATGCACAAGCCTGAGCATCTGCCAGCTGAGGTAGTACTTGCACCACAAGCAATTTAACCAGGTCAATACCACACTAATACAGTTATACTGTCTCTAGAGATATCTTAACCTAACGTTTCCCTTGGATAGGTCTTCAGCTAGTATTTCAATATGGAACTACACTGCGCTGTGCAAATCCATCAACTTGAACCAACACCAAGCTCATGTCTCTCTACTGTGCGTTATAGATTACCTACAGATACATTACAGACTTCAGTAAGTGGCAGCAATGATCAGAGTAAAACATACCAGCAGTCCTGAGGAAACAACTACCTATTTGGGTTCCACTGCTACAAGAGACTTACTTCCACCAGCCGATGCTGACCAAATAAGAGGTTCTACAGAAAACTTCTACCCAGAAGATTTGGAAGCATCTTGCCAACCATGTCAATACAATTATCCTACCTGGACACGTGGGGAACCAAATGTTTCTCCATTTAGTTAGATTAAGACTGCCTATTTTAAGCAATTAAATTACTAAGCAGACCATTTACAAAGCAGTGCCCCACCTAACGTGATGTTGGGTGTACTTAAGTTAGGTGTGCAGTCACTGAATACGGGGCTTTCAAATAGCAACTTGGAGTGCCTAAATGGCATCCTCTGCACAATGACTATACACAATCTGTCCTCAGAATCGCCTGCACGAGGCGACTAAGCGCACCAAAAAACTCCACAGGCCCACTGCACGTCGGCCTTAAGAAACCACAAGGTGTCGGATGTCATTAAAAGCACTAATATTGTAAACGAGCAGTCACATGCTTCCCCACATCTGAAAGATTACAAAAGGTGAAGATTAAGCAGACATTTTGCAGTTCGCTGTTAAATTCACTCTCTGAACACTCATTAAATATTCATATAACCTTTGTAATACTTTGCTTTACAGATAGAATTTCAGATAGATGAGAACTTACTGCTTCAAGCCTACGTCTATGGTATTCTTCCGCTGTAAGATACCTTCCAGGACTTACTAGTTTGTCAGTCATGTTTGACACATACAGGCCAATTTTAGTCATCTGTGTTGATGTTGTATTTTTTGTTTGTTGTGGCTTATTTTTTTCAAAAACCGTCTGGGGAAAAAATGCATGTCAGATAAAATATACAGAGGGTTTTTTTCTCTCATTACAGTAAGTGGCAAAATTAGCTACTTGTAACAAAAATCACAAGACTAATGATATTTATCCACTAAATACTTTCAATTGCACTCTTACTTCTGATATACATCCTCACTCCTACTGGAAATAATTGTGTCAACATTGTATTCTGTTTGGCAAAACCAACATTCTAAAAAGACACTACAAAGCCATTACCTGTGTTTCCCTACAAAATAATTGAATTCCTTTGACAGGTCGTTTTTTGGGTATCGTTTGTGATCCTGCATTATGAAATTCCACTCCCGTTATCCTGTTCTTAAATCCACCCAGAAACGGTTTATGATAGGTAGGTCTTTCAATTTTTACAACTACATCTTGGAATGAATCAGAATCTGTTGAAATGGAAGTTCCAAGATAGAAATATTGTTTCTTTTAGTAACAGATTGAGATTAGAGCATGTATATTTATTGATACACATTTATAAACAGCAATTACCTGTTTGTACTCTGACAGTTATGACATCAGGCATGTGATAATCCTGTTGAACTGCTTTCCCAGGAAAATGTTCCTGATCAAGACATAGCTTCTCAGACTGGATAGTTTCATCAAAGTTAGTTCTAGTCCTCCTAAAAGCTTCACAATCCTCAATCATACTTCCTAAAAATAAACCCAAAATTAATTCCTAATATGTTTCTTAAAATAAAATAAATAAAATAACTGAAGTTTACCCTGAATTTATCTTATTGAAACACAGAACAATCATAGGTTTTTTTTCAGGTGGGAAGACACTCTGCTTGAAAGCTGAAACAGTATTTAATCACACACTTTCTAAAGACATCCAACATAATACTGTAACCACATAAAATTCATACTACAATTTTTAAAAAGTTACAAGAAGTGTTTTATTTGCAAACGCAAAATTTTAAATCAAAGTTAGCCATTTATACAGTGAATTTTTATTGAAAAATCTTACCTAAACCTGCTCCAATTTAGACCTGATCTAAGTACACAATGACTGAATCACTGTCGTCTTGTCACACAACACTTGAGCTGGTGTTTATTCAAAGACTACATTCTGAACCAGATCTACTTAATTTGAAGCTCCAGAAATAACTTCTTTTTGATTTAGAGATAAGAGTCTGGCTTTGGTGCCGTGCCCTTCCTAGGAAGCAATCGCCAGCTACTCAGAACAAGAGCATCTGAATGCAGCCCTGCCAAGAGGAAGGCAGTCAGCAGCTCCATACTCCGAAGGGTCTCTCCCTGTGCTCGCCTGCTGAACGGGACGCGTTACCTTTCGCTCTGAAGACCTGTGAAAACAGGGCACTGAACTGGGAAGAGAAGGTAACACAGGACACCCAGAATGGAGAGGAACAAGCACAGGAAATGACGGAGTGTTTCAAGGACTGCAGGAGAAAGGCATGGATAACAGAAGGGTGGCAGGTAAGTTACAGGAGAATCTGAGACACGTAAAATAGTAAGGTGACTGCTACTGTCTAGTCTAAACTGTGGGTAGCCCACGTACGTGTGTGAATTACGCACTGTTGTTTTTCAAATGCATGTACAAAACACATACACATTCTCACGCATGTTTCTGGAAACGAAGACCACTCTATAAAATGCCAAGTTAGTCTATAAATTGCTACTGGAACTTGAGATACAGAATACATTCTTCACCTTTTCAAGCATGCTTTATATTAGAATTTAAAAAGTCACTTCAAGACCAAAAACCAGCAAACATGAACAGAATGAGGGTGTGGGAGGAGCAAGAAGCCATAATCAAGTTGAAGAAAATCTCTTTAGAAAGCCTTAATAAATTTTTTACCTGTTACTGTCCCACTTGCTGCATTCTCTGGTAGTACTGAGTTTTGAGATGTTTGTTCTTCCCTTTCTGAATTTCTTAATTCAACTAAAGTAGAATATTTCTCATTGGTAACGGGACATGTGCTCTCCGATGATGCGCTGAACAGGGCATCTGGCTCAAATACATCTTGCTCGTTATTTCTGATCGCTTCTTGATTGCCTAGTCCTTTGCTGGGTAATTCCCACTGCGCCAAACTCGACTGCTCCTGTTCCTTCAGAGCTGACTGCTCCAGGGAAGCCTGCTGCTCGCAGCCCTCCTCTGACTGTACAGCGCCTGTAGCTTCTGAGCGCAGAGGCTTCTCCGCTGGGTCCCCGCTCTTGGCCTCTCCGGCTGCTCTTCTTCCAGAGGATGCAGATGGCTGCTCTGCACCTGACCTTTCCACCATAACAACTTCAGAGCAACCACCCGATGAATCTTCCATTTCCTAAAGTATCGGTTGCGTGTTTTTAACCTTTCTGCAAGAATAATCACAGTATCTATTTAAAAAAGCATACTAGCACATTTCTAGTACCAAATATATGGGTCACTTCATATCCTGAAAGGCTTTTTCCTCTATCCATTCCAAAATAGCCTATTTAGAATAGCACAAGGTGTTTGCTTCCAGCAAACGCTTGACATCTTCTCACTAGTGTTTAACAAACAGAATACTCAATAGCATTGCCAAGAGGTAGTCGGCATAATTCTTTATATATATCTATATAGCTATACACATATATAACAAGGCTTTACAGAGCAGAGCAGTGTTACCCAGAGACACCGCACTGCGAAGGTTGTTCGGGCTGCCACTCAACTGATTTGGGCTGGAAGCGCCCAAATCCCATATTCGTAGCAAAACCCCGCGGGCACCTGGGAGGAGGCCGCCGGCAGGAGTCAGGCGAGGGGTGACCCCCCACCCCGCACCCCCGGCACCACCCGCCGGGGCCGGCAGCCCTCGGGGGGCCCCTCTCCCCGCAGGGCCTCCCGCCCGGGCGGCTCCGGCCCGGCGGCGCGTGGCGGTAGCGATAGCGACCAGGGCGGGCAGCGCACTGCGCCTGCGCGCCGCGCCCCCGCCTCCGGCGCCGGGTCGCTGCTCCGCGCCTGCCGACCCAGGGACGGGCAAGGCCAAAAAGGGCGCAGAAACGGAAGCGGCGTGAAAGGAGAGGCAGAGAGGCCTCCCCGGCTCCCTTTTACCCCGCGGCGGTTAACGGCAGGACGGCGGCACCGGTGAACGTGCTTGCTGCCTCCGCCACCGCCTCAAGGCGGTGACCCTGCCGCGGCACCCCAGGCGCTGGCACCCCACCCTGTGCTGCCGTCCACGGAGGGCGAAGGCGAACTCTTACTAGCTCATCGTGGCGTTCATGAAAAAAAAAAAAAAAAAAAAAAGAGCCCTTTTTCCTTTCAGTTTATACAGGACGGTAGCAGGAATTGTGCTAATGCCCAGCCCCGTTCCCGGGATGTGAGGAACAGCTGGCGCGTTGGGGTGTTGGCAACCCTCGCTCCACAGACCATCGCGTCCCAGCTGCGCGGCAGCACGGCCCTGCACGCTGTTGTCAGCCCAACAGTGTCATCCTCCCCTGCAAGGTCTGCGGTTCCTGAGGCTGCCGAGTGGAAATCAAGACACAGCAGAATTAAAACCATACGAAACTGAATTTCCTGGTGTTTTGATGTGTGATTTCTGAGACTACCATTGCAAGTGTTTCAGCGCGCTACAGGAAAACTGAGACTACGCTCACTTCACACCATTTTAGAGGCGAAATGCAGAGTTCTGTGTCACAGCTCTGGGAGAATTCTGAAAAAAAAAAAGTTGCATTTCAGCAGGCATTGAAGTTATATCCATACTCAGTATGACATGGTCACCGTTACCTACTTTCAGAGACACTGACAGGCATTTGAACATGGGCCTGCTTCCCATCAAAAGGACAGAAATCTCCCATTACTACTGTTAATGCTCTTTTTTTTTTTCCAAATCTGACTGAACTTGAGCTCAGGGTAGAATAGGACCAGCAGTAATTCTGTAGAAAGATACTGTCATTTTGTGTTGCTTTGTCACTATTATATAGTCAACTTGATTAAACATTCCAACTTATTTTCAGTTTGCAAGAGGATTTTTTTTCTAACGAAATAGCATATATGCTGTAAATAAAAGCAGCTTTCACTTGTCTTGCTTTGAACACCATCAGAAATTATGTCAAAGCTGAAAATGGTGTCCTGTTAAGAACACAGCCACTCAAAATCGGTTAAGCATCACAGATAACACGTGAGGAATAACAAAACCCTCAGTACTGCTGCTACCTGGCAATCCAAAAGCTGTTTTTCTGGTTTAACAGGCTCTGTCTTTATTAGGTACCATCCTTGCAGATAGGGTGATTTTCCTTTGCATGATGACTTCAATCAGCCAATCTCAAAGTGTTTTAAAGATCTAGTTTGTTAACTCTGAGGCTTGCAGTGATTTACCTTACTGTATTACAGCACATAATGATAAAATCTTTTGCATCATCATGTATTTCCAACATAGTTAATGGAGAAAAATCAAGCAAAATCATTACAGTCAGACTCCAAATTATGCCTTGCTAGCATATTCATCGTAAATTATTTGCAACGTAGCACTCCTAATATAGCTTCTCTTGCCTGTAAAATGTCTGTACTGTTTTGTTGCTACAGTGTGGATTTCAGTATCAGAGATATAGCTACGGAATTAACAGCAAGGTAAAAATTACTGTTTCTCTCCTTGGCAAAGACATATTTTTAAATTACCCAGGAACAAGGATGACGTGATCTATACTGTACAAAAAGGCATACACCATTACATCTCAGAACTGCAATCCGTTTTCTTTCCTCCCTTTGTTCTCAGTAACTGCTATTTTGAAGCTGATGCTACAACATAATACTAATTTAGTAATCTTACCTAGCACATGATTAATTTATGCTAAGATAACGAAACCAAATTTAACCAATGATAATGAAATCATAACACATTCTGAGAATTTGATAAAACGCTCAGAAAGCTGAAAAGTCCTTCTTAATGATTCCTAGATTTGGCTTCAGTAGAATCTTCTTAAGACTCAAGTTAATTGATTCCTAAATTAAAACATTTGTGAGAGCTAATCCAGTGTTTTGTATAGAAAGACTTAGAAAATCATCCTACTTTGAGTTGCATGAAAGAAACACACAGACCAGAAAAAATCACTGAGAATAAAAATTAGGAAATGCAGCGCTAATAAAAACAAAAAATCCCTTTAAGGTAGTAAACAGCTTATATGAGGGTCTGTACTGAGGCTATATTTGTGCATTTGTGAAAGGGGGAAGATGTGAGTATGCTTTTGATCAGTGAAGCTCAGTTTAAAAGACCACCTATCAAGTTTCAGCAGCCATGGGCCAAGTAACAGAGACTTCCTCTCCCCTGCAACACGACTCACGAGCTTACAGGAAAGCTACTGCCAGTCACACGGCAAATACAGCTTTAGAAACAGAAAATAACTGAGCAAAAAAGACTTCAACTAATGTCTCAGTCATGAAAGAGCAGACAGAATTCCAGTGTTGCCTCCATATTCTGGCAACTTCCCCCCCCACCAAGTATTGCATGCCAAAATCATTCATACTAGACTTCGGGGTTTTTTGTTTACTCTTTTAATTTGCTTCCTCTCACATCAGCTCAATACTTATTACCTGAAGCCATTCATCTTCACTTATCTGACATCGTTCGCCCTCATTCAAGTTTGTAATCCTTTAATATTTCTCATGTGAAAATTGTGTTTGTTAACCTTAGCAAAGTCCTCTCCTGGAATGCCACCTAGTGGTTTTATCTCAGAAGAGACCAGCTTCTACTTTTTTCAAGGCCAAAAAAGCCTTCAAAACCAACCAACAATGCCTTCCACTTTTTCAATTATAAAAAAAAAGATTTATGTAATTATAGTAATAGTTGAAAAAAACAATGCTAAAGAATGCAGTGAAAATAGTTGCAAGAGTTATTACCCTAGGTATGCTTATTTTCTACTGTCCTACTCCCTTAATACCTTGAATGTATAAAATATATAAAGATGTATTTAATCATTAATAATGATGTCACAAATAAACTTATAGGCCTAATGACTGAAAGAAACAGCTATGACAAACTATGTTAAGTAATATAGTGCAGTGGCACTCTGTCATAAACGTTTAACAAGCTGCATAAACATACAGCTATATTCCTACCTTTAAACTTGCAAGGACTTTACGAATGGTACTGAAAAAATGTGAGTAAAGGCAAACTCGCACAGTATCCTTAGATCTAGTCTCGATATTTTAAATGGGGCTTACAAGCTTTAATCCGTAAACAAAAGTTTTCATAAGAGGCAGGCACTGTTTCCACTTGAACGTTTGAAAGAACCTCGCCAGACGTGTCAAGAAAGATCCAGTATTTTTTTCATACTACTAATATTCAAGGTCTGAGTCAATAATATACAAATAAATCTATGAAGTACACATTTATATACAAAGCCTCGGTAAGGCCCCAGTACCAAAGTCTGTGCCATGTGTGTTTTGACAAGTACGGTAGCCTTCCTGCTAACCAAGAAACCTGTTCCTGCTGTCACTGTAAGGGCCATCTTCCTTCTCCCCCTCGGATCTTGGAATCGCCTCCCCCGAGTCAGATTTAGTGTTTATGTGGGTAGTGAAGTCAGCCGGTTCAAGACAGTGATTCAGCTGAAATCTAAAAAAAAAAACCTCTTATTTTTGTTTAGTTCTCGTTACATCAGACCCCTGATCTCAGTATCTGCCCGGTCATAAAGACACTGGCAGTGGCTGGCAAAAATACCCAACCAGAAGTGGGAGAGAAGGGCAGGATCATACTTTTCTACAATTTTGATTTTCATTTCAAATGGCCTATAATATCTGGATTTGTTAACATACAAATACAGATTATAAAAATAACTCACAATAAGCACAAATACCCAGCTGCTAATAAATTACAACAGGAAATAAACCAAAGGTTGTACAACAGCTGAAAAGAATTTTCTTAAACCCACTTTTGCAAGAAATTGGAAGCAGTCTTTAGGTTGCTAAATGTAAGTGGACATCAGGACAACGCATGCTTTTATGAAGTTATTATCTTTAATTTAAAGACAACTGTCAGTAACAATAGATTAATAATTAACTTTTTTTTATATTTGTCATTTCAAGAGGTTACACCATTTTGAAAGTTATATTGGCCATCTCCACTGGTCAGAAGGGGGTTCTTCAACTAGAGGCTCCCATGGTTTCCACTGTATCATTTTTCTTGCCAGGGAAAGCTCACTTTCAGCCTGTTAATAAACACCACACAGATTCTTAAGTTCTAGACAATTGCCAAAGTATTAAATTACCTCTACTTCAGTTCGTTATCTCAGTGATGTCACTACCTATCACTGTCAAAGACTACCACAAATTTCATCTATAAATATCAAAAGGAACTGTGTATTTTAGGGGTTTTGGCTTTCGTTATTAAAAAACATACTGAATCACCTCCAAATATAGTCTGTTCACCTAGTCATTCCCAATGACAACTTCATGATATTTTCCAGTGTATTTGGATTATCCCCCAGATTATTATTCAATCATCTTCCGCCCTTTCCACTGATTTAGACTCTGTAAGAACCAATTTAAGTATACAGAGTATGTATGTAAGCATGACACAACAAACACATAATTGTGTTAGGTTTTAATATGGTCATCCTAATCACTATTTGACAATTCATTTTCAGATTTTTTTCTTCTGTTTGACTGTTGGTTTTGCAGCAAAGGAAGATATAGAAAACTGCCAATTTTCTGAGCAGAAGCTCAGCCAAAGGAACACTGGAAACCACTGCTCCCTTTTGTATCTAACCTTAAATTTCCCCCCTTTACCTGTAAAATGACTTCTTCTATGTGGCCACTATTCAGTTTGTCTTGTAGTTTTTGCACATCAGTCTCCTGTGTATTCAAATACAGATAAATAAATGTTTAGTTTTACTGAGAAGTAGAAAGCCCACATAAAGCAAGAAAACAGTACTTTAACCAGATCACGCTCTAGTCCTCCTCAAAACTACCATCAAATTAGCTAATTTGTCACCTTACATTATCAAAGAAATCTCATACCCTTTTCGTATTGGAAAACAAACATCAAACTTGCAATGACAAATTGACAAAAATCAAGTACTATTTAATGACATCCAAAGAAGCATGAGCAGCTAAGGGCGTTTGTATGTATCTTGAAAGGAAATGTTGATGTTAGCTTTTTATAAAATTATATGCAACCTTCCAATCATCACCTTAAATACTCAATATCAGTATTGCATAGTTTAATGTACCAAAAAGTGTTTTAAAATGTCAAAGGCGAGGATTGTACTAAGATACTACATTGGTAAGAGCACACACATTTTTTGTGCAAGTGTGTGGAAGTTACCACTGTTCTACAAATCCTAAAAAAAACTACATTTTTTTCTAGTTTTCACAGAAAGCATCAGTAAGAAATTAACAATTCTTTTTAATACACCATCAAAATATTCCATTCAATACAAAAACAAACCTCAAGGCTCCAATTATTTCTGAACTGATACCTGAAAGTTACATATACTCCTAAAAAAGTCATTTTGAAAATCATTCTTCTCATTCCAACAATATTTTCAAGTGTAACATTTATGAAACAGCACTGTACTTACCGTTTGCACCAAATTAAATCGCTGATTTACAATCTGCTCAGTGTATTTCCTATATGCTGCTTCTTTGGGAATGTTTTGCAGGACACCAAGGATTTTTGTGTACAGTATTCGCAGGTGCTGAAGTGATCACAAGACACGATTAAAATACACAAAGAGAATTCTTTAACTTCTTGTCCTACTTAACCTACTAGCTAACTATCCATACACAAAATATAGAGGGTTATGATATTCAGTCCAAAAATGTAGGAATAACAAAATAACTAAGTTCGAACCACAGAACTCTGTCTTGGGTAAGACTGGGAAGTTACCACAGTCAGATTCCTCAAAGACAAAGGGAAAAAAAAAGGACAGTTGCCATCTGAAGTACACTTGACACAAAAATGGAAACAATAAAAGCTGTGTTTCTAATACTAACCATACTTTTAAAAAACAAGGCAAATTCATGTCCAAACCATCAGTTTCTGAAAAGTTACCTGGGAAAGACACAAAGCAGCACATAAGCTACCAAAGAATGAGATTTTTATGTTTTTTTGGCACTTCTCCTCATGCTGGTGCGAAGTTCTGAGTGACAGACAAATTTAATTTAAACTAAAACCCGAAACATTTATTGCTGCATTTAAATGCAATAATAAAGGACACATTGGGGCAAAGAAATTGCAGCTTTTGGGCCATACATAGGCATATGTAGGCATCTAACTGAAGAGAAATGGATATCCTATAGGAACCATAAGAAATAAAGGCAGAACACTGCAGTCAAAGAAATACAAAGACGAAAAAACAGGGCACAAAGGGGGCTGGCACAGAACCTATACTTCAACTAAAGCACTGTTGATTTCTTTACTCTTGGCTTTAAGTTACTGAAAAAACCTAAAATTCAGTAAGTTCACCCAGAAGGCATCTGCCAAGGCTGCAGGCTGAGCTAGAATTATCTGTACAGAACAATAATGATTTTTTTCAATGGTTCTTTTTGACAGTATTCCTAACTATTGTTGGCAAAAGCATTTTTGAAATAGAATCGTTGCATAGTGGGAAATTTCAAAGCATAGAAATCAAAGAATTACTGAAATCCTTTCAAAGCTCACACCTCCTGAATAAGCAAGATGGGTCAGACATACTTCCATTACTGAGCCTGTGGAGGTAAAGAGCAAGCACCAAATTGCTACAAGAACAACCTAATGTGGTTCCCAAGGTCCACTGAAGCATTCCAGTCTCAACAGTGCCATCACAGGGCCTTGATGGGGCTTTGCACCACACAATTAGCCTCTGTCATGTAAGACTGGCCTATCTCCTTCATACAGGTGTATGTTATTTCAGCCCTTGGTGGAAACACAACATAGCAAGGCAGCAAAAATCTGTATGCTTGTGGAGTAGAAATTACGTGTATGAAGAACTAAATTTAAAGAGTTCTTTGCTTTTGCACTGGAGATGAGAGAAATCAAACAATGGTTCATAAAAGTAGTTATACAAAGGTTTCTGAAATCAGCACGCACAACAAAAAATACATATGCAAAATAACTCCCTACTATACGAATTAAGCCTTTAAGAATTTCTTCCTTTATCATTTTGGAGCGTTTTTGCACTAAGCTGGCACAGCTTTAAGGTACACAGCATACCTACATACGCAAACACATAACAAAAAGCTTTGATTTCACTGACAGCTTCCACTAAATACAGAACACGGCACGCGACATACCTCATGAGGGTTTTCAGTCACAGCCAACCCCACAAGTCCGGTGGTCTGCAGGGAGAGCATGAATACATTTAATATACCTAAACATCTGTTTCCACACTATCTGATCATTTTATTTTGGTTCAACACACACCCGGCAGGGGCCGTTCCGCGAGACGAGCCTCCGCCCCCCACACACCTGCCACCCCACGCGTTCGCAGTGCTTCGCCCGGCGCACCGGGAGGGAGGCGAGCGGCTCGCGTTACCGGGCACCTGCTGGAGACCCTCCCGGCGGGGAGACCTCCAGCCCTCCCGCCTCCTTCTTCGCCGCACGACGGGCCCGCCCCCTCCCAGCCCACCGCTCGGGCACCCCCTCCCCTCTCCCCAGAAACCCTCCGGGACAGCGCGCGGCGGCCTACCCGCCCCAAGAACCCAGCAGCACTTCACCTTCCTCAGCACCCCCGCCATCACCGCGCCGCTACAAGGGCCCCGCCACAGCTACCGGGCGCACGCGCAGAGGCGGGCGCCGGCCGCCGCTGCTTAGAGGACGCCGCGAAGGACGCCGTACTGCGCATGCGTCGTGGCCTCTCGGCTCCCGGCTCCGGCGGGCGGGGAACGGCGCAGGCTGGGTGCGGGATTGCCCAGCGCATGCGCAGGCGGAAGGCCGGGGGGCCGCATGCGCGTAGTGGTGCCGGCTGGGCCTGGACTGTCGCTTGAGCAGCTTCGTGCTTAGTCCGGGAGGCCGGGCCAGGCCAGGCCAGGCCAGCCCAGCCCAGCCCAGCCCAGCCCAGCGCGGGCTCCCCCTCTGAAGAAAGCCTCCGTCCTGTGCGGTGTGGCGGCCGTCGAGTTGGGCAGGCGGCTGGGCCCTTGCCGTGGAGCGGCCCAGCCTCGGCGGGGCCAGGCCTGGCCTGGGCAGCGCCGCTCGGCCCTGCGCAGGGAGCGGCTGCTGGGCTCTGCGCTCGGCTCGGCCCGGCCCGGACTGCTCTCTGGGATCCCTGCCCTTCAAACCACGGGCGGCCCGTCCGTGCCCAGTGTTTACGCGGGAGCGCTGTCGCATTGGCAGGCAGCCCAGGTTCTGGAGCCCAGCGCTTTTAGGTGGGCTGGGTGTGCTGTAGGAGCGCGCCACAGGTCGTGCCTTGCTACGCTTACACAGATTTGAATTTCCCCTTTTAAATATGTTCTCAGTTAGTGAAGCTGTCTACGTGAAATGGCCAAAGACAGCTTGTGATCAATTTGTAGAACTTGGCAGTTTCTAAATGAGGAATAATCTGTTGAAAGATTTGTTACCAGAAATGCATCACATGGAAGTCATAAGCGCTGTATGTTGTATTTAGATTTTCAGCATGTTTCTAGGAAAGATGGAATACGCATTTGGTTGATGTGTTCTGTGCAGCAGGTGACAGCGCTTGGAATCAACTGATTTTTGCCAAGTGATAATAGCTGGCAGTGAGTTCTCAGAACTATTACAGGTTCATAGTTTTTGGCATTCTTTATTTTCAAAAATGTCTTGCAGAGTCCAAGCATCAGAGTTGGTTTCGAAGCTCCCTTTCATGAGTTAAACCTTAAAGATTCAGAAGTATGTTTGGCAGCTGCTGAGAGCAGTTTTGTGTGATGTGTACTTGGAAATAAAGCTGTTCATGTCCACTGAAGGTGAGATTTTGGTGTAGTAGATACAATCTGAATATGTGTCAGCTTGTGTTATTCTTTCATGAAACACATTTAGGGTATGCAAAAGTTACTAGTACATCAATTCTAGTTTTCTGCAACATATATATAAAAAGTACCTTCTGAGTGATACCTGATGCAGTGTGTAACAATAGGCATTTTTATGCCTGGGGACAGGGTCTAATTTAGAAATAACGTAGAGGCTTATAAACACTTAGAATATTTTATATATGAGCAAAATTATTATGTTAAAGGGTTGTATGTGTGTGCATTTACTAGTCAGGTCTTCCTGAGGTTGATAACTTTCTACCTCAGGGAATAGTCTGGATAGTATTCTGGAATTTGTTTAATAAGCAGAAGCATGCATATACTATCTGTGGATTTTAGCTGTGAAATTGGTTTGATCAAGAAAGTATGTTAAAAGTAGCTGATTAACTGTAGAACCAAAAATAAGGATCAGTAGTAGAATATGGCAAATAGGTCATTTCTGAGTTAATGTGATCCATTAATAAAGAAAAAAATAGTTGTAAAATACTGATGGAAAGTTGAAAACTCAATAAAGGGACTTGAGGTAGAATGGGAGAAAAGAACAATTAAAAGATAGTTTAAATTATTGTTGGAGGTAAACATGATGTTCATTTGATCTTCCAGTTAGCCTTGTATACACTTCTAGTTCTACAGTCCTTTATGGCCTAGCTGCTGATTTGAATGGTGAGTTTTGCACAGTCAGTAAGATTTGATAATAATTGTGTTGCAACTTTATATTGTGTTTATTCAGGACAAATTTTTCTTTATAATTCCTTTGGCCTGCTTTTGAGCTCCTCTTTTCCATAACTGGTAAGCAAACCCAACAAACCAAGTTTCAGAATACCGTAGAGCTCTCACTGTCTTTTAATAAGACACATGCTACCTCTGATCCATGACTAAAGCTAAGTGATTAACACAGTTTATATCAGAATTCAGTGTTTGTACTTCTCCACACCTGAATATTCTTGGAGATTGCATCAGGGAGACCTGGGGCTTCTTTCCAAGGCATTGAGGATCTCTCTTTCCTATCAAAATTACATTCTTTAAAATTTTCAGCCTTTTTTATTAGATCATCCCTGTATTTTTCCCTGCTCTGTGATGGTCCAACCAGATGATCTCTCCTGATTACACTAACCAACTGCAGCACAAATTGTTCTGTGCCTGGCAATCTTCTTTAGCCAAATTAGCTCAGCTGGCGTCATTCAAACACTAGTTCTAACCATCTGTTCAGACAACCCAAGAAAGTAGGTGTCCTTCCCACATCCTAGTACAAAGAGTGAAAACCAGCAAGCCATGTTGATGAGACTGTTCATGAAATCAATTCAGAAGTGATACAGTAGGAATTTCCCCAAATTGCCAAACTCTGTTTCTGTAAATATTTTAAAATATAACAACTTCAAGACCTAAGAAGTATTATGAGAATATGTACAATAATTACCTATTTTCAAAAACAAACCAAAAAAAAACCCCAAAACCACCCATGTAGCATTTCACAGTTTATTACCTGTGTAACGTTGGGGGCTCTTGTTCGGAGTATTGTCCTGTGTGTTAACATACAGCACGTAGGTGCCCTAAGGAGGCCTTGCTATAGCTATAACACCTCTTCCCTTTTTTGTCTCACCAATGAATTTATCTCCCTGTGAAGTCTTGCAGATAACCATATGATTTGGTATCTTATGGTCTTATAGTCTTTATTTATTCTGGCTTTACGTGCATGGAATGTAATTGACATGGATTTATAAATAGTAACTATGTAAGGTCAGAATCAGACGCTGTTTACAGAGCAATGCAAAATAGTGTTAAAAAGACCTGAAAAGCAAAACAATGCCATGCTTGTATTAGGGATATGTACCAGTTCTGATAATATCCTGGTTGTGTAAAGGAAATGAAAGAACTCGAGGTAAGCAATTAAAACATTTGTGTTCTTTATATATATTATAAACATATATTTTAGATATTTCTATTATATAGGAATTTATTTCTGTTCTTGTCAGCTCTTAGCCAACAGTAGAGCAGGGTCTCAGCCCTGCTTGTCTCCTTCTGTTGTACTTTTTTTTTTTTGGAGGCTTGCCACACTTACTTAGGTTGCACTGGCAAAAGAAGTTGCAGTGAATATTATTTATCATCATTAAATGGTTTTCTTGATCTTGTGTCCAAAGACGAGATGCATGTAGTGCCTTAGTTAAGCTTACAGTTTTATGGTTCTATAAATGCAAGTGAATCATGGGGCATGGAAGAGTTCACAGTGTACAATTTCGTTTCATCAGAACAATTAAAGATAAGTTGAAAGTTTGTTGTTTCACTTTGTTATGTTCCCTTTTTTTTCCTGTTAATTTTGGTAAAGATAGTAACTAATTGGTTAAAACCAAAAGAAGACAGAGGTATTGCATCAGTGATACCTATGCCTAGCTAGAGGAAAAAAAAAATACCCGTCTTCTTCCCCATCCCATGCTTGCAATTTAACTTACTGGGTACTGCTATTCTTGATGTTACTATTGGGTTATTCTGCTTTTGCATCACTGCTCTCTGTGGTGCCATGCCTCCTGCTTCTTTGTCTAATTTCAAGTTATTAAATCTAGTCAAATAAGTACCATAATTGGCTGTCATTGAATCTATAAAGCTTTGCATCGTATTGGCCTCGAGAGAGAGATTAGTGTTTGGTGACGTAATATGGCAGGATCTACAACTAGTTAAAGGCTAAACCTTCTCAGATTTGTTATAATTTATGTAAATACGTTACCAGATTTTGTTAATGTAGCCCTTGATACTAAGCTGGCAAATAATTTATTCTCTTAATGAGAGTCGTTGAACCAATGAGGGCACAGATAATCTTATTATACCATCCAGACCTCGTGTTACATTTGACGAGATTTTAGAGAAGTCATGTGTAATACTTTCCTGTGGGTCGAGTCCGCTTATGTTACAGTTGTACAAGGTCAGACCTTAATTTATCTAGCAACTGCGTATTTAATTTTAGAAGTATCACAGGACACATCAGCTTGCAGGGCACCATTCCTGGCTGTTCAAAATGCAGGCCCCAGAGTAACAGTGGCAAGATAATGGGTTGAAAAGGTGAGAATATATGGTATGGTCGCCAATTAGACTAACAGAGAAATCGTTTAAGACTGTAATATTTAATAGACTGAGTCCAAACTTAGACTATTAATTATTTTATTGCTATGAATAACCTCTTTGCATGCCTGAGGGCCTTCTATTTATAGAGAGCAAAGCTAGGATTGTCTAGTTTATTTTAAGGATAAGAAATTAGAATAACATTAACACTCATGTAACTTTAACTTTATACCTATGTGTTTAAAAGTGATGAACGCTCGATACTCTTCTTCCCAAGCAAAGACGGAGCTTCCATGATTAGCAAGTAGCTCAGATTTTTTTTCAATGAAAAAACTAACTTCATTTAAGAGAGCAAAACTTTTCTTTTTTTAAGGAAAACTGTGAGTAGCGATACCTTGTTTTTCAGGCATAAATGGACAAAATATCAAAAAAATCAGACTACTCAAAATGTTATTTAAGGAAAATGTTCTCAGTAATACAAAAAGTAAAGCTTGTTTAGAGTTAAGCACTTGAAATTGTTTCTAGTGTTATAGCGCCTGGGTCTGGTAATTGCGAAACTTCCATAGGTGAATGGAAAAAGGTTTTGCTGCTGAGCTTTTTTAGCCTTTTTATTGCCACGTCATGTAATGTAGCAGGGATGTCTCTGCTGCTGTTCCATGTACCAGCCATGCTGTTGTATTCCACTGTGATCCTAGTGGAACATCCACGCTTCAGTCAGACCTTGTCACCTCAGCACAGCGTATAACCAGCAGCGATACAGCAAATCAGGCTCTTGAAGCATATATAGACCCCTGGCAATGTGTCCAGCACTTGTGCCACGGTGAGCTGTTTGCCTTACGCTTACTTTACCATGTCACAGTCACTTGCTACCTTATTAAGTTTCTCATTTTATAATATATTATGAATTTTTGTGGGATACGATAATTTGAAAACAGTACACACAACAAATCTGAAACACTGCTTATCTGAGACCTTTCTGGTTAAGTCTGTGTTCAAGCAGAGCTTTATGTTGCCTGTGGCATAATCAGTCTGGGGAATACAGCAAAGCAGGAGTTAGTTGACCAAATGGGTATGGAAGGTATATGACCAGAGAAAAGAAAACAAGTTTCTGTGATGACTTCTAAACTGATTTCTTCCTCTGATCTTTTGGAGAGAAAGGGGAGGTAGAAAGTCAAGACATTGTTCTGAAAATGAAAGTATTTTCTTACTAAATGGCTATCCTGCAAGATGCTCTGTGCTCTTAACTCTTCTTGGAGTCAGTGATGTCGGAGGGTACTGATCACATCACAGGACTAAACCATACGTGAACACCTTCACAAAGATACAGTAATCTACCAAAACAGCCTTCTTGCAGAGTTTGCAGCGTGAGGGTCTAACCTAAGGCCTATGTAAGTCTTCAGGAGTCTTTTTGGGTCAGGCTCTAGGGTAAGTATAATAATGATGGGCTGTAATGTAATAATATTCAGTCTCAATTCTTCGAAGGACCGCAACTTCATTAGGGCTTGCAGGGCATGAAGATCTATCCATGTAGATATGAGAGGGTCAGCATGATTCATAAAAAATGCTTCAAAAACTTCAGCAATGGCATGAAGTCTTCAAATGAAGGGTTTCCAAAACATAAGGAAATGTGGGAAGAAAGGGAGGATAGCTTCTGTTTGCCTTTAAGCTGCTGTGGGGGAAACAAGAGCTTATGAAAGTTACACATTTTTCCTTAATAAATTATCTTACGTAAATGAACTGTTTAGTCTCATGAGGAGCACCTCCTGTCTGCCAGTGAAGTGTTAATTTATTCTAAAATGTACTTCCCTTTCAGCTGACGGCAGGGACAGATTGTAAGTATTTTTATTGAGATACACTGCTGAAACTGCTAGTCAAAGAGGGGTTTTATCTCTGCTGTCTAAAAGGTTTGTCAGCTTTCACAACTGTATATTTGTGGGTTAAATGGTGGAAGCTTTAAGGTGCCATCAAAAAATGTTTATGAAAATGAGAAGATAAACACACCTTGACTTGGAATTCTCCTGCCTGCCAACCAAGTGCCAATAAGAGCTGAGGAAGAGAGCCTCAGTTTCTTAATCTTATTGTTGATGAGGAAAATTTCACATTCTGGTTAATAAGAAACTCATGGCAGCATTTAGAAAAAAATGGTCAGCTGCTTTGTTTTGTTTAGCTTTTCGAAATTTCTATGGTTTGTATTATACTTTGGAAGTTTGACATGGGATACCTTCGTTTCTGCATAAAGCAAACTATATTAAAAAAAAAAACCACATGCCTCTTACTAACTTGGTTTTACTGCAGCAAACTTGATAGGCTTTCATAAGCTTGTTTTGATAATAAGGGTTTCAGAGCATCGTTATCATTGTTTTTTAGAATTACAGAGAAGTTCGTATTGTCCATCCTGTCCAACAGAATATCAGTAAGTCGACGTTCTCTGTCATTTCAGGCATCCTTTTTTGCCTGAAAAGTTCTACCTAAACAGCGTGCCAAAAGATAACTTCCAGAACTTCTGAGCATTAATATGATGTGCAGCAGATTTAACGCTAGGTAGTGTCTGAAAAGTTTTGGTACGTGTGTCTGCATTGCACTGACCAGTTCTTCAGTCTAGCTTGTGTGTGAAATCTGGTTTTGGACTGTTACACTGAAGCCTTGGTTAGAGATACAGAAGGAGGGAGCAGAGAACCCTTGAGACAAGCAGCCTGTTATGAACAGAGTGAAGGTCTGTTCTTCTAAGCCAAAACAGAAAATGTGTCCATGATTTTTTTTTAAATTTTTTGTGGAAGTTGGTTTGCAGTCAGAGGTGGCAGTCAGGACCAAAGTTGTATATTTTTTCCTTCAAAGAAACTGGGACCGAAGCAGGGATTTTTTCTGCTTTCCTGCAGATTGTCCATCCTTGCAGATAAACACTTGGGCCATGGTTCTAGTACATATTGAAAGAGGAGGGAATCTTCATTATGTGGGAATCTGAATCCAAGAGACCTTTAGCTTGTGAGTCAATCTGACTCTAAGCCCCTACTAATTTAATTTTGTTTTGCAAGCTTTATCATAATCTACTAAGTAGTAAAGTATTTGTGAATGGGATTATATATAATATTGGATGTGGTACTTTGACTTATTATTTACTGGGACAATGCAGAAATTAGTCTAAAAATAATTCTGGTTAGCACTTTCCTTTGAAGATCATTTTCAGAAAATGGCCTCTAAATAATGTCTACAATGTTCCTTCTCTATTTGTGGAATGACTAGAACACCCCACGATGATCCTTGCGCGTCCTTTCCAGCTCAGGGCATTCTATGAATCTGTGATTGTTCTGTGAGAAACATACAACAGATGCTTAGTGTAAATGTTTAATATTTGTGCAACCCTTTGACAATGGCAGGTATTCTGTGTGGTGCATATGGTGAACTACTGCATAAACTGTGGGAATAGCAGTTTACTTGTTTGGTTTTTGTTGGTGTTTTTTTTTTTTTTAAATCAACATTTGGTGTCCATAGTCTGATTAAGGACCAAACATGTTACACTGCTAAGATTGAATCGGAGAAATTCTGGCAAAACCCAACGCTCACCTGTATAGGTAGGTACAGTTAAGCATATATTAACTTAAGTTTTTATTCCTGATATGACTTTTATGATAGCTAAATACCACATTTTACACTTCAAGAACCTGCAGGAAGATGGTGTAAAAAGGAATATTCCTGACCTTCCAGTTACCATTCCCTAGCAAGGCATTTGGTTGATGCGATATCACTAGCAAAAGGCATAGTGAACATAAGCCACAGCTAAAGCTGGTGATACAAGCAGACTGGATTTAAGCTGGTGACTATAGTTAAAAGGTTTGACATACTCCGTTACTGAGTCTTCCAACTGCTCTCACAGCTTGAAAACAGTAACTGGCGCAGCCTGACCATCATCCGAGCTCGTGCACTGAACTCCTGGGAAAAACCCATGAAACTTCCTATCCGCGGAAGTAGCACAGAGGCGCGAAGTCTTTACTCTGCTTTGATAGACTATGCCTTGGCAGTGCAAAAGTAAAGCAAGATTTGCAAGTGGGGTTTGGGGTTTTTTCAATGTATTAATGATGTCTGAAAGTGATAATTAATGACGTAGGACCATTGTGATGTTTGGCTGTACAACTACCTATCTGTGAAGTCCAAAATCTTATACGTTATTATATTAACATAAAATAGGTTCTGTATTTGGTATCCTCTGTCTCGAATCCCTGATTTATCCTACCCATCCATGCTGGGTTCAGCTTCAGGAGAGGGGGGGTGAATACAGGTTACAGCTGAAAACTTTTCTAGTAAAGTTTTTTTTTTTTAATTCAGAACTGAATGACACGTCACCGCCTAAACCATAGTGATGTGCCGTGGGATTTCTCACACTGAAATCCTGTGTCCACATGGCACTGGTTGGTGGATCCATCCTATGTCTGCTCCCAGTGCCATATTGGGTGAAGGAGGTAGGGAGAAAATCCTCTCCCCCCATGCAAAAGAGTCAAGTTAGTTCGTAGCTTCTCTGAAATAATTTGATGTTTGCTTAAATCCTGAGTAAGTACGATGTGTGATCACTCTTAGAACTGGTCCTGTGTTTCGTTCTGAACTGCAGACCCTCTCTAAATAATTCTGAAACAATTTGAATGTTTTTATTTTTTGAGTCTATAATTCTTAAATGTATATATGTTTGCATTTACGTTCATTAGTTCTTTGTGAATGCCTGTGTTTGATTAGGAATAATTCATGAGGCGATAACTTTGTTTACTGTTCATTATTCATGCTTGTATGGAAATAATATATTCACCGACTTGATGACCACAGCTTTCTAAAGAGGAAAAGTCTCTTTTTATGATTCACAAATTGTCCAGTATTTGTCTGTAGATGACAAATGTAGTGTCTGAACAATAAAAAGAACTTTTCCGAAATGGTGTGAGAAGTACTAAATGTTTCCAGGGTTGTTTTCTTTTCTATCACCATTTTTAAACAGGAATTTTATCATTTTAAAATAGGAATAAACTCACCAAAACATTGTTAAATTAAAAGAAATTGATGGCAACACTGGATTTTATTACAAAAAATACCTTAAGCAGGATATGATCCTTTACACAATGTTTTTGTGTGTATTTCAAAATAGCTCACCATAAAAAATGGTGGATGAAAGAGAAGACTTGGTTGAAGATCTGCTTACTGAGTATGCCATACAGCTTAGCATTCAAGAATCAAATGGGGCCAAACCGCCAGCGTCTTCCAGCTATAATGACAGGTACTGCCAACTCAGTATGTGTTAGCGATTATGCCATATTTTAACAGTATTTGGAGACATTGATATTTAGAGCCTTACATCATGCTTGAAGCAGTTCTTAGTTTGACTATTACACCTCTTTCTCAGCGAAGCACTTTCTGAAGCAATGATTGAAAAGAGTAAACAAAGTCAAATTCTTTATTTTTCTCAAACGTTTCTAAAACCTCAAACTTTTAAGGCAACAAATCTGGATATGTTAGTCATCTGTCTGCTCTGTAATTGTAATAGTGTCTCAGTCTTTCCCTGTGCACTCGGATACATACACATACAAGAAAAATCCAAACCAGAACAGCAACAACAAAAAACCCAGAGAGGTGTTCTCGTGAGGGTTCATACGGGACGTTAATGTTATGGTTAAGAGCAGCTCCTGTGATTAGGAAATGTAGGGCTCAGCTGAGCTATGTGGGGTGATGAGGGCTCAGGGAGATGAGATTCACTTGGCTAAACTAATACTTCCCTTAGCTTTTAAGGCCATTCATCTTATGAAAAATATATGTGTGAAACAAAGCTAAACTTTGTCTTAATAGTTCTTAGGCAAAAATCCCATAAACACCTTTTGTAGGTTGCCCTGTCTAAAATGGAGAGATGTAGAACAGTAAGTCTTGGGGGACTGTTAACCTTTCCTCATTTCCTCTGGGATCCTGTTGTAGGACTGGAATCTCTCTTTTCACTGGAAGGCACTCAGCAGAGCCACTGGCTACTCTTGTTATTTGGCTGGGTTGTGTTTTTTTATTAAATCTAATTATTTTTTAATATGCTTTATCACCAAAATATCTCAAGGAACTAGTAGGCACCAGTATTTAACTTCCATCTCATGGAGGTTTAAATGATATTGTTAAAAACATTACGACTCTCAGGGAAAAGGGTTCCACTGGTATCATCAAACTCTCCTTCATTAGTGAATATTGACATTCTGACAACGTCACATTCTCATTCACTGTCTAAGGTTTCTGAATCTGAAGGGTTCATTCCTGTAGTGTAGGACAAATACAGCTTTTTAGTCCACATCAGAATTCTTTACTAAATCAGGAGATGTATCAGGTCACCCTGCAGCAGAAATGGTACCTAACTTGGGAACTTTGGATACTCTGGAGGTCCACAGTACAGGTGTAACTTAGGAGGTCACAAGGCTCATCAAGATTGTGGTTGATGTATTCAAAGGAAAGTTGGCTCAGGTGGGAACCCAATGGAAAATATTGAATGAATAATATAATGCATCTCCTTTTTGTTTATATTTTTTTTATTTTCTGCTCTTTTTTGATAGTTTTGTACCACCAAGTGAGGAAAATAGGAAAATTGTTACATCTATAAAGCAAGGTAAAAACCCTAAAATAAAATAGTCCCTTTGCAAAACTGGGCTTCCCTTATATTATTTTTCCAACTACATTTTATTTATCTGTTGGATTTTTTTAAAGGTCGAGTATTTGGGCTCCAAGAACTTGTGAAACAGAAATATGCTTTGGATGAAGCTGATGAAAGAGGGTGGTTTCCACTGCATGAGGCTGCAGCTCAGCCAATTCTGCAAATACTTGAAATCATTTTAGATGGTGAGTAACATAAAAATATCCCAGAAGACAAGGGGACCAGCAAAGAAAAACAGAACAATAAACAGCCATCCACAACAACAGGCTAGAACTGTTTACTTAAAAAAAAACCAACCCCAAGATCAACTCCTCCATGGAATATCTTGCTTATGTTGTGTAAATATTCAGGCAAATGTTCTTTTTGGAAAAGTTGCATCAATTTACACCAGCAAAGAGCTTGGACCATTTTTAATGTTCTGTTCAGAAGCCTACAGACAAAGCAGAAATACTGTTCAGTATTCAGTGTGTTTGGCAGTACCAGTTAGGTTAAGTTAAATGTAATTACAAGTAATTTTCATAATGACCTAGCATTTAAGGATTTCTGGTATGTGTGTATGTGTTAACAGCCTTGTGCTTTAATTTTGTTTTATCTTTTCTCGCTTTCTTACCTCTAGCGTCTTATAAAACAATGTGGGAATACAAAACGTGTGATGGAGAAACACCATTAACTTTGGCAGCAAAAGCTGGCTTTGTGGAAAATGTACGAACGTTACTGGAAAAGGGCGTTTGGCCCAATACCGCAAATGACAAAGGAGAAACTCCACTTCTCATTGGTAATTGCCTCCCCTCCCTGGGTTGAAGCAAAGTGAATAGCACTTATCACTCTGCTAAGGATTCACCCAAGTACTCCTGTTGGCTTGAGTGGTTTAGATGCTGGTCATCTTTTTAGATGAAATTAAATGCCCAGCACTTAGAGAAATGTACCCAATGTTCTGTTCAGCACTTGCTATGCTTTCGGAGATCACTGAGCTGCTCTTAAAGATGTTCCTTATGCTTTAGGTGGTTGCTGAGCTGCTCCTAAGAAAATGGGACCTATTTTTTTTTGTTCAAAGCACCTTCTTGGTGTCTTCAGGTGCTGTAAAACCTTTACCAACCTGGTCCTATTTGAGCATCTTAAGGTACAAGTATGATAGATGAATAAGCCATTACTTTACCCCGAATGTACTTTTTCTGGAGGTCTGGAGGTTATTGAAGATTTTTAGTTTTACAGGATGTTTTCTTCAGAAGTAGGCTTCTATTTTCCATTTCAAAATCTCCCATCTCATTTCCCTCCCCTCTTGCAATGAAAATAAGCTTCAACTGCATTTCTAAGTAATACACCAATCTAAAGAAAGATGATTCCTTTGTAAGGTTTTATGCTTTTGGTAGACTTAAATGGGCTTTACTATACATGAGTAATTTAGCTATGTTAGCTTCTGATTTCTGTTGAATGTCAAAACATCTCCATACTTCTGAAGAGAATCAATCTGTGCAATTAGTACAATATAAGAAAATACAATATATAATACAATTATCAGTATTTAAACATTCAGTTCTCTGAATTTTGTTAACTTTCATCAGATGTGATAACTGTATTAACATTTTAAGGCTCTGAGGCATTTCTAGAGCTTTCCTCTGCAATGTCTTGCTTTGCATTGTTTCAGCTCTTTTCAGTAATTGTAAGTCTGTGAAATTTTTAACCTATTTTCAGTCTTTGCTTTTAATGAATCCTTCAAAGAGTTAACTAGACCTTACGAAAAGGGACTTTCCCCCTCATAATGCAAAATTTCTTTTCCTAAGTATTTCTTTAGACAAACTCCTGAAAATTAGGTTTGTCAGCTATGTTTTGTTTATGTGATGCTTTTTATGTGTTTGTGTCACTTAGTGCTAAAAATGTGTATGTAGATATTGTTGTGTGTCATACATTTCAATCTTGGTGAAATAGAGGATGGAGTGCCTAACCCTTGATAGTTGATGCTTATAATTTAGTTACTCCTTTTAATTTTAAAGCTCTGGCTTGAAGGGCTCTTCAGTACAAAGGTAAATGCTGAAGAAGTATCTATCTAGTGAGATGATTTCTGCTTCCAGGTACACTTGGTAATACTCTACTTCAAAGCAATTGCAGAGATTTATGAAGACTGTTGACTCTTAAAAACCTTCTTACTTGTATAATGGGCCATTCACAAAAGTTAAATTTGCTAACCCTATGATGCCGATCTCCATCTGCTGCCCCACCAGTCAGCGGGGAGATCCGCTATACCCCAAAGGGTAGTTCAGAAGTAAAATTAGACTCTTACTCAGGATCACTATTTTATATATAAATAATTTGCAGGTGTAGTTATCCATGAAAATTTCAAAACTGGAACCTCAAAAGGGCGGAACGTGGCCTTTAAGTATGACAGATGTCAACAGCCACTGAGTACACAGCAGGATTAGAGTTACCAGGTGACAAAGTCACAAGCGGACTTTTCTGGGGACACTGTAGTGTTTGCACCAACTTTATAAGTAAGGACCGTATTTGAATATTATTTTATTTTTATTGTTTCTTTTCCTCGTGATACACCTGCTTCTGCTTTCTCAGAACTGAAGTGGTGCTGCTTTTGCCCTCCGTGTACCAAACTGACATGTTTTCCAGCTTGTGTTGGTTTACCATGATTTCCCGAGCAGCTGACATTACCATTTATTTACCAGTAAATTGGATTCCCAGATTTATAAGACTGGAAATCTTTTTAGTTTCCTCATAACCATACACAAGGAAAAGCTTTTCTAAACTTATTAGATGTCTTTAACTTTCAAGACAACGTACTTGAAAATGTAATTGTATTATTTTCTTCCTTTTAAAATATCTTCAAGCTGTAAGAAGGGGCTCTTTTGAAATGGTATCCACTTTGATTAAACACAACTGTAGTATCCATCAGCCATGCGTAAAACGTTGGTCAGCAATGCATGAAGCTGCAAAGCAGGGACGCAAAGACATTGTTGCTCTTCTTCTGAAGAATGGTGGAAATGTGAACCTTAAGGATGGATATGGAGTAACACCATTAGGTGTTGCTGCTGAATATGGTCACTGTGATGTGCTGGAGCATCTTATTCATAAAGGTATGTAGTCAGGAGAAAGGGAAGTGCACCTCTGCACTGGCATACGTCTTGCCTGGTTGCTGAGGTATTTTAGGGTGACCATGGAAAAGGAAAGAAGGCGCAGTGATGAATGAGAAGATTTGGTTTCTTGGAAGGAAAGGAAGCATCTCTGAGTGTTCCTGCTAGACTGGAATGATGCTGACACATTTCTATAATGCATGGGAGGGGAGTGGTAGAGCTGATACCAATCCACGTCAGTCAAGGAGAAACTTACTGCTATACATGCCCTTCTTGCCCTTCTTTATTTCTCTTTACTTCCCTCCCCTTCGTCCCTTCCTTCCCGCACTTTGTCCCTTCCCTTCTCTCCCTCTCCCTCTCCCTTCCCTCCTTTCCCTTCCTCTTCCCACCCCCCTCTGTCCCCCTCTTTCCTTCTTCCCTTCCTCCCATCCTTCCATGTACAGAATTATATTGGTATTAATGAAATGAAGTATTTTTGAAATATGCCAGAATTTTGAAAATCTTCAGTTATAACATGTAGTTCGTTTGCTTGACTTTTAAATTTGCCACAAGAACTGTTTCTTGTTTTAGTAAAGTTTTAACTTAATTACATCTGAAAAGGAAATTTCTAGTAGTACTGAGTACTAGTAGGTACTTTGGGCTTGTTTTTGTGATGACCTGCAAAAGATGCATCTGATCACTGCAGATCAAATACTTTAATTTTGACATAATTATAAACTCTGTATCATCCTTCAAGGTGGAGATGTCCAGGCCTTAGCAGATGATGGTGCATCGATACTGTTTGAAGCAGCCGGAGGAGGTAATCCAGACTGCATAGGCCTTCTTTTGGAATATGGAGGAAGTGGCAACGTGCCTAATAAGGCAGGACTGCTTCCAATACACAAAGCTGCCTATGAGGGGCATTACCTGTGAGTATGAGCTTGGACTTCACATCTTCTTTAAGATGTAGCATGGCACAAGGTCACATTGAAGATGACTGCAGTAAACTTGTGAATGTACAGATCATATATATTTCAGAAGTGCCTGTGTTACATTAGTTTGAGTTAACTTTTAAGTGTTTTTTAGCAAAATGCAAAACATACTCCTTAGAACTAAGTAAAAACTACTGAAAGAACTTAAACACAAGGTCCTATTTGACAGTGCTCAAGCTGGCGCGTCTGTGTTTGGATCTTCCTGTGTAAAGTGTCTAGCTGGTAATTTAGCATGTAGCTGGATGAGGGTCATTTTCTTCATGCAGGGAAGAGATGCCTCACTAGTTTTATTCACTGTTTTTTAGGGCCCTGAAGTATCTCATTCCGGTCACATCCCAAACTGCAGTCCAGAAAAGTGGGTTAAGCCCTGTTCACTCTGCAGCAGATGGCCAGAATTCGCAGTGCCTAGAGCTCCTCATTGAAAATGGTTTTGATGTCAATACTCTGCTGGCTGAACACATTTCGAATAGTTACGATGATGAAAGGAAAACTGCACTTTATTTTGCTGTTTCTAACAATGACATTCTTTGCACTGAAATATTGCTCAAAGCAGGGGCAAATCCAAACAAGGACCCTTTAAACTGTCTTCTTGTGGCAGTGAGAGCTGGCAACCATGAAATTGTAAGGCTGCTCCTATCTTACGGAGCAAACGTCAACTGCTACTTTATGCTGGTTAATGATACTCATTTCCCCAGCGCCATTCAGTATGCTTTGAACGATGAGGTGATGCTGAGGCTGTTGCTCAATCATGGATATAATGTGGAGATGTGTTTTGACTGTATGCATCAAGATATCTTTGGAAATTCTTTTGTGTGGTCAACTCCAGAGGAAGAGATTCTCCCCGGGTGGACTTCTTCTGTAATAAAGGATAACCCAGTAAATACAAAACTTCCCTTCCTTCTCTTCACTTTGCTCTTTTCATTAGCCAGCTTTAAACATTCCAGATTATGTGTGCAGGATGAAGATCAACATACTGACAAAATCCTTTTTTAAAACACCCTAAAAATAAACCAACCATTTTTAATTTTCTACTCTGAGGGAGAGAAAACTCTACATAGAGTGGTTTTAGTTTGGGCTTCATATATTAGAGATTCAGGAAGGGCGTTTTAAGAAATCATGGGGCAGGATTCTGGAATTTCCGTTCCTATCCAAACCAATGGAGTAGATATGTTTCCAAAGAGATATCGCTGTTGAACAGAACAGTGCTGCAAATTATAGCAATGCTATAATAATTGTTGGCCTTCAGACCTGTCCACATGAATTAAGTGATCACAAAAGTTAAGCATGGAAGAAAATTCCTTTTAAAGTAACCTATCTATGCAACAATTTATGACTGTTAAAGGTCATTGCTAATACTTGGTTTAAATTATCTTGTGTAATTGCTTTAAAATGTGTTATTTTGGCATCAATCTGCACAGATATTGAAATTATGACGACGTGTTTTCCCTTTCAGTTCTGTGACTTCATTGCTGTTCCTTGGTTGAAACATTTAGCAGGAAAAGTGGTTCGTGTTTTTATAGATTACATGGATTATGTTCCTCTATGCACAAAAATTAAGTTTGTCTTAGAAACACAGAAAGAATGGACAGAGATACGTCAGATACTGGGTAAATATCTAACTTCCAGTTAATGATGTTGTGATTTATTATAGGAGACTTTAATTGCTTATGCCAGGTCACGGTCACGCAAAGTGTTTTAGCAGTCTAAATGTGTACTAGCTGAGAACTGGGTTGTGCCTGTCGTCTAGTCCTCAGATTGAGACGGGTCTTTACCTTTTGCCACTGGTCATAAGTTAATTAATTGGACTGGAATATGTCAAACTTGCACCTGGTGAGGAGTAATCTCATAGGGCAGGCCACTGTTGTGTGGGAAGCCCTTTTAGTTAAGCAAGACGACTGAGGTGCTTCTCAGACTCCTTATTAACCATTCTGACACCAGCCATTGCACAGCTATGGGGCACAGCTTTTTTTGTTGAGGAATATTGCTCACACTTCTATCTTTTTTGCTCCCGTGATCTCTCAAGTCTATTAATTGTTAAAGGATTTTTTGTAAAAGTGTGTTTTAGATCCCACTATGTTCAAGGTGGTAGGTGGTGATGATGAGTGTGCCATCACAATGGTGATACACAGTACCATCATTTCCTGACTCCAACTTACATGATAGACATCTGGAGTTGCCACTATTAATACTGTAACTGAATAAGATTTCTTATGTGTGCTTTACTTTCGAAGTTCTACACATTAGCCTGGACATTCCACCATTTGTGGCACCGGAGATAGGTTTCACCCACCTTAAAAAAATCTGTTGGGGAATGTATTAAATGTTCTCTTTGCATGAATTAATTTTATTTGACTTAAAAAAAAAAAAATGGAATTTGATCTAACATCAGCTGTAAACCCCAAAATATTTAGGTTTAAAACTGGTACCCTAAATTCAATTTTGCTTCAGTATTTTACATTGGCATGCAGAGGAACTCCTTCTCGTTAGTGTCAGAGGAACATCCAAATAATTTGGTAGTCTTAACTACTAGTATTTCAAGTATGGTAAAAGTTTTTGTTATGTTCAGGAAGGCTAAATTAAACTGAGCTCTTTGACTGGTGTAAATTCTGATAAGAAGTATTTGTTTAGAAGACTCAGCGGGTCCAAGCATGGGTAGGGTCTGGTCCTGGTGCCTTACTGATACAGCAGAAATGGAAGGTGCCATGGCTGGCCTTAACATGCAATTTTTAAAAGGTGCGCCTAGGGGAAGGGGAGATCATTCATTGGTTGTGACTGATTATGCTAAATAAAGTCCTGGTTTAGGTGTTCAGATGGGTGCTTTGGAGACAGTACAGTGTGCACATTTCCAAAAGTGAGACAAAAATGTTAAGCAGGTATCTGACCGAAATTTGATTAATATGAGCATTGTGTATCATCACAATTCTGAAGTGAAAAGAATGGCATTTTATTCAGAAGTGGCAAAATAGTAATGCCCAAGGTACTAGGTTTTGATATTAATTTTATTAAAGCTGTTTCGAGATTGTGAACTGGCTTACAATCATTGTCAATGGCATTGATTCTTCCACCATTTCTCTCTCATTATTGTTTTTAGATAATCCTCGCCCATTGAAACATCTGTGTCGCCTGAAAATACGTAAACTCTTGGGGTTAAGGAGACTCCAGAAACTGTCATCCATGAAGAAGTTTCCACTTCCACCAGTTCTCAAGAACTATATCCTATTTAAAGAGTATGATCTGTATGGAAAAGGGATACATTTAGAATAATTTTTAAAAATAACTGCATACAGTCTGTAATTTGACTCATTTCCTCACTGTTTTTTTTTTACTAGCTAAAGAGCTGCTTGGTGTTTCCTATACATTCACCACGTTCTGATATTTGTCGTTCATAGTTCTTTTATGGGAACAAATTTTTTCTTCCAAAATTAATACATTAAAGCTCATGTTTTAACACAACATTGTACTATCCAAATATAGGCTAAAATCAGAATAAAGACGCTATAATAATTATGTGGAACAGCACACTCTAAATGGCAATTCAGGTGAATAAAGGATAAAAGAATTTTCATGGTGGACTTCCCAATGAAGGTGGTAAATATAGTTGCTGCTCTCATTTTGTGGCATTAGTTTATCTGTAAAAGCAAATAAATGCCTAATTTAGCTTGGCAAAGAAATTGAAACCACTAAATGCACATCTCTGTCATGTAATTGGCCTGAAATGTAGCACATTTTGTACTTTGAAGATCATGGTCCTATTATAAAATTCTCCTAACACTTAAAATATTCTTTTTAGCTATTTTTGCAGTGTTTGCCCCGACACCGCTCAACCGCTGCGTGTGCCAGTACTGCATGTTTCAAGGCTTGGCAAAATTTGAGGGACTTTAGGCTGTTGTAAAGGAGTAGATTTTGATGGACAAACAAACCTGGAAATCGAGCAACATATCCCCTTGGCTGAGAAATGTTGCAATGTCATAACTTACGGTTCCTACAGAGTTTTGACAGATCACTTCTCAGCCAGACTGAACAACACCGTCAGTCATGCTGTGCTGTACTTGGCAGTATGCATCCGTATGTCTAGAGGAAAACACATCTGATTAAATATTCTTTAAATTATTCTATTAAAAGTGGATTGGACTTATTCCCTTTGCTGTTCTACCACCCTTCCACCTTGGGAGGAAAGAAAAGGAAAAAAAATAAGAATCTAAACCCCTTAAACTAAGAAAAGATTTCAGTTGGTGGATGTCAGGATTGCATACTGCATAGTCAGAGTTTTAGCTAAACATGTAATTTAAGAGATACGCTGCTTATCACGCACATATACACAGTCACACAAACCAAAGGTCAGCTCAAGCATCGTTCTGACCTGCTGCCTGTGCTGCCTCTCCCTGTTCTTCAGAACTCCTCTTTGTTTGCTGGATGTCATTGTCACATACAACTTTTTAACACCTCAGCCAGACATGTAGATTCCACTTCCAAAAGCAGCTCCATCAGTCCTTTGTGGGTCTGTCCATCCTCACAACAGATTTAGAGAAGCAAATGGAAGGATTGAAAATTACTGGTCTGGGACATGTAGAGGGTTGAAGAGAGGCTTATTTGCTGCTTCTGCTCTCACTAGGGCTACTATTCACCTGGTGTTCCAAAACATGTCCTCTGTGTTTCTGCCAGAAATTTTGACCAGAGTGAAAAAGAAGAATTTGGTCACTTGTGAACAATTTCTAGGTGTCTGGCATCTGGGCCAGGCCCCTGACAGGAGGATGCCCCGGGTGGCTGGTGCCTCCAGGCATGGCCTGAGCACAGAGTGCCCTCTGAACCCAACGTAGCAGTCAAGGCTCCACCGGTCAATACATGCTGGACATACCAGGCTAAATGATTGTATCCTGCATAACCTATAAACTGGTACTTCTATGTGGGAAATCCTAAACAGAAGTATGGGCTTCATAATAATGTCTTAAATAGCGGCAATTTTAATGAATACAGTAACCACAACACAAAAATCTGGGTAGTCGCATATCTGATACAGTATACTGCAACCAGCAAACGAAACATGATCAAACAGGGCTTTAGACAGGAGATTTTAAACCCTTTCTGTGGCTAGAGCCAAATTCCATTAGTAATTTTAGTCCATGGGCCAAGGTTTATATTTAGGACTTTATACACGCCTCAAGCAATAGTTACATTGCCTGTGGCATCAAAGCATTCAGCTCTAGGACAGAGCATTGCCCCAAGTGTTTCAAATATCATGAACTAGTCTTTAGGATATCATTAGGTAAGCTAAAAAGACACAATATTACTGTGTTTATCTTTTAAACAGTACATCTGGGCCCTTTTTGTTGCTCGGTAGCTTGTTATAGAAGGTGGCCTAATCCTGATCTAAATATTTTCTGTCCTTCACCACTGAAGTTGTTTATTGAAGACTTTCCCCGGCTCCCCAGATGCTAAAGGACATACAACATTATGAGAAAGCACCTTTAATGCTTTCAAAGCATCTGTAAACTGAATGGAGGCAGGAAGGACAAGACTTTGTTTTAAATGGAATATAAGGCAAGGCAGACATGGAAGGGGAGCTGTTTTCCCTGTGTCATGCTTATGGCGCAGCCAGCAATTGAACAAGTCTTTCAACTCCCATGTTTTGCAGCCACACCACTGAATACTACTGTTATGGAGTTAAGTACATGCTGGTGATAGCAGGAAATGCAGCTGGTCCAGGAGTGGTGGCTGTGTGAAGAGGCAAAGGCAGCAGCCCCAGCTGGAAGAAGAAATTGGTAGGGAAAAAAACTTGCTTTTTTCTCTGCTTGGACTGTGATTGAACCCTTGCAATGCTGCGATTTAATTTTCTCCCCTGTTTGGGTGTGACTCATGGGGTGTTCCACTGCAACCCTATTCCACAGCATGTCCACCCCACGGACCGTGTTGGCCAGAAGTAATGAAATGCCCTGGCATTGATTCAGGCATGCTCTGGGGTAGGGACTCCTATCAGTTTGGGGACAATGTTTGAAAGCAGAGGTATCATTTGGTCTCTGTTTCTCATAAAATCTGACACAAGCAGCTGCACCAGACTGATAAGCTCTCCAAGGAGCCAGACATTCAACAGTGGTTACGTCAGCCTTTGCAGCACGAGTGAGATGGACTTTGTAGCTGTGTGTTTGTAGCTCGGTGAAGAACCAAACCACAGCCATGAGTTCTGTATATGACCAGCTATTCCCTGTAGGGACTATAATGTTGTGTGCCTTCCATAAAACTTCCATGCAAGGGCTACCATCTAATCTTGGGAGCTGGTGGGGCAGATCCTTGTTCTAGGTATCAAGGGGGAACAATGTCAGTGTTTCGCTGCAGCAGTCGGTGTTCTGGCTCGGGCTCTTTGTGCCTGAGCTGCCCTTTCTCAGGCTATTGCTGATAGTACGGCAGTCATGCATGGAAAAACAGAGTCACAAAGCCATGGGCTTTTCTGTGTCTACTCTGGGGTAGGGCAAAGGGAATTTTTCTGACCCTTACTTGGAGTAGAAAAAGGCTTCTAAAAATTCCAGCTGTTTATGCTTTGCTTGTAGAAAAGTGACGTAAATTAATGAGCAGTTATCTCTGTAGAACAGGTCTTGTCTTTTGCTTTTCCATCACTCCCTTCAATATGCACCTAACCAACAGTCTCTTGCCCTCCACTTCTGTGTCTTCTGCGTAGCCAGCTTTGCCTCCCTGGTGTACTCTGCCTGCCGAATTGGTACTTTTAAAGCCTCCCCCCATTTTTTTTTTTCCTGTGAGCATTCAGTTGGATAGATCTCTACTCAGGAAAATGGTATCAAGAAACGTAATTCCAGCCAAAGTGATTTTTTAGCCTTGATGGGCCTATTCTGGCCTGTTCTCTCCCTGACCTTTCCACTGGTAATTGTTTGTTTAGGTTGCAGTAATTAAAACTGGCACCTTGCCACTGAGGTGTCTATCCATCGGAGGCCTTTTCTGCACCCTACAGATCATGACCTTGATTCAAAAATACACCATCTCCAGATGTATGGAGCAGTCTTCAAACAAATCCAGGGCAAATGCTGGATAAATCAGGAAGAAATACATGGGTAAGTAAGTGCACCAAATTACTGTATAAATATTTAAGGGTATATATTGCAACGGGAAGCATTTTCTCTCTGAAATGCTCCCTTAAGTGTCACTCACGCTAGCAAAAGATGTACTTAGATCAGGAGAAATATTCCCTGAGGAGCCTATGTTTCATGGTTCTCCTGGAAAGCTGTAAAAATATATTAGTAAATTGTTAGTAGTTATAAAACTGATATAGCAGTGTAGCTCTGGTGCCATGTACAAGGAATTTACATTTAATTTTCAAAATTCACAATTTCAGTAGAAATCTCTGCATTGCCTTTTGCCTGCATATTATGCACATGGTAGATATGGGGCTCAGAACTCCCATCATCATTAATATGGACTACTTAAAAAATAGACATAGATAAAGACGATAAAGTAGAGAATTTACTTAGTACTGCTGCTTGTATTTAATTGCCTATGAATCACGTCACTTGTTTATATTGCCGGGATCTCCTTTTTAAAAAAATCTTCATAAACACACACTGTTAAAAAAAAGTGACAAAAACCAAGGAAATGCTAAATACAGACGTTAAGTACCTGTATTGCTTTCTGTGTATAACGAAATAGAGCAAATTTTTTTATCTGAATGGCAATCTGTAGGTTTGGCAAAGCTACATGGGAAAACCATCTGGGAGTAAGGCATTCAAGAAAGGATTAATTCCATGCACTTTTTATAATCACTTATAATTTAAGGACTACCTGTCCTGGACATGCATATATGGTATATTTGCAAATACCACCACAAATAATATAATGCTTACCTTGGCAGATGTTACCTATTTTATCATGCTTTTTTGGGAAAGAATAGGTAAACTGCAGGTGCCTAAACAGCGTCTGATTCAAACTGCCCTTCCAAAACCTCACATTTTTTGTGCATGCAGCAGTTCCTCTGCTACTTTCTTTGCAATACAGTGGCCTCTACTTCCTGTCCAAACCTGTTGAGCAATATCGCGATGTAATTCCAAACAGCTGCTGTGGCCACCCTATGTCTGTACATCAGTAACGAGTGAAATGATTTCTATATATAGTTTATAAATCTGTTGGCAATGTTTGTAAAGCATGCTGAGATTCTTCCTGAGGGATAAGAGCAGCTATATGGAAGCAAGAGCATTAAGAACATCATTGTGTACAAAGCAGTTTATCTTTTTGGTGTGGTAGAAACTGGCACTGAGGAAACATCCAGTCTGTAGAGATGTGGAGAAGCACTTGCTTTGAGCAAAACCCTGGCAGGAATAGTTTGTGCTGTCAAAGATAAGCAGGTTCATCTCGCACTGTTATTGCAGAACATGACATTGTACTGACACAAGGTGATTAAAAAGTATTGGCTGTGTAGGAAGGAAAGAAAACTGGGAATGGTAATGATGTTTATTCAGTAAAATTTGTCCCCCTTGCCTCCCCTATTTTAGTATGATTCAGGTAGGCAAAAGGGGGAATAAACCCCTAGTCTGCTGCACCCTTGGCACCCAGCTGCATGCCTCTCTGTGTAATCATAGCCTTCAGGATCCGTGCACGAAGGACACCAGGTGCATGTGCAATGTGGGCAGTGAGTTTTCCTTCTTTTAATCAAAGTTTGAGGAATTTGGTAGTCCAGAAATGTTCTTATTTGCACCCAGATGATCTTTTTTCCCCCAGTGCTTCCTTGCAGCCCGGTCAACCTCTTGACTCCCCTTCCAAGATGCATCCCTATGCTCTTACCATCAGTGGCACCATCGGAGCCCATTCACTTCTTCTCTCGCTATGACTCTTCTGTCTTTGTGACAAGCAAGGCAACCCAAACACCCCCACCATCAATATAGATTAGTGGTTGCCCCATGGCTTGTTGGTATATAGTGTTGTATGTAGATTTCTGGTTATGTCCCCTGCAGCTGTTGGGAATTATGTTTTCAAAACTAATCTGAGCAATAAGGCAGCCCACATGCTAATGTTTTTGAGTGAAAGCTGATCACTGTTTGTGATGGGTCTGAGTTGTTAAGCTACAATCTGGACCTGGAATCTGCCCTCCCGATAGTCTGCGTTGTGCTGCAGGGGATCAGTGGGAAAAATCCATCTTTGAGTTAGGATGCTGAGTCCAATTCCCAAGAAAAGACTGGTTTTGGATGAGGGTCATCTTTAAACTTACCCCACTTTTTGTTTCCCCAGCATGGATGAAGGGAAAGAGCTTTTTCTCCCATGTGACTCCCTGTTTACGGTATCTCCAGGAGAGATGGACTGGACAACAGAATCATCTGGCATAGAGAAAAGCAGCTGAAAAATTGTTCCTTCAAATACCTTCAGTGCATGCTTTATCCCATTTGCTCTGCTGATACCACTGTTAAATGTAGGTGATGACACATCCTTTTCAGGAACAGTATGGCGTGCACAATTTTCACAAGTTACGCTACTCTCCTGGGAGAAAGAGCTACAGCTTGTCCCATCAGTCTGCCTCACAGTCCTGTTTAGATGCCGGGTTGCTGACCCTTTGTCTCTCCAGGCTGATTTGGACTCTGCATTCAGCCTGGGCCTGTACAAGCAGCGTACAGAAATAGAGATGCACACGCACACACGCACACACACATATATATATAGCTCAGTTGGTATAGGCGGGAGGGGGAAGGCCGGCAGTGAGCGGCACGGGAGCAGGACCGGGGATGTGTGAGGAGGGGAGGGAAGGAGAGGTCAGAGAACAGGCTGCAGAGATGGGGGAGGACATCAAGGGGCTGTGCAGGGAGGGCAGGTGAGGGGGGCCTGCAGGGCCAGGGATGGAGAAGGCAGCACAGCAGCAAGGAGGCAGGAAAGAGCTCAGTAGCTGGTACCTTGCGGTCTGCGTGAGGGGACGGTGGGCGGGAAGGAGCTGGCTGAGGAATGAGGGGTGCAAAAGCAGTGTGGGGAGGTGGGAGCAAGCACCGGCAGGCTGAAGGGCAGCGGGAGAGATGGGGAAAGCCCAGACATGCTGTGGTGCATTGTTTTTAATGTGCTCTATGGCAATTGGACCTGTTCCTGCCGCGTGGGACTGCAGCTCAGTACGAGCCAACGCATCTGTCTGACAGGCTGTCCTCAGGAGCCGTGACTGAAATAGCCACTGTCCTGGGGCTGGCTGTGTCCTGCGCCTGAGGACAAGGTTGTGCAGCCCTCTTTGCTTGCCTGTAGTTTTCCCTGCACTCACCCAAGTGGAATTAAAATTTAAACTGTGGGCTTTGCCCTGCTGGGGGATGAGTACCACCCCTCACGTGTTGCTTGTGTCCTTTCAGCCATTGGGCCAACATGTCCAAAGAGTAGAAACGTGTGTGAGCCAAACAAAGTTTCCTAGGCTGTTGCTTGAAATAGTTAATTGCTTGGAAAGGAAAAAAAACATTCACAAGTGTTTCTTCTTTTGGTTTTAAAACCAATAGATCAGCCAGGCTACAAAAGATTGGAAGTGGTGTCTGCAGCCTAGCTGCCGCTGAGTAGGCTCCATCCCACTTGAAGCTGGGAACCTGGGTACCAAGTATCTGCAATGGCAGAGTGAATCCTGCTCCTATTAAATGGGTGCTCCCAGTTCTTATTTTCTCTCATCTTAGCCCAGGTCCTGAAGGGAACAAACCTTTTAATAATTCTGTTGATTGAGTGATGAATTTTCATGGCCTATATGTAGAACGGTTTATTCCCTGCATGCAGGATTTTAGCAGGGTGTTAGGGACGCGAGTTTGGGTTTTCTGTTAGGAAGCAGTGAAGCACTTCAGAGGATTCATCCTAAACAGAAGTCAATGCAGCCAGTATAAACCTGCCCTTATGTACTGCATATGGCTCACACTCTGTTCTCCTGCCTTCTGTGGTGGAAGGAAGTTCACTGTGCCACCTCACTAGCACAAGGACTCTTCCTAAAGTGTTTATAATGGTGTGATTGAGCACATAACCTGGAACATATAACAGGATGCTCAGACTGCTATTTTTTTTCTTTTCTTTTTTTTTTTTTTTTTTTCAGAAATCCGAACATGTATAATGCCTGTGGAATGAGAACAAAAAGTTTCAGGCAGGAATGCTACTAACAGGAAAACACAATCACTCCTGTCTTCGAAGCAGAGTTTCTCTCACAAGTTGGACAACTCAATTTAATCATAATTAAATCATTTGAGTGTTAATCTGTGGTCTTAACTGTTGAAGTGGTGGGCACCTTCAGTGGCTGGTGCCCAGAGGAACTGAGCCCTGACCAGCTGAAGTGCTGCATAATGCCAAAGACCCCCAAACAGGGAATCCTAAACTTGAAATAAGGGGATACTTTCAATCTTAAAGTCTCTGTACCTCTGTTCTTCCTCCTCACAAAGGCAGCAACACCTTCACATCTCCTAAAGGGCTGCTGGACAAATAAAGCCATTGATAGTCTTGATATGCTGAAGAACAGGCAAAACAAAATGCTGAAAGGCAGTTTATTTAATGTGCATGATCTCTCCTGTACACTGAACAAAAGCCCTAGGGACTCATGGGTCTAGGATCAAAGTATATGATTACAGAATTATGGAATTAAGGACCGTGTTTCAGTGCTCATCAGCAGGCAGGGACAAATATTGTCACCACATTTTCTGACCTGTGAGTCCTTAGCTTTATAGCTTTAGTATCCTTTTTGTGGATGTAATTTGCCATGTGCTACAGCCTTACTACTTTTATTAAAATTTTTCTACAGAGTGTTCATGGGTCTTCACCCTTGGCCATCTCTGTATAAAGAACGGGTCCTAAATTACCATGAGTGACATGTACAGGATTAAGGAAGGACCCAACCCTCTCATAACCTCACCTAACTGTGCCAATTTCCCCCCTGCTTCAGGGGAGACACTTACAATAGAATACCTTGTCCATCTTTAGTAACATCTTTAAATTCTCTTATCTCATGGCTGGAATGGACATCACTGACATTTTATATATAGAAAAACATCACCACTGGCCCAGTGTTGTGTCATGCCTCAGCAAGGAGTAGCACTGAGGGTTATAGTCATGTTGCTGCAAAGGTCTGGACTAAATCTTCCTTTGGAATATTGTTTTACAAGTGAATAATGCATGTTACTTTTTGAAGTTCCTTTGATTTGGAAAATTTGAATTTTACATAGAAAACTTTAAATAGACAATTCAGGTATCTGTATGTTTGTATTATGGACTCTCAGCCCAGGAAAATTCAGAGACTTAGAAATTCTGTTGTATCTGAGAAAAAAAGGAAAAGCAGAAAGCTCAGAATTTTCTGGGAAACAGAATGTTTGAATAGACTTCATTTCTAACAGTATGTGTTTGCTTTTAATATTGTATGTATCAATGTTGTAGATGTCAACATTGTAGTAATAAAATATAGCACATTTCTAAAAGCATTTCAGTTTCAATCAGTGTTTTCCAACAGAAAATCTGCCCGGTGCAAATTTTCTAACCAACTCCATCTAAAAATGTTTGCAACAAAATGTTGTCTGCAAAAATGTGCCCAAGAAAGATAATTTTATTACGCTGCTTCTCTGGCTAACTCCAATGATAACAAAGTGAACCATTGTCCTAGACATACTGAAGAAATAGAATTGCTTGGAGTTCTGCTATGTAATTTTAATTAATGCCAACATCAGCATTCACAATGCAAAGGTAAAAAAGAAAAAAGTACTAATTTTTTTTTCTTGCTGTTTTACATTTTACAGATTTTGGCGTAAGCATCATTTCTGCAAGTGCACCTGAAAAAGTGAACAGAACTTCTACTGACCCACTCACTTGTCTAGACACAGGTGACCCATCACAGTATCTTACACCATGAAGGTAACACTCTTAGCTCCATAAGCCAAACTGCTTTGCATCTTCCTCCTTTTTATTTTAGGCAAAGATTCGGTCAATGTAAATGACCTACAAGTATTTATTTTATTTTAAGATGCACACTATTCGTTAGTCTGTTTTATTATTTATTTTGTGTGTGTGTGTGTTAGGGAAGACTAAGTTTATAAGCTTCATTCCACTTCTTGAGCAAGATAAACTGCATGAAATTCATATAGAAAAATGATCAAAGGAAAAATGTAATTTCTTTATCATGGAAATCATGCTCAATCTCCTCTCTCCATTGCCAGTAAAGCAATATGCATAATAATAAAACTGAATGATCAATTCGGCTAAACATCATACATGAGTTCAGGCATCCAATCCATACTAACAAGAAAGAGATGATGTTGGACAAGAGCAATACTGCAAATTATTTTCACTTACAATTCCATTAAATACTGACTTGACTATTTAAAAATAGACCCACCATGTGTTATCATTTAGTAAGGTTGATATATATTGTTACAGATGTGGTCCTACTTTCCTGTACCAAAACCAACCTTTTCTCTGCCTTTCTCTCTCCCTCTCCTTCTCTCCCTCTCCCAACACAGGCTTGCAGATATTGATGGCCTGCGTGTTTCAGAAAATGTTGCTGGTTCACCATCATTCACTGCTAATAGAGAAATGAAAAAAACAATGTGAAGTTTAACCTTTCATTCTGGAGTTTCTGACATTGGAAGATACCTGTTTCTGAAAATAGTATCAGAATAATATATAATTTATTAGTGGGCATGATAATGTAGGTATACATTTGAAGCTAAGAATTGAAGGGCGGTCTCCAGCTGCACATCCGTCAGCTACAGCAAGCAATAGCCATTAACTAAAATAGCCACTAGAGGCCTTCATTTGCTAGGGGCTGTCAGGAGTGATGAAGGCAGAACCCTGCTGCCCACCCAGGGCTGGTTCCCCCTAAATCTGTGAGGGACTCTGCTCCCTCCCCCAGCAAAGCGCAATTCTCCATGTGAAAAAAAAAATCTCACGGGAGCTCCAAATGGACAGGTGAAGCTGATTCTCACGCTGATCATCCTTGAGAAAAAAAAAAAGGGAATTAACAAATAACCCAGTCGTGTGATTTTTTACAGGCAAGGCATGACATTGTCAGAGCAGAGCTCCCCGCTGGCGCTGGCACGGCAACCCCCTACCCTTGGGCTGCCTTCCCACCGATCCCAACCTCCTGCAAACACCTTGGCGGGATAACAACGCGGTTCCGCTCAAAAACCGTGAAAACAAGAGGAAGCGCGGTGAACAATGGTGAGGGTGTTTTATTTCCAGCTTCTGTGGCAGCTCAGGATTAAATGGATTTGCATTATTCTTTCTCTGCTGCAGTTTGGACATGAAGTCGGTGTAAATGCGCCCAGCGTTTTATTTGCTGCTGCCCCCCCCGTCTGTGAGGCTGGTATTCTCCCGCTAGCCGCCTGCTCTAAATATGGCCATGGCCAGTGTGTCAATAATCCCCCTCTTTAAGGGACCTGCAAACACTAGTGTTGGGACATTCTTGCTGTTCAGATGTCTAGCTGACGTCTGATGCTTAAAACGGAGCATGCTTTCATCCCTTCGTGCATTGTCGTAAGCCCCCGATGATTACTCTTAAAAGGGTGCCTCCACTACGCAGGGAAACAGTTGCTGACCAAACGAGACACAGCTTGCTTGCTTCAGCCTTCTTGAATGCCTAGTCACTTCAGGTTTGTGCCAGCCTGACCAAGCGGGACCATGTCTACCTTTGGCTACAGAAGAGAGCTCAGTAAATATGAAGACATTGATGAAGATGAGCTCCTCGCTTCTCTCACTGAAGAGGAGCTGAAGGAGCTGGAGCGGGAGCTGGAGGACATAGAGCCTGACCGTAACCTTCCGGTGGGACAACGGCAGAAGAGCCTGACAGAGAAAACACCGACGGGGACTTTCAGCAGGGAAGCGCTGATGGCCTACTGGGAGAGGGAGACCAGGAAACTCTTAGAAAAAGAGAGATTGGGTGCATGCGACAAGGTAAGATGCTGAGACGTTTGCTGTTTCCTAGGAATATTTGGGTTTGTTCTTTCCTGGCATGATCTTACTGACTGTTTTAATTTTCTTTCAGTCTCTTGTAGCATTTTTAAGAACATTGTTAGCCGTACTTCTGTGCCTGCTAAAGCACTGTGTATGAGCTCAGCGAGTTTTTGCTCTCTCTGGAGGTACTTTAAATGCTCAGCTGAGAACAAAAGGAAGTCCAGTAAAAGCTACTGTTAGTGATTAAAATAGGAAAAATTTTAAAGGGGATGTTAGAAATTATTGCCAGGTAGCAATGTGGACTTCTGGATAACATTTGATTTTGTTTAAAAGCTAAAATAAGTGCCTTTTTCTCTCCATCATAAAAATCAGTATTGATTTCTCAGAAGCACGTCAGGAAGATAATTTTGAATACCTGTTATGTCAGAAGTCAAGTAAACAGCCGCCAGGCGTTGTGCTCGCTGGAAGGAAGCTGCTTTGCAGTCAGCAAAATGTTGCTCTGTTCCTGCTGAGGATCCTTGGCGCGGCTCGGGAGCCTTCTGGCAACTGTTGTCAGAGGGTAGCTGTAAGTTATTTAAAAAGTGGCCTGGGGTAGGGTCATCAGCCAAACCATTTATCTGTATTTCCCAAAAAAGAACCAATAGTGCTTGTTAGGCAATTCATCCACAAAATAAAAGCGTTAGTAACAAAAGCTGGCCCCTGAACTGCAAATGAACAGTACAGCCGGGCAGGAGTGAAGGGCTCAGTCCTAGCAGGCAGTGAGCACTCTCAGTCTAAGCTGTCCATGTCAGCACCCATGTCCATGTCGGCATCTCCCAGGCCCTTGCTAAAGTAATTTGTGAGGCTGAGCTCTGTCAAGAAGCAGCTTCTGTTTTCATGTTGGCTCCATGTAATTTCAAAGCAAGGTGGGGACTTGCGGATGTGAGTAGCTTTTTGATTTTTAAACACCGCTTCACACCAAGCTCTGACTCTGCTTGTAAGGATGCATTTTTCCATGTTTAATTAGAAAATAATACAAAAAAGGCAAACACAGCAAAACTGGACTCAAAACTTCAATCAGCCTAGGTTCAGGAGCTCAGTTCATTTGCAAGGAAATAATTGCAGTTTGTACATTAGATAAAATATTCTCCTAGAGACAAATCACCTGGATTAAATTAGCCTGCAATAATAACATCCAGGATTTCTTTACACATAAGTGTTTTCTCCTGCTTGTGAATGGTGGTGTAATGTCTTTGCAGGCAAGCGCACAGACCACTAGCTGTCATCAGACCATTAGTATCAGCTTGCAGACGTTGACTTCACTCCTTGTTTGTCAAGTCCTAGGGAGGCAATGGCAAGATTAATGTTTATTTCCAGCTGAGCCTGGAACTCAAAACCTGGACAGTTCCAAAAAACCTCAGAACAGGTCTAGTTTGGTGTCTTATATAATGGCAGGAGGTTTTTTTTCCTTTGTCCATGTCTACACAGCATTGATGATGGGCACTAGCTAAACCTCAAAGTGCTAGCAAAAGCCCCTATACTTTTTGATCTGAGAAGAAGCTCCCTACATGTATCCATAAATATGAAAATGTTGACATGCTGATGTAGAGGGCACAAAGGCTCTCTCCACCGAAGGCAGTAAGAAAGCACCTTCTGAGTTTCTTGAAAGCCATTTTCTTCTTGCCCTCAACCATCGGAAAGTTAGACACCTTATCTAAGGTGGTTGATTGTGCTCCTTCTATAGTTAGTGGTGAGAGATCAGCCTCTCCAGAAGGCAAACATCCTGCAGATAGCCTTTTGGGGTGAATGTCTTGCCCTCCAGAGATATTTACCTCTCTGCATTGACTATCTATCTTAGTCATAACTTTTCGTCGAGTTCCTACTACGAAGTAAGATGAAGCTCTGCAGGCTGCCTGCAGCAGTCCTGTACTGAAATGTTGCCACAATAACAAAGCATGCCTCTATGGATTTGCAAAGAGAAGAGTATTCAATTTCAAAATTATTGTGCAGATTGTTATGACAACAAATGATGTATGTGACAGGAAACTAAATTCCCCCTTTCACCCCAGAAATGCCACTCAAAAAATAAAAATCAAGTTGTTTTTTTATTAATCTAGTGTTATCAAGCATATTAGCAGTTCATTTAGAGGCACCGACTTCTGCTCACCTGCAGCTGTGTTGAAGGCTGCAGTGTAGATAAAAGCATAGCCATGAAGACACTTTCCTGGATACCTGGTATTTTCAGCTTTTAAAAGTCTGCACCTATGTACAGCAGCTACAGATATAAATCTTAGTCCTGTAATAAACCTAGCTTAAACACAGCGCTGTTTCTATATGTAGCACAGCATCTCTCAGTGTAAAGGCCTTATCAGACATGATCCACAGGAGAAGCAACAGGGCTAGACCCTACAAGCCCTCCAGGTGCTCAACACTCAGGAACAACAGCCTGAAACACCTCAATGACCTGTTTTATTAGAGTGACACTTCTCCAAACATTACAGTTACCATCTGTTTTGCATGTGCCCCAACACAGAAATGTGCTTAAGATTGTGAAACAATACCATGCAGTCTGTCATTACTGTTATTTTAACCTGTCCCTGCATTTTCAGAGCCAGATAATAAAGCAAACCTAAAACTCCACAGGTTTTCTAAAAATTGGCTGTCAGGTTAGTAGCACTTTTGTTTTCCAGAAGCACAGAACAGAATCACTATGTCTCCACAGAGCATACTCACTTTTTAAAATACCCTCTACTATTTCACGAAGACTAAAATATAAATGTTGCTAAAGTAGTGCATGCAGAACAATTGTATTTCATCCAAATTTCTATAAACATATACAAATGTAAGTAAAAAGGCATATGCTATGGCTTGTCCAGTAGACAAACTAGGACATGGGAGATCTTCTGGGGCAAGAGGTTTAAGGCTGGTCATAGCGTATGTGTTCCGTCATGGCCCATACAACACTGCTGTGCCTCTGGAGTCCTCCTTTTGCTGCTCCTGTGCAGACAATTGTCTTTTGCCACCGTAACTGCTAAGGGCACGAGGCAGAGCTCTGAGAAGTGGTTCCAAATTTGCCTTCTTGGTGCCCATCAAACACACTAAAACAACCTTGGGTTTTAGAAAAACAATCGGTTTACTCTGTAGGCAATGAGTTATAACGGTTACAGTACAGCAGCTGACCTGTGACAGCTGCCGATGACCACAGCCTTAGCTCTTGGCAAACATGAAGAAATTTAGGGATTGTTGACATATGATTACTTGTTACCTGTGGGAATCTGTTGGAATCCTTTCTTCACAAATAGCTTCTAAACGTATAGCCCATGCCATGCATCCAGGGTCTTTTCAACATGGCTCCTGTAATTCTGTATTGTTTTACATGTCAATATGCATGTTTATACATACAGACACTATTTGTATTCTAAGTCATGGCAGCCTTTAGCTTTTTTAGATGTACTAACATATGCAAGGGACCCCGAGCATTGACACAGATGTCTAATCCTTATGAAATTAAGAAACTTGTTACTCAGATCATGTCCATTCTGAAATTGCTGTCTTGTGTTTCTGCTGGCAAGGATCCACAAGGATCCCTTGTGGACATGCCAACACATAGAAAACATAAAGTATGTCCATGTTGCAATATCTCATATCAAATTTTCTCTCAGCAGAAATAATTGACATCAGTAAAAGTGTTCCAGTTTATACCAAGCATTTGTTTTCTAAAGAATATGAAGGAAATGTTTTAAAGGTGTTAGGTGCTGAAACATTTACTGTTCTCCTAACTGTCTCTGGGGATTTATTTTTAGCTTTCACCATTAACTTCTATAGTTTCAGGATAATTGGTTTTGTGCAAAAAGGCCATAGCTACATTACTGCAATCATGTTTAACACCCACACCTACATTCCTGTTCAGGATTCTGAGCAAGAAGACAATTCAGAAGACATTCAAGAGGAATATTTCACAGAAAGCAATAGCGAAGTGTCTGAGGAGGCATATACTGAAGAGGATGCTGAAGAAGAAGAAGAAGAAGAAGAAGATGAGGAAGAAGAGGAAGATGAGAGTGATGATGAGGATGAGGAAAAGCAAAATGCTGCAGGTGGTGAAAGGCCTGAGGATAGGAGGGGTTCTGACCACATCAGACGCAAAAAGTGTAACGATGCAAAGGACAATGAAAACTTACTCAATGGCCATGATGGAAAAGACACTGATAATCTGAGCTTAAAAAGCAGTGCCATCCACCCTTGTGGAAATCCAACAGTTATTGAGGATGCTTTGGAAAAAATTAGGAGCAATGACCCCGACACCACAGAGGTCAATCTGAACAACATTGAAAACATCACTTCACAGATGCTTATACAATTTTCTCAAGCCCTGAGGGACAACACAGTGGTTAAGTCATTCAGCTTGGCTAACACGCATGCTGACGACAATGTTGCAATAGCTATTGCTGGTATGTTAAAGGTAAATCAGCATATAACTAGTCTGAATATTGAGTCAAATTTTATCACAGGCAAAGGAGTGCTGGCCATCATGAGAGCTTTGCAGAATAACAAGGTTCTAACAGAACTGCGATTCCACAATCAAAGGCACATCATGGGCAGCCAGGTGGAAATGGACATAGTTAAACTGTTGAAAGAGAACACTACTCTGGTCAAGCTCGGATACCACTTTGACCTTGCTGGCCCGAGAATGAGCATGACAAGTATCCTCACAAGAAATATGGATAAACAAAGGCAAAAGCGTATGCAGGAGCAGCGGCAGCAGGAGTCTGGTTGTGACGGAGCCATCACTGCAAAAACCAAAGTCTTGCAGAAGGGGACACCTCGATCCTCACCTTATGTGTCACCTAAGAGCTCACCTTGGTCCTCTCCAAAGCTCCCTAAGAAAGCACCACCGGTGAAAAGTCAGCCTCCAGCTCCTGCACCACCTCCTCCTCCTCCCCCTCCCCCTCCCCCTCCTCCTCCTCCTCCTCCCCCAGTTATTCCAGAAAAGAAGGTACCAACCAGGAATATAGCTGAAGTCATCAAACAGCAAGAAAGCTCAAAAAAAGCCTTACAGAATGGACAGAAAAAGAAAAAAGGCAAAAAAAGCAAAAAACATGAGAACAGCATATTGAAAGAAATTAAAGATTCTCTGAAATCAGTTTCAGACAGAAAATCAGAGGAAGGTTCACGACCCTCTACCCGTCCCTCCACTCCACAAAGGTCTCTCCATGACAGCCTTATGGAAGCAATTCGGGCAAGCAGCATAAAGCAATTAAGGCGGGTAAGTAAGATATCCTATTTCGGTAACTGGTTGTTGCTCAGATATAGCACAAGCTCTATTAATTTTAGTACATATATATTTAATTAAAAAAAACCCACATTTGTAGAACTGTGAGCATAAGAAAGCACTTGGGAGGGGGCTTTCCTCTGATTAGCCTTTGCTCAGCACACCGAATTCCGTTTGACTGTGATTTTGACAGAATGTGAGATACTTTCCCAGGTTCAGGCTTGTTACGGGAGATGGTGCATAGCACAGGGCTCTTGGGAGTGTGTCTCTGGTAGGAATTTTGCCATCCAGACTGCACAGCAAATGTAATGAACACCCTCCCCACCCCACCCCCGTTTCATAGGTGGAGGTACCAGAAGCCCTTCGGTGAAAGCCTGGATGACAGAAGAGGCAGAGCACTGCAATGGTCGAGGGGAGGCTACTCGTCCAGTCACTGGTGGTAACATAGACTGTCTAGCAAGCTGCTTCCAAAGTACACTCTTAGATTCAAACCATTTCTCTTTTATTTCAAAGAAATAAACCTGCTAAATACAAAACAATGCTTTAAGGATACATTTGCCTTGTAATCTGTAAATATGGAAATAATTTTTTTTTTTTTATTTAATGAGATTTCTATTGAGAAATTGCTGCTTATTTAGATATTCTTTTCAATATCTGATTGCACATCACTGGACAAGTTCTTCACAATGAGATGTAATAGTTTACCAACCTGTGGTTTCTTCTTTTTTTCTTTTTTTCTTTTGTTTTTTTCATGAATTTACAATAAATGTGGTTTGAAGCTTTCAAGCAGACACATAGTCCTGGGTTTCTGTGAGCGAAAACCTACCAGATATTTGCATCAAGTTCATCAGCATTAGGGAAGTCTCCTGGGAAAGAACCTGAGGTCTTTCTCAGCTGCGCCCATCCAGCCTGCTTGGAGGATAGTACCTGAGCCCATATGTTAGTGCAGTTTCATACTGACATGAGAAAAAGTGTTTCATAAAGCTGCATACAACTAAGATTAAGCTGTGAGCTGTGTCAGGTGACTGATGTTGCATACTGGGTCCTAAACCTTGATCTAACAGAAGGGGAAGCGGGTGATAAATAGAGCTGCCGTTTATATTGTCTTAAAGGTTAAAAATTAATGTAGATATTTGAAGGATGCGGCCACATTATTCAACTGAGATCCATTCAGGACAAGTGCACAGTGCTGTATCTAGGCAGAACTAACACCCCAGTGCAGACGTCCAGCGAGGCAGACAAACTTGAAAAGCTGTCTAGCATTCAGGTGGAAAAAGACTTTCATATGATATCAGCTGAACAACAAGCAGGGTGTGAACTGTAAATATGATATGGTGGAAGCAGAGCCAATATCATTTGGAGATGCATGGCTGGAGGTATCACATCACAGGCAATGGCAGGAATAGCCCTTCTTCATGTAGTACTAGACTTCTCCCTCTGTCAGATTAGTTATGGTTCTGGGTGCTTCAGCAAGTGTGAAGGTAGTGATAACATGAAGAAAACTGAGCAGTGGCCAAAATGTTGAAAGGCAAGAGGAGATGTATGTCTAGAAGTACTACTAAATATTAATTAGTTTGCTGATTTCAACAATAAAACCAGAATTAGTATTTCTTTTACAGAAAACCACACCAAAAACAAGTAATTTCTTAAGGTTACCCAACATTGCAGTGGTACTGAAAAAATAAAGGTAAGCTTGTATCTAGAAATATTAATGAGACAGGTTTTCCCAGAAAGATAAACAAATTACTGGAAGGAAATGAAGCGTAAGGGAGAGGGGATCATTGGTGAACTGTCAGGAATGTTACTGTTATGGCAAGGAAAAGGTGAAGATACATTTTTGCTTTTGTATTTATTGACTAGAACATACCAAAAGCAATTTATAAGTAACTGAAACACTTTCCAACATTTTTGCTCTTGCCTCAGGATCACAACAACTCATGAGTATTTCTAGACCCAGTATCACGGGAAATATGGTACGTACAATTAGACTTTAGCTGCCTTTATAATTGCATGGGCTCCCGTAGCATAAAAGTCAACCTACGGTCAGTCTCCCATGACCAAATAGAAGCTGGAGCTTGGGATCTTCTGAGGATGGAAGTAATGCTGGAATGCAGACCACAGTCAGGAGGAGACCTGTGACCCCAGACCTTGTCCCCAGCAGCTTTGTGAAGGATGAGAAACACCAAAATGTTTAATCAAATACCAGAAGCAGCTAAGCAGTTGCAAGACAGAATGAAAGATAGAGAGGGAACTCAGGGAAAGCACAGTGGAGAGGATTTGGAGGAAGACAAGAAAATGTTTTAAAAAACAACACCAAAACTTTAAAGAAAGAGGGAGAGTGAGAAGTGAGGAAACTATCTGAATGGAAGGTGAAAACTGGTCTAGAAAAAGAAGATGATATGGAAGAAAATGAATACTGAAAAGTGGCAGATGAGAGAAGAGAAGAATGCGGAAAAAGAAGAAAACCTAGAAAAAGAAAAGAGGAAGGTAAGATTCATCTTTCGGATCAGTAGGAGCTGCTGGAGTTACTCTTTTGCAGAAGGAGAGGGCAGTGGGCACAGCCCTTGTGAGGGCTGGGCCAGAGCTGCTGGCTGCGGTTGCTGACAAGTGGCGCATGGGCCCTCTCTGGTGCTGCGGCCGGCTCTGACGATGGAGATCAGTATTTCAGCTAAAATTTAAAGTCACAGCAGCCATATGTGTTTATTTAAGGTCCTGAGGCACACTGCCTCACAAAGTTCCAGTCCTGTGCCTTAGCCAAAGTCTAGTCTGGGTAATTACCTTCTGCTTACATAAATTTTGCAGTGGCTTCACTTGGAGGCATTTCGAAGCCCATCTTCTACCTGCAGAGTCACAAGGCAGAGCCCCCAAAAACACCCTGTTAAGGTTTTGATACCCTGCTGAAGGGTAAGGCAGCCCCCCCTTCCCTCCCGCTGCCAACAGCGCTGAACTCCCTCACAGATGCTTCCAAGGAGCAATGTGTTTTCCTTTCAAATAGACAAGTAAGCACCATGTGACAAAACCTCTCTGGGACGTACTGTGGCGCCTTCCCAGACTGGAAGATGGTTTTGCAGGAGCCAGGAGGTACCATGCCATATTCCTACCTGGGGAACAAGCACCTCGCAACTGTGCATTTCCCCTGGGACCCAGGTCCTGCCCGTAAACTCAGTTCACTTTCTGTACCCTTCCGTGGAGTCACAGAGAAGCAAATCATCGTGAAAGCCTGACTGCCTCTTGTTTGACCTGTAAGGAAGGTGGCCCCTGGGTCAGCCTCTGCACATGCAGTGCTATGTCCCTATCAGATCTGGATGCGTTATCTGGACAAGGGAGCCCCAGGATGCAGGTATGCTGCTCGTTTGCACTCACAGGGCTCCCTGCAGTGGGTGGCTGTCCACCTTCTCTCAAAGACCAATCAGAGAAAGAAACACACCAAAATGTGTCAAAATGAATTGGTCAGCAATAAAAGAGCTGCAAAGGATAACCGAGTGTTTGCTGTCACTGAAGAGGTTATAATGTCTTTAGGAACAGACAATATGTCATTGGAACATTATTTATCTCCTCATGAGTTGCAGAAATAACCAGCCCGTTGAAAAAACAGGAGTACTCTATCTTCCCAAGGAAGAAAAAACCAAAACCTGCCTCCCTTATTTACACTGAGCCAAATCTCTGCTGTGAGTGTTCCCCCAAATTTGGGCTGTGGGTGGGAGGGGGAGGGCTGGGTACTGTGCAGACCACACAAGCTTCACACTGTGGTTGAGACCGATACGGGGTCCTCTGACCCCCCTCAACTACCCTGCCCCATGTGCTCTGCAGTGCCGCTGCAGCAGTGATCTGCCACCCAGCTGCACCAGGTAAGGGCTGCAGCCTTGCGTGGTGGTCGGAGGCTGTGCCACCCTGCGATGCCCCAGCTCCTGGTATACTGAAGATGAGGTGCTGCCTCCATAGCAGCTTCATGCTTTGGCCCTTCCCCATGGTGTGTATCCACGTGAGCATCCATGCCGTGTAACATGGTGCGAAAGAGCACCAGAAATATCAGAGCTTGACTGTTACTTGTAATTCCAGTATTTGGCCCTTTATTTTGTGCCTCATCACCTAGGGACGTGTCCGAGCTTATATAAAGAAAAGGAGCTCATAAAAGTCCATGAGATTTTTTTCCCACATCTTCTGGAAGATTCCTGCCTCCTGCCGAGTCCCCTGTCAGACGTTCTGGACAGTTGCTCTGCAACTGCAGGGGTTTACCTGGGGGTAGAGGTGCTGGTCCGACAGCCCTGCAGAGGCCCTTCCTTCCCACCAAAGAGGGCAGGTCCCAACGAGGCTCCCTCCAGGAGAAGCCACATCCATTTCTGGAGGCCGAGTCTGCGCTGCACGCAGCAGGGAAGCCAGAGGAGCTGGAGCAGCCCAGTCCCAGCATGGCGTGGTGGGAGGATGGGGCACGGGAGGCTGCGGGGCAGGGGGGAGCGGGAGGTTATGGCCAAGGCCTCTCCTTTGCCCGCACACTAGCACAACACAGACACAACCCCCCCAGCACAGAAGAGAAGCTGTGAGTATTCAAGACTTCCACGCCACCAATCATACGGTTTCCTCAGAAGTTCATCAGATCTATGCAGGTAATGATTAAGGCAGAGCAGCTCCGGAGCCAAAACAGAGGGGGCTTGTCTGCAGGCTGTATAGAGAGTGACACATAACTACCATGAGGTAGCCATGAAGGGGGTACCTGCAGTGCCTGGATTAAGGGCAGAGGTAGCTCCAGGGACCATTCCCAGGTGCAGGCCCAAGTGAAACAGAAGCTGTAAGAGTGTGTACAATTCCAGTAACTAACAGCCACGAAAAATTGGTTTGAATCAGAAAAGGGGCAGAAAATGGCTAGGGTAATTGGGGAACAGGAGAGGCTGTCCTATGAGAGAGATGAGAGCAGGTGGTTGATCAGTCTAGCCAAACAAAGGCTCAGAAGGATTTCAGCTCATGTCTATACATACTGCAAAAGGGAAAGAGCTACAGGACACTGTTAGCAGTAGGCAAAAAAGACAGAAACTGCATGACTGCATTTGGATCAGAAATTAGAAGAAATTTCCGAACTCTTAGAAGAAGAAGGTTCTTGGAACAGCATTTCCATTAAAAAGGAATGGGTGAATTCACCTCTTACTGTCAAAAGAATGCAAGAAGCTTATGAAAATTATAGTATGGTATGGTGCTTTGAGCAGCAGAAGCCTGAAACTGGTAACAGAAGCTCCTGCCATTGTTCTATTAATGCTCATAGATGTGGTAACTCCACAGGATCTGCAAGCCAGGATAGTATTGAAAGCTGTAAAAATCTCCTACAATTTGTAGTAAGATGCTTTATTTTCAAATTGATGCAAGTTGGGTGTAACTTTAGAAAAAGGCTATCACATGGAAGACAAAGTCTTCTACTAGATGCTGGCTTAATACCACCTACTCTTGATACCAACAGGAAGCAAATACAAAAGGAAACAGAATTTGTTTCAAATATTGGTAAGCCCAGCACTGTACATACACTGTCTTGGTCTGACATACCTCCCTTTCCAAAACCCTGCACTTTAGATAGAATTCATTTTTATATTCATACCTCAAAATTTGCAACACAAGTTTACTTTGACTTGCCAGTTCAATGTCTTCATTTTGAATTTCATGTTCTTGACTAAGATAGTGATAATTGTGCCTTACACACAGGGAGAAAACCTGCAACCAAGAGATAAAGCCTTGCTCAGAAATTAAATTGTGTGCTTGTGTCACCAAGAAGATGCTCTTTAGAAGCATTTGGTGATTTTGAGTGGCCGCTTTTATATAAATATCATGAGATATTTTTATTTTCAGACGTGTAAAATGTCAGCCCACTGACTGTGTTTCGAGTTAGGTACTTCTAGATGAAGTCTCTGACCTGGACTGTGATTTTTTGCAGTATTTTGGTAATTTTATTTTATCTCACAGTTCTCTTGCTCTTGGAAGTGCAGAGGACTCATGCTTAAGAGCTGCTACTCAGAAAAGATGAAAGACGTTCATTATCTGAGGGGAGACATCTCAACATCCCACCTCTCAGCTGGGACTTGTGTTCCCAGTCCTCAGCCTTACCCCAAGCTGCCAAGACCCAGAGCCACAAGGAGGACAATTACGAGCAAGGGGGGGCCATCACACCTCAGGTAAGCAAAGTGAAGGTATGAATCCGCATGAAGTAAGTGGGCTACTGGTAGGGGTTAGCTGTGGCAGGGTAGCTCCCAGCATGGACCGACCAATTCCCCCCAGTCTGCGCTGCTCCCTGGCTTGCCAGGGCTGTCCTGCGAGGGTAGCGTGGGCTGAAGGTCCGTCGCAGCTTTGGGTCTGTTGGGTGGATGCAGCCTTGCACTGAAACTGGAAGGTGAAAGAGCAAACTGCAGCTAGTGTGCAGCAGTTGAGGGCTCGCTTTCTTTCTTTCTGTGAAGACAGTGGAAAAATAGGGCAACTGTCACCAACTGGTTGTGGGGTACTGGTGCGTTATTGGACCCAGATGTAACTGCTGTATGTGAAAAGGACAATCAGTCCGGAAGAAAAAGGGAGATGTGGAAAAATTCTGCCCTTGCTGAAAGCAGGGCAAGAGCCTGCCTGCCAGGTGTATTTATTTCTATCTTTCTGTAACATTTGATTATTTTCAGCTTGAAATGAATATGATTTTTATAAAGCCTTTTCAATGGCAAAAAAGGAATTATTTTTTACAGAAATCTAACACAGGGAAAGATGCTTCTCTTTCCTGAAAACATTGTCATAGTAAAAATTCTCAGTAAGTTTCTGGTAAGAGCCAGGACATGTATGCCAGAGCCAAGACTGAAGGTTATGTTTTGGGCTGTTCTTCTGCTATTTGTATACTCTGGTGTATATTGCTTAATTTCTTGTGCCTCTGCTTTGCCTTGGAGATATCAGTACTGATCTGTCTCACAATACTGCAAGTCTATGTTCATGTAGACTCAACTGTGCTCCAAGATCCTCAGACATCAAGAGCTATTAGATGCATTACTTTAATTTTAATTTTAATTTTGATTTTAATTTTAATTTAACTAACAGGAATGTTTTGACTGCTGAATATAAGTCAATATGATGAGTGTCAGTGTATTTCTAAGCAGTAAGAGAAGCACAGCCCATGACCCAGTGCAGGAAATTTTGTAAATGCAGATGAAATAAGCCATGAGGACAGGAATCCCAAGGCTGACTCAACGTGCAAGAATGCTGTCAAAAGGAAGACATGCCATTTCTGTCATTCAGTCACCTAAGAAACAAGTGTATAAGGAATTGAAAGGGCAGTCAAAAATGCTTATGCACCCTGAGGAGGATAAATTTGGGATGTTTCCCAGGAGAGGCCTAGGAGACAATTTCACCAGACTAACCAAGTATAGACTCTATCTGTCAGAAGAGATACCTGAAGTCTCAATTCCGTAGATAAGAAATTCATCGCTTCTGCACCCTGTTATGCCTTTCTGCTGAGAGCATTAGGTCAGTCAACCCATAAAGGGCTAAATATTTCCTGGGCTTTTCTTTCCAGAGGTTTTTCTGAGAAACATTTGGAGCCCTAGCTTTAATTTTTTATTAACATATTCATGAATGTTCTTGAGGGCTGTTGATTAGCTACAGTTAAAGCAGTGAATTTCACAGGCACCTGAAGGAAGTGTTTATGTGTACTTAGAGTGGGGTCACTCATTTCACTCAGTCTCAGCTTACTGCTCTTTAAATCAGAGATATACACGCACGTGTTGCTGTGTTTCACAAACAAGTTGGAAGGCAACAGTGCTCATGTTTCATGTGCTCTTGAACACTTCCACCAAACTGCAGCTCTTCATTTGCCTCTTCATCAAGCCTGCCCAGACTGTGGCAGGTTAGTCTCGATTGTGTAGGGTGGACAGGTATGGGCAAGCCCTGCCTGTATTGCAAGCCGGTGAGGCAGGCACCAGCACCAAGCACCAGCGCCAAGAAGGTGTGTGACTGCACACGCAGCACTCAGATGGGGCAAATATTCCTGCCTTTCATCCTGGCTTAGCACACAGGTTTGGGTGCATCACTAGCCCCTCTTACATGACTTTTGACATCCCGTGCCAGGCTTATCTTCAGCCTGAAGCTAAACTTTCAAGTCTCTGCTATAGTTTAGAGTGACCAAAAATAGCCTAAGTGAGATCCAGTCACTCCAAACACCCTAATAGTTGAGTTTTAGATGCAACACCAGCCGGAGCAGCTCCAGGACAATTTTGCAGCTCTGTGTGGGCACTGCTGTTGTCCCTGGTCCCCCTTTAATTTCTGCCTGTCTGTGTATTGCTGCCCCTTCTCTCTCACCAAACCTGCAATCAGTGAGTTCATGGAGGTAAACCAACACCAAAAAAAAAGAAAAGGAAAGGAAAACCAACCAAACAAAAATGAAGACTGTTCTGGTTTGGCTCCCCAGACCACTCACTGAAGGTTCACTCCTGTGTTGCTGGTACAGGGGAGGTGGTGCGAACCTCTGGCCAGGGACAGAGGGAGGACAGCATTGGGCAGCATAGATTTAGCTTGGCTTAAATTGTTCTGGATCCATACCCTAAGCTCTTTGTGACAACAGAATCGCAGATGTTGATAGCCCAGCACAGCTGAGCAGCCTGCATCACCCCACCATGCCGCTGGCTCCTGCTCTCAAATTCCCACTGAGATGAATCCCACAGGTCACATGGAGAACTGAGCTCACAGCTGGGTGTCAGACAATCCTAAACTCTAATCCCATGCTGCCAACTCCATGCTATGAGACACAGTGTGCCTCAAGGGCACTGAGCAAGTTGTGTCAGCTTCCTATCTCTGTAGAGCACAAAAGTTAGTTATACAATGTGCTTCCAGAGTAGCCTTTGCTCCAAGACAAGATCAAACATAACTAAACCTGTCCTTAAAAATACATAATGGAGCCCCTAGTCTCCCTAAACAACCATGCACTGGAAAGTCTTCCTTAGTGCTTCGTTGTCTTCTCAGGTGGAAAGTAAGCCCATTACTTTTCTATCAACTGCACTGAACATGGAGGACCAATTACACTGGATAGCTGTCGCTTGGCTATCTCAGACAGGCAATGCGTGTCCTCATCTGTGAGTGACTGTATAGCAGGTTAATACTACAAAGTGCTGTGTCATTTTATTGCTTAATTAAATGCAGGGTGACCAGACCTGTACAACGCTATGGGTACTGGGTCCTCTGACGGTCATCCATTTGAAAGCTAATGGAGCCCATAGCCCACTGCACACGTGCGCGAGCTGTGATCCCGCCAAGAGCATGATTAATTCTGAAGCAGTCAACTATTTCCCCTGCGGCGTGCCACTTCGCAGCTCCTCAGGTCTGTTCTCCACCAGAAGAGACATGGTGGTGTGTAACTGGGAATAGGGGGTCATTACCACACTTGGGGATCTGCATGACCCAAGATTGCTCTCCCATCGCTTGTTTTGCCTGTCAGTTTTCTGATACTGACTCATCATTGTGTTGACACTAGTAATGCCACCTGGGATAAAGTGGTAATGGGGTGATGGGTGCATAGGCAGTTCTTTCATCAGGGATGGGCCAATTCATCACTTCCAGGGTGGAATTCCTGACAGAACCAGCCTGAGCCTCTGGGTCTCAAGTGCTGCTACTGCGGTGGGACTCATACGCCCAAGACCACTCAAAACAAAGACTTGAACTTCACTCTGTCATATTTCAATGAATGTTTAAACACCTGCTTTCCAAATCAGCTGCTTTTGAAGCTGATAAATATTTACCCCCTCTCCAAATGGAGAGTGGTCTCAAGAGAATGTCAATTTTTCTGTAGCTTTGTTTATAGGATATCTCCTTATTTGAAATTCAAGGTTAATGCATCTCTTGGCAGATGCAGGGTGTCTCTCATTTGCTTTTCATGAAGAAGTCTGGAGGGTTCATGTCTTCCTGGGGCAAATGGTGAAGCCATTCAGTTCTTCAACAAGCCATGGGATGGAAAACCTCTGCAGGGCCATTCAGTCCTCTTGCTGGGTCTGGGAGAGCTGCAATGATCTCTGTGGGAAGAAGAAAGAATCAGAGAATGGCAGGGGTTGGAAGGGACCTCTGGAGATCACCTCATCCAACCCCCCTGCTTGAGCAGGAACACCTAGAGCAGGGGGCACAGGAACGCGACCAGGTGGGTTTTGAATGTCTCCAGGGAAGGAGACTCCACAGCCTCCCTCCCTGGGCAGCCTGTTCCACTGCTCTGGCACCCTCACAGGAAAGTTTTTTTCTCCTGTTTAGCTGGAACTTCCCATGTTCCAACTTGTGCCCCTTGTCCTGTCATTGGCCACCACTGAAAAGAGCCTAGTCCCATCGTCCTGACACCCACCTTTTAGATATTTATAGTATTGATGAAATCCCCCCTCAGTATTCTCTTGTCCAGGCTGAACAAACCCAGGTCTCTCAGCCTTTCCTCGTAAGGGAGATGCTCCAGTCCCCTGATCATCTTGGTAGCTCTCCACTGGACTTGCTCAAGGAGTTCCACATCCCTCTTAAACTGGGGGGCTCAAAACTGGACACAGTACTCCAAATGTGGTCTCACAAGGGCAGAGTAGAGGAGGAGGATAACCTCTCTCTCGACCTGCTGGCCACAGTCCTTTTGATGCAGCCCAGGACATCATTGGCCTTGGCCACAAAGGCACATTGCTGGCTCAGGATCAGCTTGTTGTCCACCAGCACTCCCAGGTCCTTCTCAACAGAGCCGCTTTCCAGTAGTTCAGCTCCCGACATGTACCGGTGCATGGGGTTGTTCCTCCCCAGGTGCAGGACCTTGCACTTGCTCTTGTTGAATTTCATGAGGTTCCCCTCGGCCCAGCTCTCCAGCCTGTCCAGGTCTCGTTGGATGGCAGCACAGCCTTCTGGTGTATCAGCCACTCCTCCCAGCTTGGTATCATCAGCAAACTTGCTGAGGTTACACTCTATCCCATCATCCAGGTCATTGATGAATATGTTGACCAGGACTGGACCCAGCACAGACCCCTGGGGAACACCACTAGTGACAGGCCTCCATCCAGACTCTGCTCTGTTGATCACAACCCTCTGAGTTCTGTTGTTGAGCCAGTTCTCTGTCTACCTCACTGTCCACTCATCCAATCCAGCCTTCCTTAGCTTGCCTGTGAGGATGGTGTGGGAGACAGTGTCGAGTGCCTTACTGAAGTCGAGATAGACAACATCCACTGGTCTCCCTGTAGAAGATTCAAATGTGTCTACCTCATTCCAGTCTTTAAAGCTGCCAGCAAGAGATGCTGCCTGCTGCCCTGAGGTCACGGGAGGTCTCCAGGGCCATCGCTGGCATTTACAAGCAAGCAGCGGTCTTGGGTATGTTATTTCTGACGCAGAACATCATACCGTAAAAGCAGCACATCTGATTTAGTTGAAACCAGCTGGGAATGACCTGAAGGCAGATCAGGAGTTGCATCATTTATTACAGCCAGCTTTTAAGTGAAATTAGGGATTTAGTCTGGAAATGCTGTTGAAGCTGTAGTGCTACTCTGATCTCCTGCCTCTTAGACCAGGTATTCTAATGCTTCAAAATGCAAACACTGAGCTAAGCAGTGGCAGAATTTCCTGCATGATATCTACACGGCTGCTTGTGAGCAGGACTCCCACTGCAGTACAGCAGGGAAGGCCACGTAAAAATATATGAGGAACTAAGGATGTTACACCCTTTTATTTGCTTTTCTACCAAGCAGTACATGAGGGATCACCTTGCTGTGAGACAGAGGTGAGCACCACACTGCCAGTGATCAGACTTCTCACTTGAAGGGCTTTCTCACCAGCTTGGCCTCCATGCTGCACAGCACCATGAAAGGTTTAATTATGGTCAGTTTTCCTTTTTTTTTCCTTGTCTTTTCCCATTCCTCCAAATACCACTTTCAAAATTATGGAGGAAGCATGCCCCATCACTTCTATTTTCTCCTGCCATCCCTTCCCTTCATTTCAGTGTTTTGCACAGAAGAGGCTTGCTTTCTTTCCATGTTTGCTTTGGGACATTTGTCTGTTTAATAACCCTCTCAGAGACATACCCAGTGTGATCCAAGTGTTATCAGCTTGGGCTCAGGGTGCTCTCATCAATGTCAATTCTTTCCTCACATGTCTCTATGCTAGGCTCCACGCTGACATGTCAAAAGACACCCTGCAACATTTTCCTTCCCCTTTAATCCTCGTCTGGCATTACTTGGGTCATGGGAGATGTAAGTACATGAGATAAGGAAAAGTCAAGCCTAAACCATAAAGACAGTCTGAAGCAAAGTTCCATCAAGCTGATTTTCCCTCCCACTGGCTCTGAACCAGAACAAAGAATAAGATATCTTTTCATCTTATGTCTCACTACCGATTAAGAATGTACTTCCTAGCAGATATCACACAGGCTTTTAAATCCCTGAATGTATTTCAGGTAGAGGGTCTTATCCTGGTGGTTGGAAATGTGATAAACATAAATTAGAGGTTTCTCTGGTGGATAAAGAAAGATAAAACTGAAACTTCCACTATAAATCTAAATAAATGTTCTTCAGCATTAATCTACAAAGCATTTTTACAGATTTTACAGATTTTATTGGAAAGCAGCTCCATAACCACCTGCACCACATAAAATATGTGATGGCCACTGGAAGGAAATAGTTTAAGTTTGTTCGGGTATTAAAAATTCTCTATCAGAAGAATTCGATAACTATACTGCAGCATGCAGAATCAGCCCCTGATTTTTATTTTAAATGCCTCCTCCAGTACCACAGGGGTATGTCCTTTATGTGGCTCCAGACAGCCAAACAATTACAAAGGCCAAATGTTTTGCCAGTTTGCAAGAATTGCCAAAAGTGTAATATGAACTTGTGGATCTCTCGATATATTCTCATACAGACTGATGTCTTTCTGTGTAATGGGGTACTGCCTCAGATAGCCTAACAAATCCCTTCTCAAGCCTTTAATTCTAGTCTTTGTTTTTGCGCTATGAATTCTGCCAAATGGTCATGTGCCCCAGAGAGAGAAGTCTGGGGGCTTTGATCATAAGTACTGTGCAGATTGCTTCAGATGCTCCCATCTCCAGTGTAACCTTGTATTTTGTACATCAGCTATGGTCTTCTCTGAGATAGGAGGAAACAGTGATGAAATGCAGAGACAACCCCGTACCATGTGTCCCCAGCAAGTAGCTATGGTACATGTGAGCTGCTCAATGAACATTATAAAAACTAATCCTCTAGGGACTCACTCTCTACAGACTAACAGCACTATTCCTTACCAAGCCCATGGTTGAAGTGTCACACCACTTAAACACGTATTATTCTCCGAGACTGAGACTATTGCTAGTTAAGTACCACCGTACCGCTGCGTCTGCTGTTGCAGAGCTCCCACCCCTTCTATTGCCAGAACATCCCAACAGTTTGACTGGCTGAGTCCATACCATGACTTCGCTCCAGTTTAGTGATTCTAGGTACAGCTTGGTGGAAAGATTTCATGACTGGATAAAATATAATGCTGCTGGAAATAAGGAGCAATGGGTAGAGCACGTACCTTTATCACAAAATTCTGTAAAAGCCTTGGTGAAATAAGCCTTCCCCATTTGCAACTTGAGCAGTAACATTTTATTTTACCTGAATCCTTTACAGAACCTCTTGCAGTCTGATCTGGTTAGTGTTAGGAAAATGCTTAGAGGTCCTGAACAAAATGGCAGCACACAGATGCAGAGAATAACCAGTATTTAAACTGAATGAAAGACTTTGGGGTTAATAGGTCTATGAGCTTCTGTTTAGCAAGACCTTAAGAAGTTGCACTGGACAGAAACATTTTGCCAGTTTAAGTCAAATTAGCAACACAGAAGATGAAGTTTTTGTTTCTTTTTTTCCTTCTTTAATGCTGCAAAATAGATGCTGCTAAATTAGAACCCAACTGTCTTCATAGTAATAAAACAGGAGGTACATTTGCCCTTGTGTTTCTTGGAAGACCTCTCTGCCTCTAAGTTGACAGTGCAGCTGTTCACTGGAAATTATGCAGAAAGATTAATAAAATCTTAGTTGGCATCTTAAAATATATGGCAAGTCCAACAGTTTTAAGTAAGCATGGCTCACACTGTTCAGCTGAAATAGCTGACACCTTCTTACCCTGTGGCTGTAGTATTTATCAAGTGCAAATAGTAAAAAAGAAATTTAATAGAGGAAAGTAAATCAATCTGATTTCAGCCATGTCCAGTCACAATTTCTCCTAAAGTCCTGTGATGATCCAAGAGGCTGGGGGATATAGAGTGTGACTGTCACCCTGCAGCAAAAATATTATCACACACTTCAAAGCTATTGGCTGCCTTTCCTCAAATAAAGCCAGAGCTTTAACATGCACCCTGATGAAAACAGGATGGCCCCTTTCAAACCGAGATGATAGAGACAGGCGAGGCAGTAAGACGAAACCAGCAGGAGCCAGCACACACAGAGCTGCAGTAAATCCAAGCCATAAACAGAATGCCTCCTGCACTTAAAATCTTCTGAGGCCCCTGAGCCTTCTGAAAGCATGGCAGCAGCGCTGCTGCACTTGCAGACCTGCAGGGATTCAGAAGAGGCACCAACTCCTGTGATTTTATAATAATTGACACCCATGAAACTAAAGTTCTTTACACCTTTAGGGAGAAATGTGTGACCGTTCGTAGCTGATCAGCAAGGAAGTCTGATAATTTAACAGGCAGAGCCGAGTGGCCAAACGATAGGGCCATACATAGCTGCTGCTGCTCGTACAAATGCTGCCTGCAATAATCACGCACTTGGGCTCGGGTGGCTCGCCCTGGCGAGGACTCCCTGTTCAGGATCAGTTAAGCTTCTGACACCGTCAATCACAGTGCAGTGCTCCTGATGGGAGCTGTTGCGAGAGGCTGTGCTGCAAACCTGCTGAGCGCATTTCACTTGTAAACCACAGGATTAGCAACTGCTCTATAACTTTAAGTCCCAAATGTCATGTTTTTCACATAGTTTATGAAAACTTTTTTAGTTTACTAAAACTAAATCTGAGGGGAACTGCATGCTGTGGCTGGGTTTCCAGTGTTCTGATCTCCAGGAGATACTAAATGCAAAAGCACGGTTTAAGGCAACACTAGAGTATGACCTAATATGCACACACAGCTAATTGAACTGCTCAGATTAAGACTGGTTTACAGACACGATTCAGGTAGGTTTTGTTTTTCTTTTTGAAAGCTTAAAAATGGCTGCCGATTCTGAAAACGAGGCCTAGTAAAAATAAAGAAGCCTTACCTAAGGTTTTTGTTCTGAGAATGAAGATAACTAAATTTTAACAAGTAAAATGATGTTTTAAAATATTTTAAATGTCACATGGCTGCACTGCAGTACCATGGTCTATATGTATTTATATGCATTACTTCTGTTGCACTGTTACTGCCATTACACAGATGGGCAACTGAGGCACGGGGCAAGCTGGGGTGAGACCTGGTTTCAGGTAAGACACGTACATCTAAGTGTCTGAAATATGGATACCTCCCTGCTCAGTGGATGTCTACACTCTCATTACAGCCAGTGGAGATAAATAGAGTCTGAAGAATGACTGAGTTGGACAAAGGTAGGAGCCTACTTTGGGATGGATCCCACCCTGCTTTCTCAGTAATGCATCGTCTATTTCCGAGAGATAATGAAGGTGAATCTCTTGAATGCCAAGCCATGGGGCCTCTTGCGTAGGGACGTGACCCCATAATGTTCACTACAGGTTTCTGTATGCAGACAGCCTCCCTGATGGTCACCACCCTTCAGAGTCACCTCCAAAAGAGCACCAAGAGATAATCTGCTTGAGGTTAGACAAGATGCTTCTGTCACACACAGCAGCAGCTTCATCCAGGGCACCGTCCTGCTAACAACCTGAATGAGTCTTACAGCAAAGAATGGACAAGATGGCAAATGTTCAGAAGGTTTGACTTTTTACTGTCTTCCAGAAGGCACTAATCCTATCTATGCAGAGAGGGAATATCTGAAGAATGGGCCAAAGTTAGTGCTGAAAACGGCTTGGGGAAGGAACAATAATCTAGTTTTATTGGAAAGTCAGGAACCACAAAGATCTGTAATGATCTCATACTGTATCACACTTCCGGAGGATTTCAGGACCAGCAGAAAGGCTGTTTTGACAGTGAAACCACAAGGAACAGAACTTCGGCTAACACAGCATTTGATTTGCAGCTACAGCCTTTCAGGAAACAGAGGTATGTTATGCCTACAGGTAATAGTGGGACACTTCGTTTCCACTTGGCAGAATACACAGTCTCACTAAATCCCCTGCACTGCAGTGTAGCTGAAGGTAACTTGGTTAGCCAGCTAGCATCTACAGTGCGAGGTTCAAGGAATGCTGCTCTAAACTCATTCCAAATCCAGGTATCATCTCTAGACTGGATGGGCAGCTTGACTCAGGAGGCAGATTCTTCATGTGAAATAGTGGAATGATGATAATCATCCTCACTGGTTGCTGCCCAAGGTCCATAGCCTAGAACCAGCAGACATGATGAACCAGGCAACGTGGCCAGCAGCAAAGAAAGTGTCCTAGTTTCCGGTGGGACAGAGTTAATTTTCTTTCAGTATTTTTTTGTTTTCTATGCCAGCAGTGATCTACATTGGGTTGACTCCTTGAAGAATGCATCTTGGATTACTGCTATGCTTTGACCAGCCACCTGTCTCTCATGTTGCTCGTTAGAGCAATCAGCACAAAGTTTTCTCTAGCAGTCATTTACTATCTCCGAGTATTATTCAGCTAAGTATGTAGGTAAGACCATTTTTTCCTCAAAGAGAAATCTGCACCAGGACAACTTCTGTTCACTTTGAAATGGCTCATGTGTTACACAACAGCTGCATGCTGTAGGCTGCTGAAGGTATTTGTTAGGCAATCGTGCTAATGTATTTTTATGATGAGGTTTGGAGAGCTGTCCAGGAATAAGACATTGGTAGTGAAGACCAGAATTGCCCAGAGTAGTAAGGGCTGAGATGTGATAACGTAGCTGAGATAAAGAGACACTTCAGTTATCTGGGTAGGACATTAGTTTAGCAGGAGTCAGAAGAGAAACATACCCCAGCTCTGTAAGGCCAGCATGGACGTTATAGCACGTTATAGCGCAAAATGGATGCTTTGAACATTACACAATTCTTTCATACAGTTTTTCCTTTCTCCATCTTGCTTTTACTGGACTTTATTGGTCCTTCTGCAGACTTGTAACCATATTTACTTCTTTTTTTTTTAAGGTCTCTGAACACTCTTGGTATGTATTCATCTCCATTTTGGCCGCTAAATAACCCTGGTAAGGCTGTGCCTTCTTCCCAGGCATCTTGCTGGCTGAGGTCTTAGATTTTCTTGGTAGCTCTCCTTTTTTCCTAGTCTGATCAGAATTCTGCTTTATCTGATAGCTTGCATTAGAATTAAGGTCATTCTTAAGGAATATACAGTAGGTTTTGAAGAACTCTTTTCTCCATAAGGAGTAACCCCCATGTGATGGGTTGCCTGGCTGAGGAGCAGATTAGCAATTTAATGTGCCATATTCAAGTACTTTTCTAAGAACACAGAGTCTGCAGGGAGACCTCCTGCGAAAAAGTCAGTATTTCCCTCTCCAAACCACAGTATGCCATTCAGACAGAAGGTTTGGAAAAGTAATCTAGAAATACTTCTGAAGATGTACTATTTCTGTTCAGCAAACTGTAGACGTGGTGAAGAAATGAAAAGGCCCAGGTACCATCCCGCTATGCTTTTCATCCAGGAATTATATTGACTCACATATGAAAAGGGCAGCACAGAACCTAGACAGGAGCTGGGCGGGATGCTGAGAACTAATTAATAGCATCCCCATTTCAAAAACAAACCCAACATCAGTATCAGGGTCTATATCTTTCCCATCATGTGCTTTTGGCACCGACTTTGATACTAAGAGCTTGCTATTTGTTTTTGTACCAGATAATCTACTATTAGCATGGTCAAAAATATAAAACACAGGGCTGAGCATGGTTTAACACAGCTGACAGCAGAGGGGCTTGCTTGCTCTCCAGAACTAATCTTCCTCTTACCTGTCTTGGGGACAGCAGGTAAGTTTCAGTAATATATTCTCTGCAGATTAAGTACTAATGGTACTGTTTCACTACTGGTGAAAACTTAATTCTTGATGTAGAACCTTGAAAGAGAATGCTACTACCTTGCAGATTTCTGCTTTAGCCACTTGCCTTTCAAGCTTAGACACGTTACCCTCAGGAGACTAACCACAGAAAATGTGTTTTATGTTAACCAGGTCCAGGCTGCTTTTCCATTTAATTTTGAATTTTAAAAGAGACACATTCTCTGCTGACAATTGAACGGGCATAACTGTGACAAAGAAATATATGCTGAGGATAATTTTTTCCCTTGATGATGAAATAAGCACTGTTTTTGTCCAAAAGACTATTCTAACCAGAAAAAGTTGACAGTAGCAGAAAAGAAGAGGATGCAGGTTTCTCAACAGTCTGTCAGTCTGTGCACTGTGTATCCTCAGCGTCTGGGAAAGGCCCATCTACCAACAAAGGGCTCCAAATCCAGCTCAACTGCTCCAGCAGTTGCCTGGTTTTTGGCATCGACATCCAGAAGAGCAGATTCCCGATTCTGTGTGCCTGCTGATGTCATTTAAGCGAATTCTTTGTGTCTGATATATGATACAAGCATTATCATATTTCTTAAGCTTTAAACTCCAGATCATACTGTGTCCCCCAACTCGCACATACGAAAATATAATGCCGGTTATGGCTGTTTCTGAGCAACTTCTGTTTTTTTAAAACTTCTCTGAAGTTTCTTCCTCAGAAAACCTTACACCCCGCCTCATCTAATCCTCAAGTAACAAGTTTAAAATTCATACTGCTTGAGTAACAAAACTCAGAAAAGATGATTAAGCTTCAGGGAGGGAAAAAACACACACATGAAGTAATGGCTCAAGAATTTCACTCCAAAAAGACTCCAAAAACTCTTTAGAGCACTAGCAGAAAGGCCTTTAAGTACGTTTGTCAGTACTAACGGATACAAACCACAACAAATACAAAATATCAAGCTTTATATTTTCCGGTGTGTATTAAGCTGTTTATAGATGGGTAAGTCCTGCAGGTATTACCCCAAAACTACATTAGAGAAAAATCTGAATACCTGGATAAGTTAGTCCACAAATACTGTAAAATTCAGCATGAAATAAAATTTGGCAGAAAAGAACTCATTATTTATATTTCAATATTGATGTAATGATTCTACTTATCAACATGTATCTGTGATGTCAAACAACTAATTTTTTTTCCCAAGCACAAAAGGGCAGACGTGCCATAGCAGTTTGGTGATTGAAAAGAAAGTCCCTTCCACAACTGTATGAACATCCCCAAACCTATGAAAACTACCTTAGAGAGATGTGTCAGGCTTAAACGTGGACATTAAACCTCCACAGCTCACATTCTAGTTCGTACTACTCTACCCTTTCCTTCATCTCTCTCTCACAAGAAACCTCCAGGCTGTAAACAAATACATAGCAACGGGAGCCCTTACTGCAGTGCTAGAGGGTGACACTGGTCCTTTGAGAGACAGAGAGGTTTAGTATCTTCTAAGCTTCCCTAAACCATTTTCTCTTTTCTATAAATAAAGCTGCTTATCACTGTACTTAAGCTTCAGGAACTTTAATTAGACCAGGAATTCCTCTAATGATTAGATAAAGGCTGTTGTAATGGATTGGTAACAGTCTTAAAACAAAAACAAAAGGATCTCTCCTCCTTTTTCCTCTTTACATACATCTTACTTGGGAAAGTAACTTTGTCAAATACAAAAAAATTCAAAGAAAAGCTGCCTTTCAAAAGCTTGTTTTAAGCTTCTGTTTACTAAGTGGAGAGGAAATAATTATATACCTCAGCATACCCCGTAAGTAACAATTCCAACTTTACCTTGCACTGAAGGCCTAAAAATCAGAGAAGTACTAAACTTCGAAAGGAAGCGTACACCAGATTAAAATTTGAAATGCTGGAGCTGCTTTAGAGGAAGAAAGCAGACTTCTGAAGTGTCCTGAGCTCAAAGGTTACAACATGCAAGACAGAGATTTAAGATCTGTAAAATCCTCGTAAGTTAGAGCATTCCCTGACAAGAGGTAACTGTTTAGTACTCCTTCTAGACCGTTTATTAATGAAGCCGTGTTTGTTTGACCTTGAACTGTTGCTGGATTATTGCACTTGCCTGCAGCAGTAGCTGTTTCCAGAGCCGCTGCTGAGCAGCTGTGAGATCTGCCAGGAGGACAGGGTGTCACATTCTTACTCATTGTGTTTATTCACTAGCACAATCCAACTTTCCAGAGACATGAAAACTACTGCGATTTGACAGCCGCTATTTACTGCTTTGTGAACTTGGCTAGGCAACCAAAGTTACTTTTAAAGCGTGCAATTAATATGCAGATCTATTTTAAAAGTTCTGCCACAATTAGCACTTAAAAACCACACAGTTTTACACTAGTTGGGTCAAATTAATTTTATTATGCTCCATGATGAATTGCCACCAGTGCAACATCCTATTCACTGTACATTTCAAAAATTCACATACTAAAAATTTCAGTTTGATAAATGGAGAACTGAATGATTGAGAAGTTCTTACGGATTTCATTCGTACAAGTGGCTAGCTGATATTGTCTATGCACATAGAGTGTTGAGATACAAAAGCCTCATGCTAGTTTGTTAATTGCTAAGGCTATCTGGACAGTCATTTAACCAGAATATAAGAGAGGCCTTCATTACAATGTTTAGCAACAATGCACCAGTATCATGAAATGCTATTTTCTGCTCATAGTGCAAGTGGCGGAGTGCTGAAGCATGCAGTTATGACTAACTTAACTGCCACTGCAGTCTTTATGCCTGAAATTTATCATGTACAAACACTACTTTAAAGTAAATATTAACCTGGACACCACAGATTGTGAGTGTACTTTTTGTGTGAAGAAAAGAAACAGAAAAAACCAAAAGCTTTCTTTGGCCAGTATCTACAAATTAGATTTTTATTCAAAAAGGTAACTTCAGAGCTCCCAAAACCTGGAATTGAAGTTTGATCAATGAACTGTGATGCTTAATTATTAACTATGTTACAGAAATTCCAATCCTGGGAACATAACAGCTAAACATATCTAGTAAATAGCACATTAGGAAAACCTCTAGGCCTCATCTGCTTAATTTTAAAATGCCCTATATGCAATAAAAAAATAAGAGAGCAGTGCCAGAAGTTATATGAAAGCCATACAAATATTTTCCTTATACACAAGCTCTTAACTCCACGGCCATTAGCTACCCCAGGCTGCACTTGCACTTGATCCAATGCTCAAGCCATTACAGCAGCAAAGCTAGAAGTGTTTCTAGCAGCAGAGGGCAATGTGAAAGTTACCGCAAGAAAGTGAGATCACTTGGAAATTTTATTCCTGAAGTTATGTGCTTAAATTACTCGTGGAAGGAAGTTAGTATCCTCTGAATAATTTAACTACAACCTTACCTCTCCCACTACTTTTCAGCAACTTTCCTTTTTCTCATATGACTAAATTAATTCGCTAAAGACTAGGTTATAACTGGGTTAGAAATCCAAGCCGTATCATGCAGGTCCAGCCTGTCAAGATCAGGTCAACACTGGGTTTCAGTCAATACAATTCCGATAACTTAAATTTAGTTTGATAGCTTGACTACAGTCAAAGACCCAGGACACTATGCATTAACTACGCTCCAAATATGACTGAATTAACTAAACATTCTGTGTCAGATAATGTGGTTTTTAAGAAGATTTTCTACCTGAAAGTTACAATAAGTACAGTAACTGATGCTGCAGATATTAAATACCCACGTAGCATAGATTAGTATTTTGTAATAGGCAGATATGCCAGTGTTTACTGCACTACAAAGTACAACTTATATAAATGTGCAAGCTGTGAAATGAGAATCCCATTTTCTGTCCACTTATTCAAATACTATTCTCGTGAATCAGGTTCTTGATCTTCGTCACAACCCTTGGTCTTAAAGCCAACATAAGCAGACAGAATATTGCCATAAAGTTCAGTACTTATTCAAAGTGTATACTCTGAGTTAATGGCTTTCCAACTTTACGGATGTAGGATTGGTGTTTCAGCATTTGTTGTGTACCATAACGCAAAGACTGCAAAGTAATACCACTTATGTTTATTAGTACACCAATGTCCTACAAATTTTAAAAAGTAATTAAACATTATCGAAGCAAGCATTAAACGCAGCCCTTCAGCCTGAAAACCACATAAAACTGATTTTAAAAATAAATCAAACTGTAGCAATCGCCAGCCTCCAGTATAGCCCCCAGTAATTTACACTTCTTCATTCTGAAAGTAAGAGCTGGGAAGGGAGGAAAACTAAAAGACTGAACTTGTCTGCATCAAAGATGCCTTTACCACTATTACAACGTAAAGCCACCCTGTTTAACTTCAGATAGAGAGCTCCCTAATTGAAGGATTTAATGACTACTGCTGTTCAACAGCAGTCAGCATCGCTACAGTTAGGGCAAGGTAATCTTCACAACTAGCTGTGTATTTCTGTAGTGATTTTGTTCTATGTAAAGCATACTGCTAAGATTTGAACTGCAAAGTTGTGATGTAATTGAAACCATGCAATAGTATAAACCAGCCTCAACATTCACGTAGCATTGCATTTGAAATGAAGGGGCTAAATAAACTAAGAGCTGCATCACTTAAAGAACATAGTGCTATACTAGGTTTTAATAAGAAAATTTAGATACAGAAAAAGTAGGGTATGAAAATATTGTCTTCCTTCTTGCATTATAACTAAATTACATTAAGGTTTTTGTCAGTCTCACATATTACATTTAAACTCCCTTATTGATGGAATGGAAAGTATTCACATGTACATGATCATCCAGGTGTAAACTTGCACACATTAACAGGGAGTAGCTTTGTAGAGGATTATGACAAACCTTTACAGATTAAATGAGGTATTGCACAGATTAATAAAAAAGCAAAAGGCAACAAAAATATACAGCAAATTGGTAGAACATTTACATGATAATTTTACAGAATCCATAGACAGAAAGTAGTGTTTAGTATATCATTCACCTTAAAAAATATATATATAATAATAATATATGATCAATCATCCCATTCGTCATCATCCTCAAAGTCTTCTTCATCATCTTCATCCTCATCTTCATCTGTAAGACAAAAAAAGCAAATCACTTGCATGCACCAAATTAGTACAACAAGTGTTACTGACTTCTCCCACAACTTTCTGAAAACAGAACGATCAGTTCACAGAGGTCACGACAATACATTTGGTAATACCCTATTTTAAGATTTCTAGGCATGACATTCAGTTTAGACAGATACTGGCTGAAAGTTAAATCTCATTTGTTTCCTTTCTCATTCCTTTCCCCAGGTAGGAAACATGTACCTGGTTTTCAGCTATGAGAAATAAATCAGTTCTCATTTAACCCTTACTACTTATTATTCTTTACTAGAGAATCTAACAGTGGCCAGCTTGTTGCAGATTGGGTTTTAAACTTCAAGGACAGATTAATTTCTGAAACATAAGAACTGTTTCCCAGGTTTACTGCATAACAGGATTTCTGTTTACTGTACAAACAAATTTAAAAAGTGAGCTAGAGTCCATTGTGGTTACTGGAATATTCTATCTAAGCTGTGTAATGCACATCCACTTCAACATCAACATTTGTTGTTAGCTTTATTCAGCCTTCTGCTATTTTGATATGTATCATAATTTAAAAGTTGTAGCCTATTAAAATTAAACTACTTACTTGTTAGGCAAGATCATTCCCTGCCCTGTGAAAACCCTGTATTTAGCAACATTCTGTTATTTGATTTACGTAAAGTACCAAAACTGGAGATTACTACATAGGGCAGCAAATCAACGAACTATATTGCACTTAGCCAAATGGTCTGCAGACTGTGAGTGCAGCTTTGGTGTCAAGGCAGGCTCTGGAAGAAAAACATATCAAAGCCTAAACAGAAGAGATGTAACCAAACAGCTGCACTGCAGCAACTGAACTGCATTTATTACAAGCTGGTATTTGAGAAATGCAAATCCTCTTGCAGCCTTATTTTTTTCCAAGCATTGGAGTGTGAAAAGTTGATTCAGAACCAGTATGGGACTAGTCAAGTAACGCTAGTTACCTGATTACTATCCAGCAGGTGGCATCCAAAGCACACTGGAAGCCACAGTTTTAAAAAGCATGAATTTTTGCAAGAGCTTTGGCTTCTAGAAACAGAAAGCATTAAAAACCTTCCTTCCAAAATATTTTGACAACTTATTTCATCAGACATCTACTCGATAAAAAAAAAAACCACCAAACAACTTTGTAAGGATATTAACATCGATTAGTAATTTTCTATTCAGTATTACTGCAAACTACGTACACCAGTAATTCAAAGTAGCATGACGTAACCATTCAACCCATCACTAGAGGTTTGCCTAGAGCATTCTGTATTGGACTATACGCTGAAATCCATACTTTCTTCCAACAATATTTTATGTTGAATAGAAGTGTTAACTTTTGAAAACCTGACACCATGAGGTCAGAAAAATTCCATGAGACTCACCTGAAGAATGAATGGCTTTGCTCCTTTTCTGCATAACTTCCATTAATGCACCCACAATTCCTGAGGTGGGTGCAGGTGTAGGTGGTGCACTCTCCTGACCATCAGATACCTTGGAAGAAAGGATACATTAGAAAGACGCAGTTAGTAAAACAGAACCTGTGTATTTCGAGACAAACTTACAATAGACTATTGAGTTTATTTTCAGCCAGAAGGAAGAATGAAACTGCAGTTTGTTTCTTTAGCTTAAGCTAAGTTTTTATTTATAAAAAAGTCAACATTTTCTCTTTTGCTGCATAACACAACTGCAGTTAGTCCATACTCAAGGTTAAATATTTCAGCTTTGACTATCATGAAGTGAGTGCTCAGCTAAAGGAAAGGTTTTTAATATGGTTGTACAGGCATGACTTCTGTGTCATCAATAATCATTGCTTATTTTATCCTTGGTATATACCACAAAATATTTTTTTCTTGTTTGGGTTTGTTAACCAGGTCTGTTTTGGGTTGATAATCCCTTCTGAAAGTAATAGACTTCGATACTGCATACCTGTAATGGCAAATAAATATCAACATGCCCTCACACTTTTTACATCAGAGTGCGGAAGAATGGCAGAACAATCCCAAAACTACCTACAGGCAAAATTATTTTGAAGATACTCAGTGACATTATGAAGAAATAGTTATAGTAATAGCCTAAACTGCAGCAGGAACAGCAGAGGCATCCCTCATGGGCAGCACTTTTCCAGACACAGGCAGCCACCTTCTTAGAAGCCTCAACATTTGTAGAGCATGGGTCCATTTTTAAGAAGTGGGGGGGAGGAAGATCAGCAATCTCTCATAGTTCTTGCAAAAGTTCTTTACTGCCATGATACTGTGGTATCAATATTATAGGATTTATGCCTAAAGCTTTACTGAAAAGTGAGAAATGAGTTTAAAATAAGGACAATTTCAGGCACCAATACTCTTCTATAGCAAATATGCATTCTAAGCATTTTTCTCAGTACTACCATTTAAAGCATCACTTCAAAAACTCTAAAAGTTATGATCCAGCCCAAAACAGAGCCACAAGTTACTGTTCACACTGCAATACAGCATCCATTTGCAAGTCCCAAGGGGACACAGATGAGAAACAGCTTTTACTCACAGACTTCAGCTGTATACCCTGTCGTATCTGGTCTAACAGTGCATCTCTTCCTGAGCAGGACACTGGTCGACTGTTCTGTTCTACCTTCTTTAACTGAGCTCCTTCTCTGATTTGATCCAAGAGTGCTGCTTTGTTTCCCGCAGGAACTGGAAGCTGGTGATCAACCTCTGAAGGAAGGCCTGGTGGCGGAGGAGGACCAGGAGGGGGTGGAGGAGGAGGTGGTGGCGGAGGGACAGATGACCCACTTGCTGGTGGTGGCGGCGGTGGAGGAGGGCCCGATGGTGCAGATGATGAATGCACTGGTGGTGGTGGAGGATACATCCTGTTTGGAGGAGGTGGGGGCACTGTGGCACCAGGTCTAGATGGAGGCGGGGGTGGAGGTGCTGCTGTGGGAGCTCTTGAAGGAGGTGGAGGCGGTGCCCCTCGGCCCCTAGCAGGGGGAGGAGGAGGGCCTGAGCTATGGGGAGGTGGTGGTGGAGGTGGAGGGGGTCCTCCTCTGCACGGTGGTGGTGGAGGTGGAGCTGAAATGAAACAAAACCATTTGCAATTACATGCTACTCAACACCTGGAAGTCTTTCAGAGACTAGCAGAAAAAGAAAAAAGGCTTTGCCTCACTTTTTGCAAGTATCTCTGTGCCTCTGCAAATTTTACCAATTCTGGATTAAGTTGAATATAGTTGAATACAAGCTGTGCTTATACGAATGCAAACCAAGATGAATGTAGCCCGTCTGTCATGTATTTTGTAAAAGAATCAACGCTGCAGGAAGTAAGTGCAATACATAAAAAGACTAATTAAAGTCACAAAACAAGTTTGGTAATTAATTTTGGTTTGGTCCTATGGCAGAAATTTTCTTCGTAATCCAGTGTATATCTTAAATTAGTGTTTCAATTTTTCATGACAAAATTTCAGAAGAAACCTCTATAATTTTGCGGAGCTAAGACAGAAGGCAAGAGAAGGAGGTTGTAGAAAACACACTTAAAGTGAAATGCAGAATTTCCATTTTATAATCTATCCGTTATTTTATTTGGGAATTACAGACGCAAGTATTTTTTGAAGCATCATCTTCTAGTAACAAAAACACTACTGATTCATTACAATGCAGCACAAACTGACTCTGAAAATTAGCTCCAACAATATCCTTATGGACAGGACCATAGAAAGGAAAAAACTTCAGGGCTACCTCAACGCACAGCATCTTTTCTATATGAAATGGCCTTGAAATGTCCTTGCTCTGCTAATGGCATTTTAAATAGCACCGTTTCACTTCCTCTTCCATTAAGCATCTAATGGCTTATGGTACTTTTGGTTGTGTGGTTGTTGCACGTAACTACTTAATAATCCAGGTGCTGTCATACAACGAAAAAAATTCATATTTGATTTTACATGCTTTAACAACAAAAAGGGTATTACATTCAAGAAGATACTTCTTTACCTCTTATATTATCTCCTTCCTGTTACATGCTGAGAAAGTAGGCTGTCTGCACTGGAATAGAGAGGGGACATCCCTAAAAAGGGATTTTGAGGAAGAGGCGCTAGTGCCTCCTCCTTCCCTGCCCATCTTAGAGAAGCAGATCCCTCCTAAAATCACATGTTATTTTCTTAAATTCCACAAACTGCTGGTTTTCTTCCATCCCTTCAAAAGAACAACATGGGGAGAATCTCCTCTCAACCTTCATATATTTTGCAAGAGACATACTGACAATATTCTTGATTTAAAAAAAAATTCCACATAGTTTCCTTTTTGGCCACTGGAGGCCAGTATTTTCAAATGTAACTTACTCAGCAAGCACTACAGACAGTTCTTCTGTATTACTGAAAAGATATATAACACGGTCATGCTCTGGAGTCTGTAGTGTCTGTAGATTTTGAACACAAAGGTTTATATTCTCCTGTGGGGGAAGGTTTTATTTGCATCTTATATAGAGAGCTATACCACATGCAACCTCTGGAAATAAGAGTTTGGGGGGTTTATAAGGCTTCTCTGCACTCTGCTGGAGTGAAATGAGGGAGGAAGAGCAAGGAGGGAGCACCATTACCTCATCCTCTTTCCCTTCCCCCCAAACAGATGGTACCAGCAAAAAAGAAAACAATGTAGGTTTTTATAAATGAATATTAATCTGAACACAGCTATTAATAAAAAAGGTACGTAAAATCTTCTGTTGATGGTATTGTCACTAAAAAACCAACCAACCATACCAAAACTAGGGGAAGGGCAGGAAAAACAAGACAGTAATTTTTGTCTGAGCAGAACAACGTGTCTGACTCTCCCATCAGGATCCTAGCAAGGTCAGTACATAAGCGCAGAAATTCTTGCAACACAGAAAAATGTGTTTCAGTTGAGAAATAACACTTCAAACAGCAGTCAAGCCTACACATCAAACAGCATAATTGTGGATAAACCTACTGAAATACTGGAATATTTTATCTACCTCTATCAAAAAGCACAGAGGTAGATTATTATCATGCATGTTAAAGATGAGGCAGATTTTCTTTCAACTGCATACATGCAAGTGGCCGTAACTTGAAGTTCACACATACGTAATAGAAAAACAGGCATTTTAAAGTATTTTAAGCTAGTCATAAGACTCCAAGGCAAGTCTTCTCAATCCCATTTTATGGTCAGCAGTCTGGGATCAACAACTCTGTAAACATTTAAACAGAGTTAAGATTATACAAAGAAACTGACAGATCTCTTACTGAGAAAAAAAATCATAACTGAGATTTTGCTTGCAATTTAACTAAGAAGTTTGACTATATTTTTTAGTATTGCAGTCAACCAGATGCAGACTAAGGTTTCTCATCTAGGAAAGAAATCACACAGCAGCATGAATATTTCGAAGCATTACTTAGATGCCAGCTCAAATACATACCGCTCCACCGAGGGGGACCTAAGGAATAAATGTAACAAGTCATTGTACCCTGAATCTGTATCTCTTCAGTCACTCAAACAATTTATTCACTACTTTCAAACTGTTATAATTTCAATGGTATTTATATCCTCTTTCTCTTTAAAAGTGTTCTAGGCAAATTTTTTGAAAATTTGACATTGGTAGTCTAATTTTCAGGCTGACTTGCTATGTTCTACTAGATAATGCATCAGCTAAGATCACATTTAAAGGTTAGGCAGGAAATGCTTATTTGAGAATTTGAGCAAGCTTCTGCTGCAATAAAAATTAGTACTTTTTACTTTAAAAGCTTTTTTTTTTTTTTAAATATTCATATAAAATTTGCAGGCCTCTAGCTATTGCAATGTTCATTACACAGTGCTGCCAGGGTAAACAGACACCACCCGTACACCTATCAGACACATGCTACTACTATAACTGACAACAACAATATTGCTTCTAAGATTTACATTTATTTAAAAGATTGAGATTATAAAATAAATATGCAACATACACAGTCTATATGGAATATACTGCATAGCTTTACAGTCAGACTAAGAGTTACTGGAAATCACTTAACTGACATAGATAAAAGCCTTATTTGTTAGGGAACAAACGGGTCCTGGGTCATGCATGAACATTTTCACATAGCATACGGTATACAGAAACATTATGAAATCCAGTGCAACTGCAGTGACATGAAGCCCAGAGAAGAGAGTCAAAAATTGCTCATCAACAGCTTTTACTCTAATCCTTAAGGCAAAAGCCACCCTGCTAATTTTCACACGGACATAAAAGAAATCCCACCTTGCCTGCGCAGTTCATTTTTAACAGCTTCCACACCTCCTGTTTTTTCAATGAAATCATATATGACCTTTGAAGTTTCTTTGTCTTTTAGTTGAGCTTCTGAAATTCCACACAGATCAAACAGGTTTTTCAGTTCTGGGTCTAAGTTGTTCACCTGCAAGTCAGATACATTAGTTTTAAGTAGCTTGAAATAGAGGAATTTTTAAAAATATCATTTGCATTGGGGAAAAAAAAAACCCACCCAAACAAACCACCAACCATGTAGTTAAAAGTAAGAGCAAAACCAAGGACATGTCTCTGGGTTGACTTTTCAGACAGGACTATTTTAGGAGAGCCAAGTACCTTGCAAAAAACCCTTACTTTTTGCATGTTTTCCCCTCAATCCCAGACTGCTCCTATTCCCTTCTACTTCAAAATCTCTCCATCTGAATCACATAAAAATCACAATTTATAACTATTTTGATGTACAGTTAAGTGTAATGCCACTCTGCACAACTTACGTAAAAAGCCTCTAAAGCTTTAATTATTCAGTGTTTTGAATAATTTATTAAATTACTTACATCAAAACCGGTGTTTGGATCCCAACCAACATGTCCGATGTGTCTAAAAAAGCAGAGAAGTCCATTTAATCAGCATAAAAAGGATCTTGTTAAATAAAATAACAGGGCACCAAGATAACTAGAGATTACTACCAGCTCCTACCTCCAGGCTTATAATACACTAAGCAATTCTTACTTCTCACCTGAGAACGGAATAGTAAAACTTCTTTTACTCCCACTTTTTTGTCTTGTGTCAAAAAGACCAAGTGGAGGAGTTATTTTCCCCCTTAGGTTATGGTCTGTGGCAAAACATGAAGGCTCCATGCTACCCTGTGTTGCATATGGATGGTGATAGAAGGACTGCAGAGACCAAGGGAGGATATATAGTAACTGGACTTCCAAGCTACTGCCAAGGTCTTGAGTGTCATGCAGCTGGAAAACCTCCTCCTCCTCCCTACCATCACTGTTAGTTCTCTCATCATCCTTCTCCCATTCACTTCCTTCTTTCAAAGGAAAGTCAGGACTGTTTTCGGTTGCCATCGTCCTGGGCTTCTAGTAGCTATTTCATGCAGCTACTGAAATATTATTTTACGTGATGCTATAATCAGCTAAAAAGGCAGAAGAGTTTGTGCCCCTCCAAGTTACTTTATGCAACTGCTGCTGGCTATAGAAGACAGAACCATCACGTTACCACTACTCCACGTTCTGCGCTTCTTTTTGCCAATGGTCAGTTCTAGAAACACAATGCAGTCTTCAGGAAGTCCAATTCAGAGTTTTAAAAATACCAGGTGAGCCATTAGTAGCCAACACAGTCTACACTAAGCTTGTCAAATTACAAGGACTGTTTTGCTGTCCTTATACACTGCCTAGCACAACAGACCTTGTATTCTTGCTTGGATCTGCTAGTACCACCAACAGCACAAGCTTCCTTAATGACGTTATTGAAGCTCAATGACCAGTTTTAGTCTTGGTATAACTATGATTAATTCACTACTTAGTTTGAGGAGCAAGAAGTAAAAAAATCTGGTTTAAAAATGACATTATGATACAGAAGAGGTAAAAATGGGAAGCCCTCTGTTTTGCCTAAATATTTAAATGCCTTTCACTATCATTCTGTAATGATTTATTCATTACAGAATTTTGGATGTTAAGCTACAGCTTGCTTCACATGAATTAGACATACATTTTGTAATACATAGTCTCATACCCAATTATAATTTTTTAACTGGCATACGGAAGTTGACAAATTTACCAGCAAATACGATCTTACCCATATATCTCTGCATGTCAGTGCAATTCACAATGCCCTTTTAAGAGGTAGCAAGCATACGATTCAGAGCTTAGTGTACTTCATTGCTATTAGTTTAAATGGAGTAGTGCGAGCATTATTTCTCATTTATTTGTCATCCTTCAGAATAAGGTAAGTTACTTGTACACAATGACTGTAACACATTCATTGAAAAGATCTCTGAAAACAAAGTGCATACTTACCAGGTAATTACAATTCTTACGTTATTTAAAAGAACACATATAGCAATAAGTTATATTAATGTTAAGTACAGTTCGATTATTTTTTTTCTCAGAACACTGGAAGTCCACATCTGCCTACCAGAAGGCATCTAAGAATTTTATCTACTGATTGCAACTTTGACCTGGCATAAACAAACAGTGACAGTGTTGGTCTTGACAGGTATCACAGTTCAAGTTACATACAAGTTATCCTACTGGCATATTTGCCTAACAATACCAAAGACCAATTCCCATATGTTTGTATAAAACCAGCAATTAAAGCCTTACACATTAAGATGACACTTGGCTGTGCTCTACAGGAAACTTAACTAGACCTTAAGCTGAACAAAATAGACTTTCAATCTTCTTCTACAAAGGTTCACCACTTTCAATTTAATGTTACATTTAATAATAGGGGAACATATCTTTTTGTCTGAACTTCTTTAAATATTTTATCGTCATCTTCTCAGCTTCTCTAGGCCTCCTTTAATATTTTACGAGTGCACATAATGTTTTGCAATGGTCAGAACCTGACAGATGTTACAAAGTCTCAAATTCTTTTTATACCTGTGCTGCTGCACAACCCTTTCCACAAATTCTAATCAGAAGACACACTAATGCAAATCATTAACAATTTTGTCCCCATATGCTGAAGTCTGCGTCACTAGAGCTACAAGAGTGACCAGCTACCAATCACTATTCAATTTACTTTCTTTCACTCTTCCTTCTTTTCTGCATTTTTCAGTTGAAGTGACATTAACAGATGCAGCACTTCACTGAACTCAGATCAAAAAGAACATGGTTGATGTCTGAATTTCTAAGCAATCTGGTTCGGGAAGCATTTTAGCCAATCCCTCCTTTTGCTTTCTGTTCTCTATCCCATTCTACAGAGCACTCTCTCAAAACACTGTGGAGTAACATTACTGTAACTGGTAATACCAGCATTACTTTTATGGAGTTTTATTCTGGGAAGGCATGTCAGTGGAACTGATGCAAAATAATGGTTCAAAAGAACAAGACATTCACTTGGCATGTAAACCTCACACTGGCTTTCTAACACTTCACAGAAACCGATCTTTCCAGTAACTAACTCAAGCTCTGTAAATTCTTGTTACTTTAGCAAATAAAGTACCCTTATTTTAAAAGGCAGAAGATTAAAATACCAAATTATACTTCAGGAAAACAATAGTTAATTCAGTGAACTGACCAAACCCAAGTTTCATGAAAGTGAAGCTTAAAAACATACATCATAACTATTCTAAAAGATTGAAGACACAGAAGAAACAATATTAGAAAAAAAGAACCCATTCTTAAGAGGTTTATACATGCACACTGTACTTCCATGACAAGACATGGGACTAGCCCATTTACCAGAATAAGTAAGTTTGTAAACAGAAAGCCAGAAATAAAAATATGGCTATGTAATTTCTGCTGTTATGACAAGTCAGGACACATATGTGCACTTTGTAAGATGCAGCACAGCAAGCAGGCACAGCTGGAAGAATCACAGTGTTAAGAGTTGACAATTGAGGCTAAATACAAGTCTGCACTGAGCTGACCACTTCAATAACACATTTTTATTCTCAATTGTTTTCTAAACTGTTTTAGAATACCAACTTACTTTTTGTTTACAGTTGCAGTAAACTTCTCACCTGTGTATATGTATAAACTAACTTGCTTTTAAACCCCCCAGCATTCCAGCCAACATTCACTGTAGTTCAGGTTACACACAACAGTCACACATTTAAGTCTTGGGCATTTGGAAGTGTAACTGACACCAAAAAAAATTCCTAAAACCAAACAAACCCCACCAACAAAAACCCCAAACAAAAAAACCAAACAAAAACCCAAAACAACAACAAAAACCCACCTAAGAAATAAAAAAAACCCCAACCAACCAAAAAATACAACAAAAAACCCACCAAAACCCAAATCCAAATTAAAAAAAGTCCTTACTGGAAATTAGATGGTGTTCCAATATCTGCCTTTGTCAATCTTCTTTTTTTAGTTTTTCCTTTCTTCTTTTCTTTGGTATATGAGATATTGTTGACTTGTGGAGTATAAAACCTGTTAGTTGTAATTTCAGGGTTTTTGATATCAACAGTTGCCATTGGTAGATTTGGACCTGTGAAGGTAAAGTACAGGATTTTTACTACTGTGTTTCAAAGAAGCTTGCTTTTTTTGAGTAGCAAAATACTTGTACTGTAGCCATGTTTCTACATGCTACAGCATCTGGCTGGATTCTGGATGTCAGAAACAAACTGAAGTTCTTTGAGGAAACTCCCCCCGCCCCATTGCTAAAGCAGAGCAATGGCAGAAAAATTTTCTACACTAGAATTTGATTTTTGCAAACTTGGCAAAGGAAGTAATTCTGAATTAAAGAGCTTTCATGTGCACAGAACACATGGAAGGAAACTACAATCCTAGACAAGATTAAAGAAGTGAGTACCATAAACAGTAACACCCAGCACTCCATTACCTTGGCAGCACAGTAAGCTGATCTTAAGGGGAAAGGAACCTTTGCTTAACAAGCCCCAAGTGGGAATGCTTTCTGTCATCACACACAGAACCAAAATACCACAAGAATTTCAGAAGCCTGCTCTAAACACACTATTGTCTTGAAATATATGACAGTCTCTATGTAACTATTCAGGATTTCTTATTTCTTACTCTTTGACAGGTCTGAAAAATACGTTGAAGTCCCAGATAAGAAACAAAGCTTGAAAAGCAGGGAAAGGGAATACAGCATCAGAAATTGAAATTAAACACTCAAATGATGAACTATGTTCTCAAACCTTGTTCTTGATTATAAACAATTCTGAATTACTACTCTCATTATTTAAAATGCATCTGAATTATACTCCTGCCAATTTTAGCATTTTAGTATTATATTCCTTGTGTAATACTAGCAAATAAATATACCTAGCATGTTTTCCACTCAGGTTTTTTAGTTTTGACAGAAGATAACCACCCTTGACATGAGTGATAGTAGTATTTAAATACTAAGAGGCAGTTTATGCATTTTTCATATATACATATGAATGAAAATATATATGTATATATCCACACATACACACACACGTGCATATTTTTAAAGAAACCTGCAGAAAGGATACATAATCTCATTCTTCCAAAACTGAAACTAAGCAATCAATTTAAGACCAGTTTGGCCAGAAACAGTTTGAAAAGCATCCTCTGCTGTGAGTTACTGCCCAGTGATTAGCAATTCAATTAAAATAAGACTCATGCATCCAGTCTTACTGGGCAGATGATAAAAATATCTAGGTTAGACTTTGATAAGTCTGACCCTTATATTGCCTGGGGGGGGGGGGGGGGGGGGGGGGGATATGGATGGTGGGTGGTTTTGGGTTGGGTTGGTTTTGTTTGTTTTTTTTTTTTGGTAACTGCATTTTATATGGATAATTCAAAATTATGCTAAGCATTCTGAAAGGACCAACAAAGCCTTACATTTCACAGTCTAAAGTCCAAATCAGAAAGAAGGAGACAATACAATAGATAACACAGCTGACATTTGGAGTTTAACACCTCAGTGGGAAGTACCTAGTACTGGCCAGAAGAAGAAACAAGAACAGAAACACGACACTGGGCTAGACAAAACTCATCTAAAACCATATGACAACTCCTACGTTCCTGTAGGAGTCTTAAAGGACAAGATTTACAACCACATTGAAACTGCAGGAAGAATTTCTAAAGTGTTTTCTGCTAAGCAGAAATGCTTTGATCTATAAATATTATGATCTAGACAACTGTCCTTTGACAATACCAAAAAACAAACTGACCACATCCAACCAAGCAAAACAATTTGTACTATTGAAGTTACACTTAAAGTTAGCAGTAATTCACAAACTGCCAAAAATTATCAACCCAAAACTTAACACATGGAGTTAAGTAAATCTTCAAGATTAAATGAAAGAGTTTTAATTTCATTAGATTCAAAAACAAAAGATACTGTAGTTAATTTTCTCTTTAATCACCTATTATATTTTCTCACCATAGCAATGATATTTGTAGTTTCAAAAGCTATACTGAGGTTCAAAAAGAAAACACATAACTTAGCACTTCTAGGAAGCTCTTGATATTCTTCTCACAATTCCTAACAGTCTTTGAAACTAGTTTTTTGCATGTAAAATCCTAAAGTAACCATGTACAGTTTTAACCATATCAAGCAGCAGCCATTTGCAAACTGAAGTTTTATTCAACTCAGCTGAAATTAAGAACAGATAGCCTGAAACCAATCCCTTGATACTAATAATATTCATACCAGACATCGTAGTAAACCCTTAAAGATGAAAATTTTTCTTACCGTCAGGTTTAGACCTTACATGTCCACGAGGGATAAAAGAACCTTGGAAAGAACTGTACTCTTCTAGAACTGCCATATTTATATCCAGTAAAATTTTTCCCATCATAAGACATGCCCCTTCCCCATCAGATGTAGATAGCTCAATAAACGAAGATGAGAGAGGCATATAGAGCTCATCGTTTGGAAGTACCTGACAGTACAGTGGCCTTAAGCATCCACTGTTATCAATATCTGTAACGTCTTCAGAAAGGGCTCCAGAAAATGTAGTACAGAACATTTTGAAATGTTAATTCTAAGAAAGTCTTTGTATTTTATTTAGAACCTCTCTAGGCATCTGTCCCAGACTACAGACAGCCCTACAATAATGCAAAGTGTTCTAGTTAACATCTGAAGCAAAATTCTGCCACATGGTTCTTAAAGATTCCCTCAAAACCTATTTCTCTGACAAAGCCTTATTTCATCCAGCACTTCACTAAGAGGTCAGTTTAACCATGATAACTCTTCTTTATTTGCACAGAGACCTAGCTATTACATATGAGAAGAACATAAATCCCAGGAAATTACAGACTAATACATTTTATATAACTGTTAATGCCAATTTGATTTTAATCCTGCAATTTTACAAAAAAAAAATCTTTAATCCGTCATATGGAAAAAGTCATATAAAAAGAGAGTGCTTTTTCCATGCAGCTTCAACATATGCACAAAATCCAGACAAACAGGCCCCACTAAAGCAAAATTCCCTGCAGTATTTCAAGCATGGATCATGTGACTACAGAAATGTGACTGTTCTTGTTTTTCAGTTTTGAAAGGTAATTATGCATTGATACCCAGTACAAAAAGGCAGGTGATCCATTTTTTTCCCCAATAGAATTTCACAGCATAGGGAGAGTAAAACAAAAACTGGCTGATCCTACAATAGGTTTTATTTTTCCAGTTACGTGCTGATAGTATATATCAGCTCTAGTCTGAACTCCAAATACTGACATACAGAACCTCTGTAGACTATAACCACCTGAGGCTATAACCCATTCCCTGACCATGCCTCATCTGTGACTACAGAGGGCATGACCACACTTAACTCTTTGCCAGCAAAGAAGCCAGGGAATACAGAATTTGGCAGAATCAGAAAAGGAAAACAGACAGGTTGCGAAGGAGTATGTGGATGTCCCAGGGAAATAGTAGGGATGCTCAGATGTTGGCTAGTGATCATAAACCTGAAGCACTGGGCATAAACCTATGTCTTCCACAGAATATCCAGGATAAAGGCACAGGACCGATGAATGCAAGTTTAGCATGTGAGTATTTGTCCCCAAAAAAATGTTGCTGCCTAACATCTTACAGGATGAATTATGGAGACTATTTTAAGCACAAAAGTGTCTGCAGGCTTAGTTTTCACAGATTTAGTTTTCTTAACTCTTATTCCAATCAGAGACAGCAAACTAGACAAACAAATTGTGTTACTGTGGGTAACATTTACAGTAGAGACAAAGGCTAAATTTCTTGTGGTAGGTGGCACTACACAGTCAGCACTGCTGTTTTCCTTCCCGTCTGCTCTGCAGGTACTGCTATCAGAGATGCACTATTTAGGTGAGCAGAAGCAAGTGTTTCTCAAGAGCAGAACAGTTAAAACCTTCTGAAAGCTCAGAAAAGCTGGTAAGATGATCATGGATGGTATTACCATGATTGTTTCAAAAGTTGAAGGAATCGATACTAAAAATGCCTGGTGTGAACTCATGATTGCCTGAACTTCCTCAAAACCTAATGCTTAAGAAAGAGTAATTTTTTTGAGAAGTATTCCACGTGGTGGTGGTGGGGCACTTTATTTACATATAAATTAAATCAGTAGTTCCCATAATTCAGGATTAATTAAGGTTTACTTATTTTGGTGACCTACCAAGGTGCTTGGATGTCTTGGTTTGTACTAATTCAAGACTATCTCCTCAGGTCATAAGGGGACCTCAGATGGTCAGCTGACTGTCCCCTTTGCTCAAGCAGCAAACTAAGATACAGTGGTACGACCTATGACCTGGATCACCAGCAGAAATATCACAGGAGAAAGCACTTTTTAACCTCAGTATGAATTAGAACTACAGAGACTCCAAATCTGATGTTCATTGATGTGCATTTTTCACCTGATGGTAGAATAGATGGTAAAAAAATTTTCGATCAAATTGAGACATAGTTTTGACTCCTTCCATCAATTTAATGAGAGGATCTCTTGAGGAACCTGTACCTTCATGCCAGTGAGATGTATTTCTCAGAGGTAAATAGATTCAAATAATTTTTCATGCAAAAAAAGTTTAATATTGACAAATATGACTTATGACCAAAAGGCTATGTTATACAGTTAGCCGGATACACTGAAATTGAAATTTTATGGATGCATTATGAAATCTGTCATAATTGTGCCTGCCCTTAGAGAAACAGACTAACTTCCAATTTCAGCATTCATTTCTGTATAGTGATCCTATATATGTATATTCTGAAGACCAAGCAACAAATAGAAGGTACAAAGTTTTCTTCTCAGCTGAAGCTGACAGGCATCTGTCCTATTTGCAACAACACACTCCTCCAAAAACATTTTTTACAAATGCGAGCTAAGCCACAAATCTTTCAAGCTACAACTAAACAAATACCAAAGAACAGAAGCAAAACAAATATACTAGCCTCCACAACAAGACTTTACTGCTTTTGCTGCCACATGACTATCCTGAACAAGTCCAAAACAAAGCTATACATAAACAGTAAATGACAGCTGTAGGAAAAAAATAAGATGCAGTGATTCATGCAAAAAGCTTACCATTTGGTGGGTCTCGTCTTTTTTCTGTTGAAAAAGAAAAAGAGCTATTTATTCATAGGTATGACAGGAAAAATTCATTCTAAATTTTAGTTTCCAGTGAAGATTTCAATGACCTTGAACACAGACTTAAGAATCTATTAACATCCTTAAAGCCTACTTGTTGTGCAGTTGAAACAAAGCATTACAGAACAACAAAAACCCAATCTTAGTTAATAAGCACTGATTTCAGGTGAGCAAACTTGAGGAGGGGCATAAGGAAATAGCTACTGAGTTGGCTTCAGGCATTTTGACTCCAAAGTAAGGTAAGATACTCAAAAAGCCACTGCATTGGTACAACCTATCAAAGCAATATTTTTGAAGCATTATGCTTTCAGATTTCCACTGAATGAGACTGTTCCTTCATTTTTGTTTGAAGTATAATTAGCGCTTTTATACAGTATTGTTGTCCCACAGAACCTAACATACATTATAACTACTCTTGGTTTCATGGGATGAAGATAGGACACAGAGGGGCAAAACACTTCACCTATGTTATCTAACAGGTAACTGAATAATATGGAACAGAACTAGAATGTCCTTATAGTACTAATCAGATACTCTAGTCAACGGCAAACTGTTTCATAGACCATGAAGATTTTGGCTTGATGATTTAAAATGTAGTTGTAAACATTTCACACCTCTGTACTCTCAGCCTATAATGGTAAATTCTCCTTTAAAGAAGATTTCCCTCACTTACTATTAATTCCTATCCACCACATTCACCTACCCTGCAACCAACCCTCAAAACCCCCAGTACACAGTTACGCTATTTGTGTACCTACACACGCACTCTTAAGAATTTTGGATTTAGCAGTACCCATATGGCCAAACAGTTTGTCATCACACCACACCAAAAACCATGGCTCTATAAGGAAGGCTGTACATTCCTCCCTTTCAGGTCTGGAGTATCCAAAATCTAACAGAAACTCCCAAGTGTTTTGTAACATGAATTTGTAACAGACATTTCACTTTTCAGCAAAGTCCCAGAAAACCTGCTAACTTATATTTTTCCAGACATAAACATAAGGGGAGGGAAAGGTGCCTCCACAGATGGTGTTGACCTCGTCCTAGCAATATTTAAAAAAACCCTAAAAATCTACAATCCTAAGCATGCAAGGCAAGTCAGCCTAGTATCAGTCAGCTGATCTTCAGGTAGGAAAAAAGAACCTGGTGAGGTCATCAAACCTTCAGAGGAAGGTGACTAAAACCCCTTGAGAATCAGTGTTTGCTGAGCAAGCCGCCTAAAGACACGCAGTTGCCTCTTAGCTCGCAGCAGGTTAGTTTAGGCACAGAGGTGGAGAAGCTCTGCAAGGGTACTTCAGCAAAAGGTATCAGGTCTGAGGGGGGCAGGGGGTAAGGCTTTTTGGCGAACTACAGTGCTTTCTCTTCCTAGAATATTCAAGGTTAAGAAACCACTAATGTACTGCCAAAAAGGAAAAAAAAAAAAAAAAAAAAAGACAACCAACGTTAGTTGGAGTTTTATTCAACAACTCAGAGACAGCAAAAGAGAGTGCAGGGCTGATTGCAAGTCATTTGGCACGGGATGAGAAGCTGGCAAAAGCAAGAGGTATTCATAGGACATGTTAAGTGGCCTTGGGCCAAATCATGGGAAGCCATTACAATTTTCATTAGAAGAAAGAGTTCAAGAGAAAAGATAGTGGAAAAAAAAAGCAAGACATTTTAAACACTTCCTGTAATTTTTTTTCTGGGCATATAAAAGAGTAATTTGTGCTCCAAAGATACTAGATCTGTTTTTCTGTGGTTCACACTGCTGACTAAAAAATATGAACTCCTGTTCTGAAGCGCAGACGACCCGACTGGAGAGTGGTGGATTTCTCCTTTTCTGAAAATGGAGTTGCCTACTGATTCAAAACAGATCAACTTCACCAGCTGCCTATGTCCAAAAACCACAGCTCCCTTCCATAAGTATTCCTGGAAACAAGAATGACCTCTGTTGAGACACGAATCCAATGCAAGTTGAGCACTTCAGAGATGCCCTTGTCTCACCAGCAGCAAACACAAAAGCTGTGACCAAAGATGCAAAAAAACCCGAAAAACTGCCCAAATCCCCCCAAAACTCTCCCATATTAAGTATCCAGCTTGAAGCTTATGAATTATGTTACAAAGGGCATGAGACCGCTTCAGAGAAGTCTAACAGAGCTCCCACCTAACAGAGCTCCCAGCAGTCCATAAAAATTAGTCAAGAAGCCTCCTACTTGAAAAAGGCAGTAAAGAACAAGGCTTTGTTGTACAAGTCTCTCCTTCCCTTTTACAGCTGAGTGCTCAGCCCGTGGAGAGGACACTTGTGTGTGTACATACATTAACATTTCTGAGGGAAGATAATAAAAACTAATGGTACCTACATGCAAGAATACCCAAAGTGAGAATGTACTGACAAGCACCAAGAAGACAAACAATGTTCACCCTACTGACTGGGGGAACTACTTGGGATCAGTTTAAGAAGTCAGTGGGGAGATTATTTAAATAAGTCTACCAGAGAATTAACTAATTATAGTAATTTCTTCCTAATCTAAGGTTAAGAATTTAATTGACTTAAAAAAAATAAAAATCAGAATTTAGCTAGATAAAACCAGCTTCATATTAAAAAGATTAAGACAACACATCAATAATTCTTTCTCTGCCTTTCTCCCTCATTCTAGTCTCTATTAGATACTTGTACATTTGAAAGCTTTTGTACATTCTCTATTTGGAGCCAAACTTTCACCTCTCTGGAACTCCAGCTGCACTTACTCAGGAGTTGTCTGTATACTGGAGTGCATTTCATGCCGAGTGAGGAAGAACAGAATACTGTTGCCTCTTCTTGCAGCTGTTAGACAGTATTGTGTGTACTAGCCTTGGCACCAAGACATACTTTATTGAGCCAAAACTGCTGTTCTTGCTACCTTCCAACAACATACGCTTTCCATAAGACTCCTGGAAAAGTCTCCTAGCAAGCCCTGAATCGTATAACAGGCCTCCAAGTGATCACATGGAGTACTCATTTCAGTTGAAAGCATGTCAGGTGGCATTGCTATGAAATGAAACATATTTCAGAAGGTATGGGAGTAAAAATCCCATTAAAAGAGAAAAGCATCAAAACTACCTCTGTGTTTGAGAAGTTAAGATGCATTAGAATACACACACACAATTTATATATACATTATAAATAATATATACAACTTCTAGATATACATTATATATAAATCTATGTATAAATTAATATATTTTATATAAGCATTTATGTATAAATAAATAAATGTATAAACACCAACAGCAAATCAGCTTTGACTTGGGCAAGTGCAAAGCCTGTTATTTTAGAAGCACAATTAGACACAGTCACATCCATGACAAATACAGAACTCCATCTGGTGGCTTGACTAAGGAATCTCATTATTGTCTGCAATTCTTGTTTTTCAGCTCTTAACAAGAAAAAAATTTGGAGCTTTTTGTTTTGTTTTTGACTTTTTATTTTTAAAGTTGTCTTCAAATTGTAAGCGTTTGGGGAGGGGGCATTGTCTGTTTGTTAAAAGACAAGGTATGAAGGAAGTAAGCTCATCCTGCAACATGAGTTTGAGCACACAAACCAAGATACTAGCTCAAAGAGTAAACAAGAAAAACTTAAGTGGTCCTGTGGAAAAAAACCATAAACCTCGATGTGGAAGGACAGAGGCGAACCTCTGTCCTGTGAACAGGAGGTTTGACTGAACCACTATTTTCAAACAAAGTTAGCTATGGGCAATAATGCAAACATAGTTCCTCCCAAGCCATGTCTGTGCACTGTAGCAATGTGTTTTAGACACCTAGAGTGAAACTTGAGGAACACGAGATGCAAGCTGATAAAAAATTACTTTTACACAAGTATGAGAAACATTATTAATGCCACTTCTTAGCAACCCCACTTCTCATGAAATGCTATGAACTTATTCTAATTCTGAGAGGAGAAAATTGTAAAGAAGCCATTTAAGCTTCTGGAACAAATGCTCTGTACCTGAGTTACCATACCTGAATGAAATCCAAGTGAATAGATCTAGATCACGTAGGTTCTCAAGAATACATGCAAGGATGGCACTCTAAGATGAGGGCCTTCCTCCCTTCACATTAGGCTACACTGCACTGCTAGTGCAATTCAGTTCCAGAAGGGACTACAAAAATGCATCCTGTCACTTGAACACAAGTCCACACTACAGCTTACAGCAAGCCTGAACACATCCACGCGTTCCCAGCCTATGTTTTACATTATCCTTATTCTTCATGGACATATGGCTCTCTGACAGGCAAGTTGTTTATGGGCCCCTGGAAAAGGACCAAGACAAGATCTGTAGGAAGCTTGAGCTCCCTTTAAACCATGGACCATGTTCCTAGGGCACCTTGAAGCTGGCAAAAAACATGCTGGGCTTCAGACTGCCCTGTGCTGCGAAGGACAGTATAGGTACATACACTGTCTTCTGTTCTCAGCCTCCACCAAGACCACTAGTTTTGAATAAAAGATATGTCTCTACTAAATGCTGGACCAATGCCAAAAATCCATTCACATGAACTACTGAACATACCAGATGGTAAAATCTTTGTTACAACCCACTTGGGCTGAATTTAAACAAATCAAGTTATAAACAGCCCAGAGCTAAAAGAGGGTTTAGTCAAACGTGAAAACAGCTTACAGAAAGATTTCTAGTTTTCCCTACTGACAGCTTACCATTCTTGCTTCCTCCTGATCTATGTTTTCAAACACCACAGCCTTAGAGTCTCAGCTTCAGCAAGGAGCACCAGGTTAATTTATTTCAGAAAAATATTATTTTTGCACAATACAGGAGAGGCACACATTAGTAACACAATTCCTTCTGAATATAAATACGGCAGTAGTGCCTCCAGTAAGTTTCAGACACAGAAGTAGCTTCCTGCCTCCCCCCAGAACAACATAAACAAGCCTGAATTTAAGATTAATTTGAATATTTACCAGATTTTCTCTGCCGTCGTCCAAGTAAATCTGTTACTGTTTTGCGGAATAGTTTAGCTTCTTCTTCATTAGCAAAATTAAGACCAACTTGACATGTCTGAAAAACATTAATATTCCCCCACCCATGACTAAGAAAATGTTTCAAAGGCTTTCTTAAGTGTCTTCTTACACCTTCTGAAGGTATAATCAGAAAAACTCATCACTGCAAATTTGGAACCAAGTCTTAGTGAAACATTCTATCTTAAGAATGTCTGCCTACTAATCAAGTTTCTAGAGATCACAGCTAACAAATTTGACCAAATTCTTTTAGCTTGAAATCAAAGGGGGGAAAGGAAAATTTGTGCTTTAAGAATATATGATACTTCAAATACATCATCTGCAAGTCAAAATGTAATTTCATTAAAGGGAGTTGAAAATAAAGAACTGCATTTAATGCTTCTGTCCTATGAATTAAGTTTTCTAGGTGAAATAAAAAAAAATTCTTTTAGAATTAAGCTTAAAAAGCTTCAACGAACACAGGTGATACAGTACTTTTATAAGTAATTTACAGAATGAAATAAAAGCCTCCGTTACATTACAAGAATCTACTGTTCAAATAAAAGGCATTTTAAAATAGGTATTCAAAGACATTGCGACTCACATCTCCAGCAAAGGTATGAAAATATCCTTTAGGACTATTATATACAAAGTTATTGTACAGCTCCTGCTCCCATAATAATTTCCCATCCTGAAAAAAGAAAAAAAAAGATTTTGGAAAACTTAGATGAATTGCAGAGTTTGACTTCTTTCACAAGAGAACTTATTAAGAGTTGGAAGCTGCATGGTGTTAACCATCTACCTTGCTATTAACCCAATGAGTGAGCTGAATCAAAATCAAAATATACTGGAACTTGTGGGAGAGCTGTGAAAGACTATTCCATCTGGTCACTGTGACCTGTTCAAATTCCTGGATGTTTTCAAAAAACATCCTTCAAGTGCTACAATCCTGAAATAGTGATACTGGGAGCAGTAGTAGTGACCAGTGATAGGAATACAGCCATTACTGCAATAAAGGAGACTTCCGGTCTCCCGTTATTATCTCAGGCTTGACTTGAAAACAGTTAACTTAAAAGGAACAGAAATTTCACCTTTTTAGGAAGTTTTCTATATTTAAATGGCATTACAGTTCAGCACCCAAGGAACAGGTTTCTCACTAAGTCTAATATTCAAGTGGCACAGAGTCAAGCACAAGCGTCAACTGGCAAACCTGAACAAATCTGAGAGACTTCAAGCACTGAATGCCGACAGATAAGGAGCTGTTCCTGGCTGTAGAGATAATGGGGAACTTTCCAAAGTCTCAGCAAAGTCAGTAGGACTTATGCTTCTCAGTACCATTTTTGTTATGAGAAAACATCTTGGACACTTCATCTCTTATTTCCACTGTCTTGAGTGAAATATTATAATAGGACAAAGGTCTTCAGTATAAGTATACATATTGTAGAGGGAAAACAAAACAAAAACTTGTTTTTCCTGCAGTTGTCATGTGTATCAACACACTCATCAAGAAGATTGTTTCCACCCATACAGAAGAGAGCATCTATTTTGTTAATATCATCCAAAGTAGTGTCACCTGCTAGAATTTTGACAGCTATCCATATCAGTGACACTATACTAACTTCCAATAGTTTGACTAATCAGATCTGTAGAGGACAGCTTTTGTGAGCTGTAAGAAAATTGTATCTGATATTTAATTCATCCATAAAAGCTGACATCTATGAAATAGTTTAAATTTTGAATACCTGAAAAAGTTGCACTTGCCTATTAATAAGCACTGCAATTGCGCCGCTTAAAGTACAACCATGTACTTAAAAATTTCTATGAGTTTGTAGCTATGACAACCTACACTCATTCAATTAAAAATGGAGAATTAATACAACCAGGCTTAGAGAGTCTGAAAAAAGAAAAAAGATGCTTACCTTAATGTCAAATATTCTGATAAAATATGACCTCTGTGGATTGTCCTTTACAAGGCAAGCTACACCACAGCATTTCTTTGACCACATGGCATTGCGATCTGCTGCATATACCTGAACAACAGCTGAAGACATCGTCTAAAAAGAAAAGGTAGCTATTACTTTTAAGGTAACAATCACAAATTCTACATTTCATCTTTTATCAAAGGATCTCTTAATTTTGTTCCTTGTTCTAGGCAGCAGCTTTGATGATTTCCCAGGTGGTAACACAGTAAAGTTCAAACAACCCCAAATCACTTCTATGCAAGACTTATACAGCTTAAGAACCCAAATGAACTTCTTGTTCTTGCTCATGAAAATCAGCAAAGAGACTCTGCCTGTAAAAGGCAGACCAGTAACTATGGTGGTCACACAGAGAAGCCCTATAGTGCAACTAAATTTCTTTCTGTTCAGTACTTCAGACTGGATGGAAATGCAATACTCAGGCAAGAACTGTAAATTACACAGTGCCTGGAAACACTCCTGGGTACTGGAACACAACTGCCTACATTGCTTAATTGTTCAAGTGGTGTCTGGCATGATTTTACCCTATGCCAACTAGCAAAATCCTAAAATTCTTGGGCATGGTTTGAGAATTCGTATGAGCTAGGCTCGTTCCCAGTTGGCAACCTGAAATAGTCCTGTTTTCAAATTGAGATATTTTATTAAAAGAGATGGAGATTATTCCACACCAGATTGCTTCAGTCACTGGGAATGTTTATTTTCTACTATGTATATGTCCTACCTCAAGAGCCCTATGAGGGGAAAAAAACTGGAGCCTTTGAAAAATATTTATTTAGCAGCCAAGTCATAAGGACGTAAAGCTTAAAGGCTCTGTAATGGGACAAACTGGAGGCTGTCTAGCCCAGAATCTACCCTCCAACAGCACTAGATGCCTAGGTAAGAATACACCATTACACTACGGGGAATATACCCCCAGCAACCGGCAGGTTGGAGCTCAAAGCTCCCCTGAGCCAGCATACGTGTTTTACGGCACATGTTGGATTTTTCCTTTGTGAATTTATCTCATCGTCCTTTGGACCCATGTGAACTTCTGGGCAACACAACACTGGGCAGGACTATTTCACAGTGCACTTATGCACTGTGTGAATAGATAGCTACTTTTATCTAAGAGTTTGCCACCTGCTAGTTTCAGTTGACTGTCCCTCCTTGCTGTTACACTAGGAGACGGTGTTAATGGTTTCACAGTTGTCTCTCCAAGCTGCACATGCTTTTATAGATACTTGTCACACTTCGTTGCCCTCTAAGTTCTCTACTATTTAGGAAGTGATACTAGTTTTAAGTCATTCCTGTACCAAGAAAAGGAAATATCATTCTACACTTTAATTAGCCTTGTCACTCTCACATGGATCTTACCTAGTCCTACTACACCCTTCTTCGATTGGAGATGAGACTTACGCAGTATGAACCCAGTTTGTTAGCCTTTTGAACACAGGGTCACAATAACATTGTTTTTTGTTTTCTTCTCTATTTCTTTCCCTGTAAGTCAGAGTTTATTTCTTTCTTCACTATGGAACATTAAGCACATGTTTTCATAGTTCTGTTAGTTTCAAGACCATTCTGGCGGGATCATATCTGGTGAGGGTGATGAGCTCCATATTAGGTTTTCCCCACCAGCTCTAAAAGCATTGCTTTGCCTTTATCAACACTGACTACCCGCCAAAACAGTTGACATCTAGACTGCAGACATGTTTTGTTGCATTGTGAGATTATCTACTAAATATCAACATCACCCATGTCACACTTTTCAACTGGTTTAAAATAGCCAAAAGAATAACCTAAGTTTCATGGGATTTTATAAGAAAAAAAAAACCCTTCCGATTTTGTTAAAACGGAGTCAAAGTAATATAGCTAGACTGACAGCTACTCCTTGGGGAAGCTTTATAACCTTTGCTCAAGAACTGTGATGTACCTTTCACAAGTCAAGATATAATTCTGTTCCTCTGTGAAACCACCTCTACAGAAGCTGTCAGACTCACTATTAATCTTTCTGGTAACCTACAGAAAAAGTTAAAGTATGACTGATTGATGAAAAGAAAGCTTTGCAGTTGCCTCCTCAAATGCTCTACAACTAAGTGTAGAGTAAAACTTTTCTCCCTACAACCTACAGAGTAATACAAATAATCTAATCATAACTGGGCTCGTCAAATGAATAAAAAGGGACCCTTGCATTAGCCATACTATCACAACTAAACAGTTAGGTGACATTAACTTGCAGGTATAGGAGATGCCATTTTCACCTTTATTTTGCAACAGGCAAAGACTTAGTTTTGGGCACAACTGGCCAGATTTTATCCAAAACTTCAGCTAACAGCCTTTTCTCTCATTTCTCTAGTATCATCTCGTTGTTAAACTGATAATCCTGTAGACACAGGACAACAAAAACGAGCACAGGTGGGCCATTCTTCTGTTGTAATGAAAGCATCACGTTCAACTACAGCAACTAACTCGCTGTCCATGCAAGACGCCTTCTCAATCCCCTAAAACAAGTCAAGCCCCACTAACCTCCTCCCAACAGGACTACCCACAGAAATGGGTGGTCTTGTCAGGAATTATGCAATGTAAGTGCAAGCCACAGAAGACAGTGATCTGTGTCAAGAAAGGGCTCCCTATGTGTTGCTTCTTATCGTATCTAGCAGCAAAAGTACCAACTGGATTATCCGGGTAAACCAGTAACTGTCGTAACTCAATGACAACTGCGTATAAAACCTTGAACCAGCACCTGCCCCATGAGTAGACAGAAGAATAGTTACACAAAAAGGGTGTCCTCATTCTGCATAATCACAATAGAGTTAATGTGTACTTGGATACCCTATGAGTAGACCTTAATTTACAAGTTAGAGAACAATTACACTGAATCTGAACTAGGTGTTGTTTTGTTTTGAGGCCTACCAAGCTTAGAGTTCAATTACATTTTAACGTACTCATTAGCACTGTGTGAATTCCTAGTGTTAACAGACTGAGATGAGGCGTTCATGTGTCAGAACATATAATTACAAATTCCACTGTTACACCACTAACATTTTTTTTTATTAAAAGGACAATACAGGAAAAAAAAAACACAAGGTGCATTTTTGTGGGGAGGAGGACAATAAAATCCAACTCCTTTTACTTCAGTCACTCTTCACTTTCATCATGCAGAGCAGTGATGCCATGCTTTATGCTATTCACCTTCTGGAAGACAGGTGGCAAAAATATTTAATCATCCACAGCCTTTGGAAACTTACAAACTTACCAGCAAAATTTAAAACTTGAGAAAATTTATGAACTATAAAACTTCATCTACTGCTACTCATTATGAATCCTAGCCACATAAATTCATTTTTTAAAAATCAGCTGTAATTGCAGAATTGCAGCATCTGAGGACATTTACGGAAATATCATAATTTGAGTATTCTGCTGCATTTTCTGAATGAACATTCACTTTCTCTATTTTTAAGCCAATCAATATACCCAGCTCAGTTTCTCACAGCATTCTTGAAGAGAATGTTCCGTTTAAAAGTATTGGTTCTTTAAAACTATTTGTAAATATTTCTTCACAGGAGGTCACACCACCGATTATACACACAGAATTGAACACAACTGCCATTAAATACTCAACATGATTAGTGCATTTTTTTCTGAGATACAGTAAGTTGGTTTGTTACTTAATACTTAAGGTTATTACTTTTTTCAGGAGGAGGATTCTGAAGTTGGCACTACTGCTTTGCTTAACAGTTTTGGCAAGGATGGCTAAGATGCATAGGGGAAAACAATAAGGTAGCCCACCAAAAATCGATGGGCCATGGAGATGAGAATCAACACCTCTCAGTTCCCTTTACTTTTTCCACAGTCAACCTCCAGCTGGAGGACATGCCATTGATTCCAGGGACCTGTCACACCCCTCAAACTGATGAAGCAATGAGTCTGCTGTTGTCAAGCTGTTGTACACTGGCTGCTTCACTGGCAGAGCTGGTCTCATACTTTGGACACACATACTGCAGGATATGTGTTGTCAACAAAAGGATCATGAAAACACCTTTTGTAGGCAGAAGGTGCCACAACTAGTATCACCGCACATTTGTAGAATATGAACATAGCAGCCACTGATAGTTTCCAACTGGGCAGCATATAGCTGTGTACTTGGATCAGCGTCTGCTGTGAACATTTGCTGCAGCAGCCTGTCAAGTTAATGACTTGCTGTAACACAGTGTTTCTCAAAAACAGCAAAGCAAGCCAACACAGACAATGGCAGATCTCATTGCTTATGGTTGACATAGATTGTGAAAAGCTAAGAAATTGTTTTAGTGTCTGTAGTTTCCTGTATAGTGGGCCAAAAGTCACAATAAAGCAGCAGCAGCAAAACTAAGGCTGGAAGAGGATATTCAGCCACCTCAGTATACACCAGAATAGAAAGCATTTCAAGACCCATCGGGACAGGTTTTTTTCTAGTGTTCATGTACAACTGACAACTGCTTGTGGTGCAAAGATCGAAGACTCATAAAATGACTTTGGTTGCCTGTGACCTCTGTAAGTCTTCCAAGTCCAACCTCTGGCTCACTGCAAGCAAGGGTAATTAAAAGCCTAGAGTTCAAGTTGCTCAAGGTCCTGTCCAGTTAAGTTTAAAGGCTACAAATCACCTCTGGCAAATCTGTTCCAGTGCTTAATCACTCCCATTCTAGCGCTTGTAAAAATGCAACTGAGTTTAATGTATTCTTCTAATGGTTCAGTATTGTTATGTGTTACATGTTGATGGTACTACTGAAGGCATTTGCAATCAGATAATTGATTTGCACTTTTTCCAATTTTAAGAGTCATCATTTTTCCAATAAAGGTGCAGAACCCTACACACATAAGTAATTTAATCACACATGACGGGCTTGCTTTTCTTAGTTAGCCTTCCCAGCACCTGGAAGTATTGGAGAAGCACCTGGAAAACTGGGGGGGGGGGGAGGGAAGACCGTGCCCTGTACCATAAGAATACAAGCAGTAGCAGCTGTTTCCAAGAGGAATAACCTCTTTAAAACAAACAAACAAAAAAACCCACACATGCTGATACAATGCATGTAGCTTCTTCATTAAGTCAGTCAGAAGACTTCTGGTCTGAAAGCCTCAGTGAACACGATTAGCTACTTTAAGATTTCTGTGGAAAAAGCTATGGTGAATAGCTGTGTGCAATGCAAACTCTCTAAGAACAGAAATAAATTTTTTTATTATCTTTTCCTTAAAGTAGATATCTGGAAAAGTTGTCCTGATCAATACTATAGCTGGTGAGAAGGTACCTGTGGCAGGCATTTTTTTAAGACCTACTATGGTGGAAATACTTATTATGGCTAAGCCAACATGCTGAAGCCTGACCAGGTGATGCTGTGTGCTCCGGGGTTACTCATTTCTTCTTTGATACAAGACCAGGAAGAGAGCCCACAGTTTGTGTTTAGGGTGACTGTTCAAGAATAAAGGGCTGTTACTCATTGACATTAGAACGGTGGTAAGTAATCTTCCCCAGACAGCAGGGTTCAGGAAAAGAGACATACTAATGTCAAGTACCACTTCACTGTGGAAAATGCTTAGGGAGGTGTAACTCTAATCTTGCCCATAAAAAGGACGGGAAGCTTCAGTACCAAGGCAAACTCTAATAGCCTAGCTTTATCTGTGTCATGGAAGGAGTTACAGGAACTTAAGACTCACAAATGAGAAAGAGAAGAAGCAGAAGTAGAATGCAGGGTAGCCTACTCTATAAGAAATCAAGCCTAATCCACAGAAAATTAGGTAGTTAGAACTCAGTGGTTGACATTTCCTTCTCTAGATTACAAGTATTCTGCAGAAAACCCCCAAAATGTAACACCAACAAATCAAGCAGTAATATTGCTTGAAATCTTACTTTATCTCAAAAAAGGCTTATGTTTAAGCAATGACATATTTAAATGTTGACACTTCAATAAATCCACGTTATTCAAAGCAAACAAAATTGGAGTTAGACAGTGAAAATACCTTCCCGTTGTTCTGCAATTACCTTATCTTCAGTGTCATAAATATAGGGAGCTTCCAAAAATGTTTCTGCAGTGCTCACCACATCACTTAATACAGAAACAAATAAAACCTGCTGCAGGGACCAGGTGCTGGAACGTCCTCCCCTTCTCAAGGAAAGGGCCTTCAGTGGCCTACACAACCAAGCTCTGCTCACTCTTTCTGGCAGTCTCATTTCCCTTCTGCACAGTGGTCCCATTTTAAGAGAAAATATAACTATTTTCTTGGCACTGAGAGTGTCTCCTGCCATGTGGGAACAGTGTGTTCCCTTCCTGCTAGGAAGGGCTGATAACCCACTTTCAGGGTGAATGTTTTCATCACCACGCAATCCCACAGAAGGCACACACTGCAATCTCCTCCAACAGTGCTTTTAAATGAACTAAATAAGCCTGCCACTATTCAGATGATCCCTAACTAATTAGGCCACATAAGCAACACACAAGTATGCTTCCCTAACAGCTTCCACATTGTACGTGGCAGAGGTGTTTGCTAGAGTAGACAAAAATATTTCCTAGGACTTTCACAGAAACTTAGAAAACTTGGGTTTAATTAGGTTCAGAATCTTAAAATATTTATTAGCCCTGGACAGTAGGTAATCCAACTCTCTTAAGCGTGGGTGTCCAGTATGATGATTTCGGTGCAATTCAGGCATAACAGCAAGAAATACAAACACAAAATACCACTTTTGCCAAACTGTAAAGGTCTCAATATGTATTCACAAGTGTCAACTTGTAATTACTTTTGCAGTTTTAGATGGGAAGGGATGGAGATAGAAAAAACATCACAAGGAGAGAGAAAAGACTAGTGACAATAAGGTCAGACTGCTTTTGCTTTCTGCTGACAACTTCACCTGAAAAGCCATGAGGATAATGGCCCCAGGTGACAGAAGAGTAAGTACAACAGATGCATCCAACTGTCTTTTTAGCCTTTTTCCCCTTAAGAATAGTCGATCACGCTATTTATGGTTACTGCATCTTGTACAAAAAAAAAAAAAGACTGTCTGACAGTATACACACACTTTTCTGTGGATAAAAATACTTTTCAAGGATTCCACAATATTTTGACTATGCAATTAGAGTTCAGTAAGTTAGATTTTGCAACTTTCAGACTGGGTTTATGATTTATGCCTTCACACCAGGTTGCCTCCAGAATCTTCACAGATGAGTCTGACATGTGATAGAGTTCATCCACTGGGGATTTGGATACTTCTTTATTTGCAACTTGTGTAAACAGTGATTGCTTCAATTTTTAAAGCTATTATAGCTGTTAAAGATACATTTAACAAATTACTACTAATAATACCTTTAAAGACAATTGTGTATCGCAAATAAGTTAAATTCAGATGCTACAGACAGGATTTTAAATTAGTTTCCCATAGAAACTAGAAATACAGAATTTCAGAAGTTTGCTGGCAGATTTCAACAAGTTAAGCAGCTGGAAACAATCTTTTAATTTTAATGCCATTTACAGGACATTATTTTCAGAAGACAGACTGATTGCTCCACAGACAGGAAAACTAAAGCAAGATTTCACATTATTTGACAGAACTGACATAAGAGAGCCTTTTGTAAATACCCAATCACATGAGAAAAGCTTTATTTGGTGCAAGCTGAAAAATTACTCAACTGAAGACACTAAGGCCTCACCAAGTCCTACTGCTTGTGAAATTATTTGCTACAAATCACCAATAGCGTTCAATTTTAACCTTAAAGCTTGCTTTTTATTTCTTGATTTCCCATTATCACCCACTGATTTTAAAATGCACTATGCATAGATACTAAGAAATTAAATTTTTTCCTCCTATGAACAAAGTTAGGCTATGTTAAAAATAAAGCCACTGCATAAAAGATGCATCCTTTTTCTTATTTGAAGGGAAAACAAAGAGAAGAAGTTTTTCTGAAATAGCAAAAAGCCATTTCAGGTATTTCCTATCATTTCTGAAAAATGAGGATCTTAATATAAGTTAGAAGACAGTTCCACACAACACAGAGCCCAAAACATTTAATGGATCAAGAGACCAAAGCATATTTAAAAAAAAAATATTAATACCCAAGAACAGATTCCCTGCCTTGCTCTGATCAGCACACAAGTCAGCTGCAATATCCTCACTTAAGATCTTTTACTGATGTGGAGAAGGTACCAGTGATCACTAAGTGATGTTATAACAAAAAAGGGGTGAAACAAGGGACTGCTGATTAACAAATCTGAACTACAGAAGTGCTTATCCAGACTTAAGTCTGCAGTTACCGTGCAAAGTGATCCTTCACTCCTAATCCTTGGTCAGCCACTTACAGACAAGCTCACATTTTTCTGAGTGACCTCAGATACAAGTTCTTTTACATTTCCAGTACCTCCCAGAACCCCCTGGTTCAGCTAGAGCTGGCCAACTCCTTTTCACTCATTGCTCAACTGCAGAGCACAGAGGACCAACAATTAAGATGTGGGTAAACAGCATAGCATATGAAAACAAATCAAGCAGCACAGGATTTAATTAAACAGACATGCTTTTATCACAGAATAAAGATATTTTTAAATCCTACAACCACAGTTCAGACAACATATGCAAGACTTCAGCCTTCCAGAGATATGACATAACCATAACCACAAGCACACTCCAGATTATAATATTCCAAGCTATCTCAATTTAACAGATCATTTTCCAGATGACATACACAACCTGGGGTTTTCATTGATGACTAGCTGAACACTGTCACTTCCTGTTTACTAGCACAGTATCATTAGTAGCTTACTCAGCTGCATCTTGCTGCTTAATGCTGCTGAAATCTTGGCTGGCCAGAAAGCAGCAGACACAGGACAAAACGGTTATTTCTGTTCTTTTGTTAGTTATACATTTAGTTACTTTCAGAACAACAGAAAGTGTGCTGCGCACAGGCTGTCCACAAGTTTGTCACTGTCCTACTGCCATGGAGCAAAAATTCTCATTACAGAAGAAAGGCATTTTGTCTTGCAGTTCCACTCCCACCCCCAGCCTCCCAAGACACTCCGAATCAAGGCATATAAGACTTCCTTTTCAAAGCTCAGAGAATTTTTAGATGAAATGTTAAAGTCAATTTTGAGCCATTTTAAATTAATCAAGACTCCAAAGACTAGGATGATCCTTACACAAACAAAGCACTGTACAGTTATGTAGATTAATCTTTTCTCAAAACTATGTTTCATGGTCATACACAGAAATCGGCTTGGAACACCAATCTGCACACAGATTCAATGCAAGAATCACGAGTTTAACCAGCTCCTTTGACTCAACATTCTCTTCTACCAGCAACTCATTGCTTTCATGCACTAAGGTCCTCTTTCTTCAGCCCTCACCAACCAGTCCATTTTCTACACAACAACGTTCTTCCAGATGCTACATACTAATTCCATATTTAATGCAGGTTCTTACAAGCAGATCCTATCACCCACTTTGAACATATGAGAGTGCTTTAAGAAAATGTTAGAATTCAGACCCTTATCATCCACAAAAAAAAAAACCAAACAAACCTGGTTTGGTTTTTAAAAGACTTAGACCCACTGTAGTTTTTTATAGACCTACTTAATGGTATATGTATCATCATGTTCATAAGTAAAAATCTTCAGAACAACAGTTAAATTGATGAAGAAAAGATGTAAACCATAAGCCTCGAATTCCTGACTTATCCCAGCTCTGGAGTACTCATTAATGAGCCCTTGAAAATGCTATTTAGCATCTACCAGCACTCCCAGGTCCAGATTTAAAAAGAAAAAATTTAAAATAAGATATTTGCTTTGTAGAGGTGAGGTTTAGGTGAACTTCTCTTACGATCTTTACACTTGAGGACAGAAAATAAGGGATTTTTACTGCAGATACTTAGAGAACACTGAAATAAAACAGCTTAAGTTGTTTAAAAAGAAAATAACTCTTACAAAACATTAACTACATGCCAATATAAAACAAAGAACACCCTTCAAAATATTAACAAATTTGAGAAAAGGCTATTAAAAGTAAAACCTCTTGAATAACAGCCAGCAACTGGGCTTGCAATTGTGTATACAACTTGCGTCCTGTCCCGTCACGCAGACTCAATCCACTTACATAAAGGTACTTAGAGATGCAACACCCCCCAAATACACACTTCCACTGTGCCACAACTCAAGGTGTTTTAATTCCTCCTTCAGCAGTTCATGTTTGAGCAGAACAGTTATGATAATTCAAGTCAGATATAAGGAAACTCATAATTGTACCGAAGGTTTGTTTTTTTTTAATACGAACAACTGAGTCTGCTGTGAATAAAGTTATTCCCAGTTACAGTCTTAAAACATAGATATACTACAGGGAAAAAATACCATGAAGATGTAGTAGTTGAATATGATCCCTGGCCATATTCAAAGTTCATTCCAGGGATACAATGCTAAAAGCTCTTTCAGAGTAGAAGACTTACCTAATAGTGAAAGCATCAGCAGAATGTTTGGGAGACTAACATTTTTCATTTAGTTCTGGCAACAGCCTGTTGCATGATATTTGCGTTTATTTCTCCCCCATGCCTCAGTTTACTCAGCTGTAATACAGAGATACAAACCTCTACCTCTGTAAAACACCTTGAGAACTACTGCTAAAAGAAAAAAAGTATTATGCTGCCACAGACAGAAATTTATTATTTTGGGGTGTGGTGTGTGTGACTATATCATCCTCACTGCTAATACCAAAGGTTAAGACAGCTTAATTCCCACATCACTAGTGTTAATTTTCTCCTCGATGCATGGACGTTAATTAATACCTGAGAGCCTATTCACTGTTGACTGTTTTAGATAAGGAAACGGAGATATTATTTTACCATAAAGGATGATGCCCCCTGAGTAAAGTGACATTCATAACACCTAAGAGTTACAATTGCCACTGCCTGTACAGGTTCCTTTGTAGGTCCTACACACTGTGTTTACCAACATTGTGGAGGCCAAAAGCCACTTAAATTCACCTGTGTGTGAACTAGCAGTTTGGAAGCAGTGTCACAGAATGGTGGTCTTACACAGCCAATTCTATGCAAATCTCAGGCTTAAGCCTAAGTCACCTATTTCGCTGTTTAACAAACCACAGCCGTAAATTCTTCGTAACAAACTTACTAATGCTTTTGAAAGTCATCATCACACTTTTTACACAGTATATTTAACACTTGATTCTTCAGATGGAAGAATAAAAAGCACAAGGCACATGACTCAAAACTTAATGGCAAAAGGAAAATTCTTTTCATAAAGACATAATTTATGTCTTGTCTTAAAAATGTAAATATGTTTCAAATTTAAACATTATGAAAAAAAAAATTTTTGCACCTACCTGGCATTTCTCAGCAGTCTCTTCCATGATAACCCTGACTCCTGAGCAACAAAATTCCTGAAGTCTTAGTATATAAGGATTGAGAAAATCATGACACCACACACCAGAAAAAAAAAAATGCATCTCATGTTGGCAATACCAGAGGAACCAGATAATCACCTGACAAAAGTAGTTTTGAAAACTAGGCACTCTATCCTAGTTCCACCACAGCCCTTCAATAAGGGCAATCATCACACCATACATTTAGGTTCTTTTATGAAGGATTAAGGCTACATAATAAAAAGTGCTAGAGATAGTTTAGCTGTTGGCATTACTACTTATGCCGCTTTGAAACTGCATTAAGAGCTTGCCCTCAGTGATATCCTGTAGCATGGGCTCTGCAGCTCAAAATCTGTGTTTAAATTCTCAGGCCAGGTATTACAAACCCTCAATTTCTATGTAAGAAAATCTCCCCTGTACAATTTGTGCTTCTCCTCTTGGATTATCTAAATGAATAGTACAAAGGTAATATCTGAGTGTAGTTTATTGATGTAAAAAAAAAAAACCAAACCAAACCACCCCTTAAGGAAAGGAAGTGCTGAGTTTGCCATACTCAATTCTCAAGGTGAAAAAAAGAAATGGATACAACTGACCTCTGCCAAACTAGGACTTCCAAAAAAAGTGCAGACGAAGAACAATTTTGAAACTCAGATATTACCAGAGTTGACAACTTCCTTTCTGAACTTACTACCCACTACCTGAAAATAAATGCACAGAGGGCTGCTGAATGGGAAAAATAAAGCCAAAATTCTTCCTTTTAACTCCATAAGGTGCCAGAATGTTACTTATCACAAGGTTGCCTGCTCTGCTGGGCACAACCAGAAGAGCAAAAACTGTAAGGAATCTACTCATTTAAAGTGTTTGTTTATACAACAAAAACACTGTAGAAAGAGGGAAGCAGGACTGTATTTTTTTCTCTGCGCTCAACACTTCAGTGTCCATGTCCAGTCACCAGTTTCCACTTTAAATCATGCAATACTTATTTTTTCCTTCTGTGCAGACCTGGTAGTTCAATTTAACATAGCAGTACCAATGAGCAACTACAGGCAGAACTGAAGAACACAGGCAGTGGTATTGTTCTCCATCTTTTATACTTAAATATTCATAACTTTGGATGGGTCAGAACAAAAGCATTCCCACAAAAATAAGATAATTAGCTCTCCAGTACTTCTGTGTTCCTGTTCATAACTTGTGAACATTGTTAAGCAGCAATAACAAACATGCGACATGAAAAGTTAAAAGTATGCACCAGACTGAATTTACAGATAATATAAAAATGATTTCACTCTCTTAACAACAGTACTTAAGTAGCACTATATCTTGTGGGTGAAACAAAGCTTAAAGAAAAATCAATATTAATTAGATCAGTGTAAGAGTTTAGCATCCACAAAGTCACACCAATATCATTTTAACATGAACACAGTAGTGTTCAGAGGTGGGCCTGTGAGAACCTCATGAGATTCAATAAGGCCAAGTGCAATGTCCTGTACCTGGGTCAGGGCAACTCCCGGTATCAATCCACGCTGGGGGATAAAGGGATTGAGAGCAGCCCTGCAGAAAAGGACCTGGGGTTCTGGTGAACAAAAAGCTGGACATGAGCCAACAATGTGCGCTTGCAGCCCAGAAGGCCAACCATACCCTGGGCTACATCAAAAGCAGCATGGCCAGCAGGTTAACAGAGGTGATTCTGCCCCTCTGCTCCGCTCTGGTGAGACCCCACCTGCAGTGCTGCGTCCAGCTCAGGAGCCCTCAGCACAGGAAGGACATGGACCTTTTGAAGCAGGTCCAGAGGAGGGCCACAAAAATGATCTGAGGGATGGAGCACCTCTGCTATGAGGACAGGCTGAGAGAGTTGGGGTTGTTCAGCCTGGAGAAGAGAAGGCTGCAGGGAGACCTTACTGCAGCCTTTCAGTAATTAAAGGGGGAGTGTAGGAAAGATTTAGCAAGGCCTGTTGTGAAAGATCAAGGGGTAATGGTTTTAAACTAAAGGAGGGTAGATTTAAACTGGAGATAAGGAAGAGATTTTTTACAATGAGGACGGTGAAGCAATGGAACAGGTTTCCCAGAGAGGTTGTGGAGGCCCCATCCCTAGAAACATTCAAGGTCAGGTTGGACGGGGCTCTGAGCAACCCGATCTAGCTGAAGATGTCCCTGCTCACTGCAGGGGGGTTGGACTAGATGACCTCTAAAGGTCCCTTCCAACCTAAACCATTCTATGATTCTATGATTTTAACAACATTAGTTTGAGGTATTTTAAAAACTCTTAGGACAGAAGATATTTGTTTCAGAGAAGGCTTAGAAGACACATTAGGTCTAGAAACTGACCTTTACTCTTTTTGGCGAGTATGGTCTAAATTAATGAAATACAGCAAGTTGAGCCAAAATAATAATTTTAATGAAAAAGATCTTAAGATAGCTTTGCTTTTGATCCCAGTGAAAATGAAATACTGAGAACAATCTGTATGGCACTGGCAGTTCAATCAGCCAGTATCATTACCCTAATCAAGCATGGAGATCTGAAGCATTACATGCTTCCGTTTCTGAACTACTTTTCTGCAAGTCTCTGAGTCTGTTCTGGAGCTGACACAGGCTAACATGCTTCATGTGATTGGTTCTTGCTGCTTGGGAGAACTGGCAACAGCCTTACTGTCAGGTCAGGTGTTTGCCACTTTTCTGAAAGCCTCCACTTGTGCAACGATAAGTTAAGTACTTTTATACCTGCTGTCTTTATACTGTCATATTGTTACACCACACTAACAGAATAAAAATGTTCATTAATACTGGTTGTAACCATTAAACAGAAAAAAGGGGTTATTAATGACATACTAATTAAGTCTTTCAGATGTGTAATGCCTTTGGAAATGAGATATTCCTCCATAAGGACACTGATGCAACTTAAACCCCAATGACCAAAAGAAAGTACCCCTTGTCAAAGTAGACCTTGGGTTTCCAGTTTTTGTATCGATATTCCGCCTTCCTTTGTGATCAACTAACTACACCAATTGCTCTGAGCACCTGAACAGCCTCAATCTGTTCACACAGAAACAGAAAGCTCTTGATGTTGAGTATATGAAAGGTAATATCAGTCCCAGGAGCATACAGTTTAGAGGAAACAAGCCGATTACCAGATTAAGACAGAGTTCAAGAAAAACGACATGCTACTCAAAAGACTTTACATGAGTCTAGATGTAGGGTGTTTCTTCCAGTCTCCTGGAAGAAATAACCACAGGAGTGGGACCTACACAATAGCAATGCATTAATAGGTTGCTACAGGTTCAGGATTGTAAATTTCATCAACATCAGATTGAAGTCTGTATAACTGGGTCCTCAAAAGACCTAGGAATTAAATTGTTTTCCAGAAACTTCAACACTGTGGAACAAACACTTATCTTCCTACAAGAAGATGGTTTTGGGGGTGTGCCAGTAACACAGCTAGACCTTGAGCAAGCCTGGGGGAAAAAACCAAACAACTTGATTTCCTGGTTGTCCAGAATCCACTCCTGGGCACATGGACTGTAAATCAGAAGATGAAGCAGATTTACAGAATAAAGCAAAAGGCTAGCCAACTTCACCAATGAAAGTGTCCCGTAGAACATCTGTTATCCAAAACACATCCTTCAGAAGACGACCTCTGCCATCCACCATGTGATATGCAATATGATACAGAACCTGAGAGTTTTATATTAGCTGATGTGGAACTAATATCTCTAAATCTGCCAATCCCCACGTAAAGCTTAAGTTCTGCAACAAACACTACAGTCCTCTGAAGAATCCCAGAGTTAAAGAAGTGACATGTCAGTCGCCTCACCTCAGGACCAGGTTACTCTGACAAACCAGGGCACTGTGCTGCACTTCAACAAGTGCCCAAACCATCTGAAGTGAAAACCCAGCCTTGATGATGCATGGCAGACATCTTTATTTATGGATGGTTTGTTTATTTGCAATAAGCCAACTATGTAACACCCTTTGCTAATTCAGGCTTGCATCATAGTGATATTGTCTGTGTGCGGTGACATTGGAGAGGAAGTTATTTCCAGTGATACGGATATTGGTACTGCGTCATTTCATTGCTAGAGCAATCATTGCAGCCAGAATTGACATGCAAGTCACCATCCTGAAATTAAGACTAAAAGCACTCAGCTTCCAAATCCATGACGGATTGTTATCTCCCTTCTGCTCTGAAGCACTGACTACCTGCTGTGGGAGAACTGCTTGTACAGCACCAAGCATCATCAGGGGTCCAGTTCCTGGTGCCGACTTATAAAAGCAGACATGGGGAAAAAATAGTTTGAGGGGGAAGGGGAGATCACAGGACGCTAGAGGGGAAAAAAATAGTAAGATAAAATAAAAACTTCAGGCAAATGTCTAGGGAACAGAAACATCTAAATACTCTCTACCTAACAGATCTAATGGGTGTAGAAGATAGAACTGAAAAGGTACCTTTACATCCCTGACAGAACCAATGATTAATGTGAGACAGCAGAACGGAGTATGCGATGATAAAACTATCATTAATTACACTACTTCACACCCCAGAACTGTCCTGTCTCTGGAGCTCGAGCGGGAAGCAAATTGTTGCATCCAAACTGACAGAAAACTGCTAAAACACTCAAAATGCAGCTGCAGGGAAGATTCCAAGAGACCTCAGCGCACCCCTGGAGTCTCTAAGGACACAAGAACTTTTCTCAAATTACTTACAAACTACTCATCAGAAAAAGAAAGCTCTAGATAGGATTAATTTTCTTGGTAGGCCAGTGCTCTGTAATCAAGAAGTACAGTAAGTGAAAGGCAGCAGCCCTTAAGGTCACCCCTGCTCTACCTAATGAAGTCTGTAGAAGCATGGATACACATTAGCCAGATCTCCTTTACCAGAAGGCTAATTCTTTTTCCCCTCCTGAAGTCAGAGGAGAGGATCAGGAATCTTATGAGCCTGTGTTCACAATGTGTCAGATGCACTTGATAATTTGTCCGCTCCAGTAGGTTGTTACATGCACAGCCACACTTCCATCTGCTGGAAACTTGTAGTCACCTGCATTTTCTCAGATTTCCAAAAGCCACTTCTAGAAGTAGAGACAAGATTGAATTTTGTTGCTGGCAGGAAAACCAGGCTTGATTCCGGCTTGATGTCAAAGAGGACAGTTATGAGAACAGCAGCAGAGCTAACCTTTATCAGGTGATGTACATGCTACTGACAACTCTAGGACAGACAGTTCACTTCTGTCTCCCCATCCCCAGCACTACAGTTGCTTTTGTCCCCGGTAGCTTTTACTGGCTGCATAAATATTAGTAACTAGGACCAGGGGCACTTTCTGGATCCAGTGACAAGTGGTACAGCATAATGCACATCTACACAGAGGAACTCCTCCTCCTCCCAACACAACACAAATTGGGTAAGGACGGCCCTACCCATACCATCTATTAGGAACTGTGTTTACAGCATTCTATTTCCAAAACCACACTCATTAGTTTGGGCAAGTACTAGTTAGCATTACCCAAACCTGCACCAGGAAGCATGCCAACAAATGAAACACCACGGACAGCCACAGAACAGTGTCCGAGTTCATGTTACTGCCCTACTTAGGTTTGTTAGCATCAGTATGTTAGGACAGCTGGCTGGCAGACCAGAGGTGAGAAAAAGGACAAGGTGCATCCTTCTGCCACTAAGCTTCAATGTACTCTGGGTGGGTATCTCACATTTTGAGCCTGCCAGTTCTGGTTATCAGGGACAGAAAGGCGTGGTCCAGAGAGGTATGGCTAGTGTCAAGGACAGACCCCTTGGTTACAGAGCTTGCAGCCTGGAGCAGCAGCAGGAACACTTGCTCAATAAGCACTCCTCATCTAAACAATATGAACAGAGGGGCAGAGGAACAGACAGGATTTGTTGTTTACAGGCAAAGGCCAGATATGTCTAAAGAGACTGTTAAGGAAAAGTCTCAGTAAAGAACTGAAGCACTGAAAGAGAGGCCTCCTAAATGACATAAGATGAAGTGAAAACCATGACCTGGAATAAGCAAGATCTACATCTCCTAGAGAAATATTTAGCACCAAATTCATCTCCATTAATCCTATCAAACAAAACCCTAATGCAACTAAGTGTGCTGCATCTTGTTCGTGCTTGAACTAAGGCAAGAAAGGGAGTGCCCTGTGCAGAGATACAGATGTCATAACAGACTCTCAAGTATATAAATACTGGCACCTGAACATGATATGGACAAATCTCTTGAAGACAAAACTAAAATAATTTTTTTTAAATAGATAAGCACTTTGTTGAATCACTACTGAGTTCTACAGATCGAGTGCGAACAGCATTTTCTGTTGCAATAACGCTTTAAAACCTTGTATAGTTTTAAATCTAAAGTTCCAGCTACACAAACTAAGAACAGTGTTAACAGTGGAGTAGAATACTTAGAGGCCAACATTGTTTAAGAAAGATCAAAATGGCAATACCTATTGTATGGCTAAAAAATACTGGTTGATATGAAATTGCAAAAAACTAAGCCCCAAACCTGTATTTTTCTGACACTGTTAATTGCCAGGTTACTAAAAATATAAACGCTAATAATCCTGTGTGCCCAGTTATAAAATGAATTTCATACCTGAGATACTCTTAACTACAAACTAAAGGCAAATAAAGAAAGCACAGCCCTGCATTTTATTTATTAGAAACTACTGCTTCCTCCTTTGCAAATGCAAGGAGAAGCTTTTGCCTGTGGTATTGCACAGAACACATACCACTACAGGATATTCATAGTTTTCTTCCTCTTTTCAGATAACCACAAAAATCAAGCACAGTTTTACAGAGAGGAGCCTATTTGGATGTCTTTGTGTATATTTAGTGTCATAAGCCAAGTGATGTTTCTATTTGCTTTGGCTGACTGAGGGGGAGTAAAGGAAAAAAATGCCTACTTACAAAGAATGACCACATCTTAGCTGTGCTCAGAGCGAGCTGTCACATGGTTAGAGGAGCAGGAAATAACTTACAGTTCACTCAAAGCAGGACTAAGCAATTCTGTGGTTTCAAATCTGAGCCTGTGGAGTTGCTGAAGCTGTATCTTCCAGTATACAGTTTCTTAATATAGCAGCTTACAAACTGGAGAGTCTGGTCCTCCCTGGAAGAGCAGCAGTGGAGGGTGGAGCAGTGCAAGAAGCCTTAGGAATACCATACTCTGGTTCTTGCTTCCCCCTCTCTTATCCATCAGAAGTTCTTTTCTAAGGCTACATTAACAATGACTTTGGGCCAGTGAAGATGAAATAGGAGAGAAATATCTCATGACCATATCTCAGGCTGAAGTGCACTCTATGTATGCAGCAAACAGCTGGCTGGCACAGAGACTGTCTCCTCATCTCTTTCCTCATGCAATGCTCTGTCGAGTTAGAAGAATACAAGCCATGTATATCCCAGCACTGGGTATGGGTAGGACTACATGCCAGATTAGAGACAAAGTTCATCAGCAAGAGCAAAACACTTGTGGAACTGAGAAGTATGGGGGTAAAGGAGTGGAGGGAAGAATGTTGAGGAGGAGACACACTTTTACCTGGAGATCTTTGTGCAGATTATGGATGCAGGGGCTGAAGGGAAAAAGGAAGATCCTGGAAGCACTTGAGGTACAAGGGGGAAAGGGGAAATAAGAGATGGAATCCCAGCTTTTGCTGGGACAGAAACTTGTCAAAAAAAAAAAAAAAGCCTGCGTGATAAGAGAGTGCAAGCAGACCCTGATGAAAGCTGAGACACAAGATTCAGAGGACAGAGGTCACTGTGCAGGACTTAAAAGCAAATCAGCAGGATGGGACTTACTAAAGAAATAGTGGTTAAATTGATTTCTAAAATATTATTACCAACTTTACAGTAATCTGCTGTATAAAAATCTCAAAGCTTTATTTTCTACATAGAAACTAAGATTCTTTTTACATCAGTAAATTACTGCTTCTGTTATAAAATGTACTAAGAAGGTTGTAAAACAACTCTTGCTTTTCTTTATCCCTAACAAAGATAGATATTAATACAACAAACTAATACTCATTTACTGTTGCATCTACAAGCCACATATAGATAAATAAATCTCCTGGCTGTCACCTTGACAGAGTAGAAAGCATTTCCAATTTAGTGCCAAATTCCCGTATTTAAATATTCTTGTTATTCTTCAGCCTAGACAGCAAGTATTAGACCTTGTTACTTAATACTCAGAGAATGTTTTTTTAGGAATCCATATTAACCTTTCTTGTAAATAATCTCACCAAGTGCTGGCTAACTTTCAGGAAAACCATCATCAATAACATTTGACATAACTCCTTTTTTAAAGTTTTTGCAATCTTAGAGACAGTTATCTTTCCATAATTAATAGCTCAAATAATGAAATACAGTTTTCCTAGCTTTTCAAATTTTTCTTTCATTAGGTTGGTGTTTCTCAAATTGCGGGCACAGTACTGTGCATAAAAGTACGCTCGGTGAGCACAGATATGTTCCTGTGTAACTATACCACTCTGCTGCAGCTTAGTGGCTAATTAACAAGGGGAGATAAAGGCAAAATAACACATTCACTTTGAAGGGAAATGAGGGGAAGCAGGGGAATTCTGAATTACACATAAAGGGGAGAAGGAGAAAATGCTATGTGAAACCATCTTACAGAAATGGGAACACTTACAACCTTGATTAGCAAACCTTAATGTGATCTTTCAGCTTTAAGCTAGACACACTGGAGAACTGGAAAATGCATTAACACTTTTTCTCAGAAAACTTAAAAGAAAAAGCTGCCTCAGAGTGAGGATTTTAAGGATAGCCAAATAAACAGTACAGGGAAAACAGTCTCACCAAGGTGGGGACGCATGTATGAAAGCGAGTGCCTAAGGTGAGCTGCAATCTGCAAATCTGCCAGTACGTTGTGGAGTTCTGCGTCAACAGTTTCCTTGCCAGCAAAGATCTTCTCCGCAGAACATTAAGTCTACAGGAACTGAGTAATTCATTTAATGAACTTCTTCCAGAATCATATATTCTTAACACAGGCATTCTAATTTGAGATGCCTAAGATGTCACTCACTGCATAAACATGAAGAGGTGTCAGGAAAGTTATCTACCTTTAACTCAGGGGTAGCTGAAAACACACTACTGAGTTTGAAGAATTAAGCAAGTGAGCAGCTTTCTAAGAAAGTGTCCCTATGATTGTTTGCATTACATCTGTTCCTTTTTTATTTGGCCCTTCTAGTACACTGTTCCTGTCATGTGAAGATCACAGCACGCTTCAGGATCTTCAAATTTCACTGCAGCTGTCCCTGAAGGTAACTGCACACCTACTATACCCATCTTATTGGTTATCCAGGCATAAACATGCCTGGAAGCATCAGAAGTTAGTGTGACAACGTACCTAGGCAAATACCTTGAGAAACAAAACCATCTTGTACAGCATCTGAGTCATGTCCCGGTAGAGTGGGCTGTCTAAAACCACCCATGAAGATACACTTCT